>NC_139825.1:24580108-25177608 GCF_963691815.1 Echiichthys vipera | reverse complement strand
CGTTATTTTAAACCATTTTGTTTAGAGCACTTTCCCAGCTATAAAGCTCGATAACAAACAATTTTGGTCCAGAAATATTTCGATAGCATAATAACAAATGTCCTGTCTGTTCATAAAATTGTTTGCTTATTCAGAATGTTCTTGAACAGAACAGTTTCAATGTTTTACATGCATCAGGGTAAGACGCAAAATAAATCTTCAGCGCTGCCAAAACCTCAAGTATCACTTTATAGAAACATTTAAATTTAAATCAATCTATCTCTCTGTTAGTCTGTTTGGTTATCAAACCTGGGTACCAGTATCAAGTATTGAAACTGTCAAGTGCCAAAATGTGGCATAAAATGTATTGTTTGATCCATCTATATATCTCTGTAGAACAGTTTTTAACATTGTTATTTCGGCGACAAAGAAAAAAAAACTTTTATTCTTTTGGGAACGACAATCAGGGATATAAAACATCTTAAAAGGGATCACTATATTTTATGGATTTATATGGAAATGAATATGATAGCCATGCAGGTGGAGGTCAAACACTGTTTACAGGTTTTCTCAATTGCTTTGGCTCATTTTTTGAAACAGTCTCTAAACTGTAAGTGCAATTGTAACAACTGTTACATGGGATTGCACAACTCTATTTCACGTCTACAAACAGTAATAACTCAGCCAAAACCTTTAACTCATGCTTCAAAATGTTATGATGTCAGTAAATTGGCCAATGCCACCAAATTGAAAACTTAACCTGTCATCGTGTGAGCCATACTGGTCAAGATGTTTCGATGTTTTCCACCATGATAAACAACCCTGGAAATTTTTCTTATGTACAAATCTCTGTTTTTGAATGACTGCTTACTGTGGTATTCAAGAATGTCAGTTTTGTCTGCTTAATGCTTTTGTCCATCACACTAAGCTTTTAAGATTCAGATTTCAACTGCAGGTAAAAATGTACTGGTCAATGTTGTACAATGCACAGGACAAATGTGGTACATGTAAACACAAAATTCAACCTTGATATTTCATGTAAAGTCATATGCACTGAACAGCGACAATAACATCCATGCCAAAATAAAAATAAACCCTGTAACAATGAAATAAAGTAAAAGTAAAGTCGAGTAAAACAACAACAACAACAACAAATTGTACCTCCTCACAGTACATAACACTACAACTCATCTTCTTGATGGTTGATTGTGATCCCTAGTTTATTACTGTCACCGAGCAGCTAACTTAGCAATTTAGCACACAAAGATTCCATGTCATGGATATTTATGGAATATACATGTAGACTAATGTTGAAATAAGTCATTACAAAAGGAACAGTAACAATAAGAAAGGAGTAATAAATTAGTAGTCTGTAACATACTGTATTTGTTTAAGTGCAGCTTGTGTTGCAAATTAAAATGACTATGCGACACACTGCTGTCTTTAAAATTATATTTATGTAACTACTTCATCTGTGGGGGATCATAAAAGGTGCGGGACAGTTAAGTGATATTCCAAATACAGTGCAAAGTAATGTTCCTCATACAAGTGAGATCCATGTTACTGTGGCTTTTGCAATAAAACTGTAAATACATCTCCAGTACAGTACGTGGAGTTAGAACATGTGTCCTTAAATAGCTGCAAGTTATATAATGTGGAGGAGAAAGTCGTAGTTCTTGCATTGGATTATGGAAATCTTGCACTGATATTTGGGACTGTGACTTTCCAGTCCAGCTCCACAAATCAGATTTATTTCATGTGCCATTTTCTTTGTTGCATGTTTGTCCCAAAGTGAAAACATGAGACATGTTATTTTTGGTGCTCAGATTGCTAACGCGTAGGCTTTTGTGTTCATAATGTTTACAGTGTTACCGTGTGATGCCCACACGCAGAAATGACCACTGATCAGGATCTTAAAATGGACGGCCAGCCAGCCACAGCCGTGTTTGCTGCAAAGGGGATTGATGTAACACCTAGTAAAGACAAAGGAGTTGTCAAGGTATTTATTGTCCTTGCTTTACATTTTTAATGTTTCATTGTAGGTGCTCAGGCACAAGTAGGACTTATTGTTCCTCCATACGCCATGGTCATGATTTTTCATTATCTCTTTTATATTCTCTGTTAAAAAGGTTTCTTAGTTGAAGTGGAACCTCGTCTTTTTGTCTGCAGGTTGTGAAGCGTCAGGGGCTCGAACGAGAGCGGCCAATGATTGGAGACAGAGTGACCATTCACTACACTGGGAAGCTGCTCACCGGGAAGAAGTTTGACTGCAGTCGAGGTCGCAAAGAACCTTTTTGCTTCAATGTGGGCAAAGGTAGGTGACTTTATGCATTACTGTCATGCCTGATGGCACCTCAGTGTTGACTCTTACTTAAAGTTGTAATCTATTAGATATTTCATCTAATTAATTGTCTGTTAAGTTACTGTCTATTAAAGAGTGAGTTGAAACAATGCTGATTAAGCATATGACCCCCTTATCAAAGCGCTTGTATTTGCTGCTTTGCCTAGAAATACCATCTGAGTGGTTGGTCTGTCCAGGTGGAGCTGGTTGCATTCAATTATGCTGCGTTACATTGTACTCGGAAATCGGGAACTTACAACTTCCGAGAAGTAAAAGTGCATAACATAGAAAGTTCAAGTCTGAATTCCGAGTCAGGCTCGCTCTTATGTGTCTGACCGGTGCAGTCACATTTCATTGCCAATCTACTGACCTGCTGTGCTTAAGACACTGGCCTCTCCTACCAATGAGTATGTCCAAACAAACATTTTGGACTTTATAGCTGCTTCAAGGATTGTTCTCTGTTATTGGAAGATCAAGAAAAAAACTGAACTGTTAAAATGTTACAGGTTTGAAGTAGAGATCAAAATAAAGGTCAAGTTCAAAGATGCTATAGTCCAAGAAAGGGCATTGACAGAAGGGGGGTAGGGAAGAATGGAAGGGGCCTGGACCCCTCTGCTTTTAGGCCCCTGGCCCAATTTGGTGTCCCATCCCATTGCAAGATAGTGTCTAGTTTTGTTTTCTTCTGTTTGTTCTGTCACTTATTTTTCATTAGTTTACCGTAGAATTGTGTCATTATGTGTGTATTTAATGTAAATCAATCAATCATTCAAAACCTAAAGTGTCTAAATGACAAACTATTCTATTATATTCTTATCAATATAACTTAAATTTTTGCTTCATACACTCACAGGACAAGTCCTTAAGGCCTGGGATATTGGTGTGTTATCCATGCAGAGAGGTGAGGTGTGCACGTTACTGTGTCAGCCAGAGTACGCTTATGGATCTGCTGGAAATCCTGACAAAATTCCTCCCAACTCTCCAGTGGTGTTTGAGGTAGGTGTGTGTCATTTGTGCAATGCATTCATTTGGCATCACACTTAGGGACCCTTATAATTCCCATTTATTAAATGGTTATTCAACTGTTACTCACTGTAAACCCAACTCTGTGCTGTTGCAGCCAGAGTTGGTTAAAAATCTCGAAATGTATTTTAAATCTCAAAGTTTAAAAAAACATTATAAGACATAAAACAAATAGCGTCTTGGGTTTGAATAGTTGACACAGTGTAAACATCATGTATTCAATGAAGAGTATATACACTGGAGATCAAAATTAGAGAACAAATTATTAATACTTGATTTATTATGATTCTGAAATATTTTTTATTGTTTGGAATTTGATAAACTATCTGCTGTGGCTATACCCCTGCTGTACTAGCATGCTTTTTTAAATAACCAAGGCACTTCAACAAAAACCTTTATTTTGTAAAAAAAAGTTAGAGAACAGTAACCATTGTGTCAGAAGAGAAGATTCAAATAATGTTTTCTCATGATTAAAAAATGAATAGTATGTGTAGAGGCCACAGCTTGTAATGACTTCAGCACATCTGCGCCCACAGGACATCACTAGTTCCTCACACTTCTCTGGTTTGATCTTGGTCCGTTCTTCTTCAGTCTCTTCCCCAGTTCACTAACTGTAGTGGGTTTAGATATTCTATCAAATTCTGAACAATAAAAAAATAACAGTATTTCAGAATAAATCAAGTATTCATAATTTGTCCTTTAATTTTGATCTCCAGTGTATGTTTTAATTATTAAAGTCTACTGGTGCTGTTTCTTTGCTAGTCATCATTTTCTTCTTATTTATTTCTATGACTTGATGTGACGACTCCTACTTGTTTTTCGTTATGTATTTGTTTTTGTCCTCCCACAGATACTGTAGCACCAGACAGCAAGTTCTGCAGAGCTGTAATTTTGTATTTGTTTCTTATCAACAAAACAGATGGAGCTACTCAAGTTTGAAGGAGAGATTCTCACAGATGATTCTGGCATTGTAAGAAGAATAAAGGTCAAAGGTGACGGTTATACTAATCCCAATGATGGAGCTAGTGTTGAGGGTAAGGCCTTTCTTTTCTTCATTAATAATTACTAATCGTGTGCCAAATAACCAGCGGATTAGTATTACATTACATCTGGGGTTAAATTGTGTCATGATATGTGTCGTATGACCCACAGTGCATCTTGAGGGAAAGTGCGGCGGTCGACTGTTTGACTGCAGGGATGTCAGCTTTATTGTTGGTGAGGCTGAAGATAAAGGCGTTCCTCTCGGAGTGGACCGAGCCATGGACAAGATGCAGAAAGGAGAGTGCTGTATACTTTACTTAAAACCAAAGTAAGTCACTGGAAAACCTTCTCTCTCACTGCAGTTATGGAGATAAATAATCTGTGGGATCACTTTGGTAATTATCTCTTACAGATTTTTGAAGGCCGATACTATATCCAATATATATATATATATATATATATATATATATATATATATATATATATATATATATATATATAAATAGTATATGTTTTGTACATGCATATATAGTTTTCAACAATTCTACAACATAACACCCTATATTAAGTATTATTATTATTATTATTATTATTATTATTATTATTATTATTATTATTATTATAGTGGTAGTTATAATAGTATTATTGAACTGTATTGTTTTCAGTAACCTGAATACAAATGAAGCTTTTCATTCAAAGGAACATTTGCCTGATATATTGTGGATATGGCACTGACAGTAGCGTCTGTAGCGATACACAGGGCCTGTGTGTGTGGGACTATTCTTTTCAGAATTAGAATGAATTTCATTACCAAGTAGATTTTCATGTACAAGGAATTTGCCTTTGTGTGCGCACAATAAAAGGAAAAAACAATAAAGCAAAGTTTTGCAACAGTTAATAACAGTTAATAACTTAAAAAGTACTATAAAATATGAAAAAGATCCTATTAAATTACTGCAACAAATATGTTCAAGGTAACATTTTTAGAATTAGAAATACTGCTTGGGAGCTTCATGCCTCAGATCAGCCCACTTTAGATCCCAACCTATTATACTGGAGATATATATTTTAGTTTAAAAAGCATAAAATATAACAGTCTTTATCATGCGTGATTTGGACCTCATAAAAAAAGAAACACAATTAATTTTAGACTGATATAAGGAGCAATTGCAAAAGTAAATAGAACAGAGTGTACTGCCAAAACCACATAATATCATTCACATAACCCTGCCCGCACCATCCTCACCATCTATCCCCTCTGGCAATAACAACACAAAGTTCTGTTGACGAGTACAAGGAATTCATAGCACACTAACAATACATGCTAAGAGGTGATACCAACAAGTAGTAAACAAACACAGCCCAGCTGTTATTGGAGTGCAGGGCAAAAAGGAGTGGGACTTAGGAAGGGTCTAGATGGAAGAGAGCTTCCCAAAAAGGTTCTCTTGTCCATAACAGAAAGCTAGCTAACGTTAATCAGTGGCAAGCGAAGTGAGCCGCTGTAATGGATTAGGGCGACCAGACATCCCAAGTGTCCGGGGACCCTCCTCGTTTTCAGTGACCTGTCCCTGGCTACTGCTGTCCCCAGTTTTCACTGTGACTGAAAGATCTGAGAATGGAAAATAGGAAAAAATGAAAAAACTTAAATGTTGACCAAGCGACACATATAGTTGTGCCCCCTGCTCACAGGCCAAAGCCAAAGTGGTTTGACATCTCCAGGTCAAAAGATAAGGAAGCATAATAGATTTAAGTTTTGTATAAATATATCATTAAAAAACAAGCCTGTGATACATGAGGAATATTAGTCTTTACATTGCACAAGTGGTTTGACATCTCCAGGTCAAAAATCATTAAAAAAAAATCATTAGAAATATATTGAATTCAAAAACAAGCCTGTGAAACATGAGACATATTAGTCTTTATGTTGCAAAAGTGGTTTGACACAATTCAATAAAAATGGTTTAAATGCATAATAGTTCTTATTCTGAATATCAAATGAATGTTGAATATCAAACTTACTGGTCATGTTTTGGAGGTTTTTAAACCTCTGAACCTCTCAGAAATCTGGTCACCTTATCATGGTTACAGGCAGTCTTGTGTACCTTCTAAACACAGACATGACACGAAGAGTGCCGATCGGAGAATGGAGTTTACAGTACTAGTTAGGATTACTTAAGATAAGATAGGAGGTCTGATATATGATAGGGCACAGCCATGAGTCTAGGAACTGCTTATGTAGTAGGAAGATACATTTCTTTTTACTATCTATGAAACTGAAAACTGAAAAGATTAGCAGTTAGGATTTTTCTCTCTAATGATCTATATTATCTTTATTTGTATGACATTTGTTTTAATGCTATGATTGATGCCGTCCGTCTAAAGTTACAGTTAAATATATTGTATTAGCCTAATTAATGAAAGGTTGTTTGGACAACTGAATATTAGGCTACTTGTATGAATTTTGACAGGTGTTGCATGCAGGGAATTTTTAACCAGTTTTAACTACACTGTATAGTCTAAATGTCAAATGGCTTGAGTTGACTGCTGACAGTTTATAGCTATTGCTAATTTCCAACTCTTTTCCCTTGTTGAACGTTTACATGTACAGTGTAATTAAAACATACAGCTTTCAGTATCATAAAACCACAGTACATTACAAATGTGGAAATATAATATAATACAAATCACACAATACACCTTGGTAACTTACAATGCACTTAGTTAAAATGGATACAGCTTTGATCTGCTTTTAGACAGCACTTAAACTTTGCTGTGAAATATTTTATATATTTCTAATTAATTTGATTCTTTATGGGGAAAGCTGATTGTCCAAATTTAGATCTACAATGTGGTATTTGCGATTTGCCAATTGTCAAAATACAAAAATAAAATCTCCTCCAAACATGAATCTGCATTATTGCCATACATCACTGATTAGTAATGGCAGAGAGTAGATTAGTTTGAATCAAGCACAAACTACAGATACTAAATTATACCAAAACATTTGTCATTACCATATAATGGTTGTACTCATTATATGAGTTCCATGATAATGGTTTAACAGTCTTGTAAGTATTGAACAGGCTCATGCTCTATGTCTTTTATTTTTTCCACAGGTATGGCTTTGGAAACGAAGGTAAACCGGAGTTCAAAATTGGACCAGACAAAGACATCATATATGAAGTTACCCTCAAAGACTTTCAAAGGGTGAGCCCTGCTTTCTACTTTGTATGTATAAAGAAATAAGCAGTTCTTTTCTACATTTACATAAATATGTTTTCACCATTTAAGACAAACACATTCAAGCACACTCTTTACAAAGTTCAGCATTGTCATGTAGATAATTTCAAATGACTACCTAAAACATGAATCTTTACTCTTACGTTAATTGTGTCTCCTCAAGGCCAAAGAATCCTGGGAAATGGACTTGCCTGAAAAGTTAGAGTTGGCTGCTGGAATTAAACATAAAGGGAACCAATATTTTAAGGTACAGCTCCATGAGCCTGTGAATGTTCTCATTTATCCAGGTCATCGGTATCCCCAAAGCAATTTCAGTCAAGAGCAGCCGGACTTGGTTAATTGTCTTTCTAGACAAATAACCAAGTCCAGTTGCTTTTGACTGAATTTTTTTTGGGGGGGTACAGCTCCATGCTATTATTTTGTCTTCACAAATTATTATTTTTTGATGTTGTTAACATGTTTATAAAATGGTATTATCTTCCTGTATTAGGCAGGGCGGTATAACCAGGCAGTCATCCAGTACCAGCGTATCGTTTCCTGGCTAGAGATGGAGTGTGGCACGGGGATAGAGCAGCAGAAGAGGGTACAGTCTTTTATGTTGACATCACACCTCAACTTAGCGATATGTTTCCTGCGGATGAAAGAGTTCTCACAAGTAGTGGAGAACTGCAACAAGGTGAGCTGCAAGACCTGTTATTTATTCATATTTAAACACAATTTGCTCTTACAACATTCTCTCTCTGTGTCATAACTAATTACTTTGTGTGTTTAAGGTGACTGAGCTCGATGAGAACAATGAGAAGGCTTTATATCGACGCGGGGAAGCCCGTCTTCTTCGTAATGAGTTCAGCCTGGCAATGGAAGACTTTCAGCGTGTGCTGCAAGTCAACCCTTCAAATCGAGCAGCTCGTGCTCAGATTTCCATCTGCCAGAGCAAGATTAAGGAACATCATGAGCAGGACAAGAAAATCTACGCCAACATGTTCCAGAAATTTGCAGAACGGGACGCCAAGGTATGTGAACTCACTGTTCTCAGCTAAATGTCGACAAACAGTCAGCCTGACTTGTCTGTGTTTTCTTTTCTTATAAAGAATCTTAAATCAGAAGAAACAATTACAACTCTAAAGTAACACACACATACACACACATACACATACACACACACACACACACACACACACACACACACACACACACACACACACACACACACACACACATGAGTATCCTTGAAAACAACTTTATCTATATAGCACCTTGCAACAATGTTACAAAATACTCTACAAAGGAAAAATTAAAACAAATCAGCACCATAAAAATTACACTTCCTCACTTTCTGACGATATCAAGGTCCACTGTATTTATTATCCTTAGATAAGTAGCTTTCAATCGATAGTTGAGGACTTCACAGTGTTATGAAGTGGAGGTGTGTTATTTTTAGCATGTATGTAACAGTGTGAACTGTGATGAGAAATTAATCTGTATTTTAGACCTGGAAATTACTTTGTGCACATCATAAATTAGGGAATATTCCTTATTTTCTTCAACTAATGGTCAGCCATTTTAGATCCTGTTGAGATTAGAATTGATAGAATTGAAGGAGATCCATCCCACCACCACCACCACCACAATATTTGAATATTCTTGCCAGTACTCCCCTCAATCACATATATTACAATAATATAGCTGATCATTTTTTCTTCAAAGGTTTCAATTACATTTGGTTAGCAAAATGCTGTACTGTATCGCCGTCCTGGGTATTACTGTGCTTTCTTCAGTATTATGCTGACCTCTAGTGTTCATTCACAGATTTGTTGGTTTTATCACAGTTTGATGCAGATGCTCTTCTCTGTTAAAAAGGAGAACTTATCCCAAGAATCTAAAAGCAACAAACAAACAAAATTTGTTTGGGTCCTTGAAATCCTTGAATGTTTATAAATTTGAGAAATTCAAATTGATCATTGAAAGTGCAAGAATAAAAATTGAGGTTCTTTTGATTTATTTTTAATAAATAGGCTTACATTCCGTCTCTGTCTCTATCATTCAACTTACATAATATATTGTTTAGCTTTGCTGTGTTAGATAAGGCAAGAGACCACATAGTCTACCATCTATGTGATATAGCACAGAGAGAAGTTTCAATTCAAGCCTCTCTCTTTTTAAGTGTTTTCTGTGAGCTTTGTAGAGCCTGCTGGTTCTCATTACAAAAACATCTGCATTTTAGTTAACAGATAACCTTGATCCTCAAACTATGCCTGATAATGCAAGATCAAATCATGCTTGCTTCATCTCCCCTCAACAGGTTGGAAAGCCAAAAAGGAGGCGGGATGAGATCATGAGGAGCGGCATGAACGGTGAAGTGGGCATCAAACGACGGCGGAGGAGTCAGGACTGTCCATCGTAAAAAGTGACATTTGAAAGGGAGAAAAAGAAAGACATGCCTTCATTTGCTTTCCAAGCCCCAGGAGCAGAGGCAGGAACAAAGTCGTATAAAAGCCTCTAATCCAAACCTCTTTATCCTAAAATCCAACGTTACCATTCCTGCATATAAAGCAGAGTGCAAGCGGGGACGTTTGCAAGCCAAACTTCTCCTTTCACATGGACTGTGCGACTGCCAGGACATACCTCCCAGTGGAATTAGTACTGTAGAATCAGTGAGTCAAGTTTCGTGAACACTTCTAGCCTCCACCTTTTATTTTGAAATAATCTAGTTTATTTCTTCAAAAACAGAGGAATTCCATTATATTTATAGGCTACTTTGTAGAGTTCAGATACACAATGCCTCCGCAGTGTGTTTCTGTACGTGCTGGTTTTCAGATCTTTGGCATGTATTTGGTATTACGCTTTTTCTTGGGCAGCTGCATGCATGCATCACAAGGTGTTTGGGATTCAGACTTGAAACTTTGTGCAATATATATTTTTGGATAAGGGTTTAACAAGTCCCTTTAGTTCAGTGGTAGTTTAAACCTTTCTGTGCAAAAGTAGTAAAGGCTAAAAGCCAATAACTTAGCCTTGGTTCATAAAAGATAAGCATAGTGTAGAAAAGCCTGCATTCATTTAATGTTTGGAGATGAAAATACAGAAATACAAAAAAAACTACACATCCACTGATCAGTAATGGCGAGAGAGGAGAGTAGTCTGAATCAAGCACAAACTACAGATACTAAATTATACCAAAACATAAATCCTTAATTCTGGCATTCTGGCACATTCACAATTAATTTTGTTTTTTGCTAGTAACAGCTGAATTAATATTGTTTTGTGATATAAAGCTATACTACCTATTAAGCCAAATTAGTACTTTTTTTTTATCATTTAAAAAAAACAAACCTAAACTGTGGTGTAGAGAGATTATTTCCAGATTCAAATTTAGCCCTTTGTTTTGGGCAAAAGTGAGGCATTGTTTTACGATGGATAAGACTACGGTCGTGCACTAAAATAATTTATTCATGAATACATGATATGAGACATGAGACATTTTTAATTTGTCGAAACCTTGTGTTTTATCCATTAAACACACCAACAGTTTATTTTTTTCAATGAGAAGCCAGTCTGGTATTGCAGTAAAGCAGGGATGATCTATGGGCGGGATAACAGCTGATAACTTAATTTTCATTGACTGATTACATTTTAAAAACAGTGGCAGCTGCAACGACTTTATAATATAAATAATACACAAGTTATATATATATAATTGTAAAATGTACATATATACAAATATAAACAGATAAATGTTGTGACTCCTGAGCTTATTGCATAAACAAGGACAACACAATCTTCAACACTTACAATCTTCATTCAACAGCAGCTGGCTTTCATTAAATCTCATAATTATGATGGAAACTTCTTACAAAAGAAGTAATTTGATCATAACATCATATCATCATTCCCATTTTTGTATTTGACGGGGCAGGCACACGAGTATTGACCCTGTGAGTGCAAATGGGAAACACTGTTAAGCTTTAAAGCTGCCACAGTTTTCTTTCAATCTTTAACACGTTCTTTTCTTTTTCAACTCTGGTAATCCCTTTTGCCCCAGTCCCAGAACTGGTGTCTCCCCTTATTTCATTGCACCTATTCATATTTTTTTATTTTTCAATGTGTGAATGTTAGTAAATATTATAGCGACGCTGCACTTGTCAAACCAACACTGTTATCTCTTCATCAAATGTCTGGATAAAGTCTTGAGATGTTTTATAAACATTGGTTGGTTCAGAATGAAAACCTTAGCTGTCTTAAATATTTTGTGTATAAAAAGCAACAGTGTGTAAGTTTGTGTGTTAATATATACCTATTGTTGTATGTTAGCAAGGTTTTAAACAGCTTCTTGCTATATGTTTTCAAGTACTGCTGGCTCTAAACATTCAAACATTTTGTACAGTGGAAATGAGCATGAAGTACTTTTTCTAGCAGTTATAATTTGCATTTATGAATATACAGGATATGTATCCCTCACTGTCAACTACAAACAGATCCCCAGGCCTCTTAGTGCTACATTCATCATTTTTGATAACTTGACAAATTACAGGAATCATTTGGAAGATTTTGACACAAACAAACAGGATAAAATGCAACTGTTAAACTGTTGTACTGCCGGCGTGAGATTGGTTTTTATTAGAAACTGTTCTGTCATACAAAATGTTTACATGTATTCAAAAGATCTTCACTATGTACAGAAAAATTTGATCAAAGTTTTAAACTGGCATTTATGCAAAAGAAATATTTTCAGACATAAAACCAAGTAAGGTACATTTGTTCATGTCTTCTTAATATATATATATTTTTATTTTTTTTGCACTTTAAAAGCATTAAATAAATCCAAAAATTTGCATTGAAATACGTCATTCATTAAGTAATAGGTCACTGTTTTCGCCCTGTCAGGGTTTAATTTAATAATGAACGACTTGATCAATTTCCTGGAAAAAGTTATAGGGTCAAACAAATTCTGTCAGGCTGCATTTTCAACCTGCCTCAACACATTGCTCTACTAGCAAATAGTTTATCTTGTATGCTGTATTTCAGACCATACCTAATTACCTGGGTTACTATGGTATCAGGGGATACAATTGGTGTAACACTGCATTTTCAGACTGCCACAAATTATTGTACCCCTATAATACAAAATCATTGGTACAAAGTCTGACAACATACAACCATAGGCCTGAGGATGATTCAAACCTTTGCTTCTGCTAAGAAGTTTGGTTTTAGGACCAGTGCCCTACTAGTTGAGCTACAGGAGTACCCAATGACCTTAAAAACATTTTGTGGCAGGGAATCAATTTTCCATTATACAGAAGGGGATGTATTACAGACCCTAAATGCAGTCTGATCAAATCCCCTTTAACTTTGCTTACCAAACATGAAACTTCTCCATATTCACCAAGGTTAGTAGACACATTAAAATACTGGTTGGTAGAGCAACATCTGTGCAATATAGACAAGAGACACATTTTGTATCAACTTAAGATTTCAGTCTGACACAATTTTTACCCCCTTTTAACCTTTGCCAGGAAACACTTAGTATTAAGGAAACACCACATTTAATTCTCTGATCCTGGACTGATTTTTGTGGATTTCAGCTTTCAATTCAGTATTTTAGGGGGTATATATCCAGATATAGTAGGAGTAGTCCCTCCATTGTTTGGCTTTGTCAATCATAAATGTGGATGAGAGCTACAGTTTAGGTTCACATCAGGTGGCAGCTATACATTACTTTTACATAATTTTCTTAAACCTACAATAACAGATTTTTTTTTGGCCATTTGGGAAACAAATATGAACACAATATTGACATATCTTTTAAGTTTATGGGGTGGACTTGTTCCTTATTTGTACATCCTGTTACAGAGCTAAGTAAACATTCATTTGGAGTCATGTTTGTGGCCAACTGGTGAATGCAAGTCCAATATTTACTGCCTCTTAACTCTCTCCTCTGATTGCACTCTCTGTCAACTCCTGAGGAAAAGATCTGCCTATTTAACAACTAAATATTCTACTATGTTTCCCAGCTGGTCACTAGCTGTCTGACTGCTGTTTGGTGCTGAGCAGGCAGGTTTTAAAAGGTTTTCACTGAAAATAGTTGAATCAGAAAACAACACTATAATCGCAGTAAGAATGAACCAAAATGCTGTAGCTTAACTTTAAAGAATGGGAGGCTGATGATGGTGTAGGTTCAGAATTACGAGCAATCCTTTCACATTGTTTTCATGTAGTCTTTTAATAAATTGTTATTAAATTATTATATTGATTATAGTTATTTTAATATTCATCATCTTGTTATGTTCTAAATTAGTAATTTATCTGAAATTCCTTGAAAACTGCAGGTCTTGGTCACCATTCAAGATGGACCAAATAATGACATTAAAACAAGGAAATAAATCAATAACAATGAGCCGCCAGTTTAGCCTAACTTAAACACACAAAGATTGCCTCATTTATGGACAATATTTTAAGAAGCACACCTTGTTTAACAAGATTCAAATAATTAATTTAACTTATTATACAACAGTCCTATGATTCAGTCAATCACACAGACATTTTCAATAATAAAACATTAGCTAATTCATGATTTATTTACTGTTAACAAAAGGAAATATAAAATGTGGCATACTTAATTTAAACATGAATTCACACAGTTTATGTCACATATATCTTTTGAATACAGACATTTTAAAAACAGATGATTGATCTTTAATGTGAAGAATGTCATTTTACAGCAATTACATGTAAAAACAAAGGACTATTGCCACAAATTGCAGTGATAGAATATTAACCTACAAACTTGATGACCATTGTGTATAAAACCCAAATAAACAAACTACAGTAAAAAATATAATCTACAAAGCTCTGTTAAAAATAAACTCTTCAAGACTTGTGATTCTGACTGTCACAGCCAACTGGTTTGCATTTGGTGCTTCCTCTCTCATCACAATCTTTCTCACTGGCATTATTGTTTAATCTAAAACCAAACGCAAGCTTGTAAATCCTGAATTGTTTCCTACCTGTGTGAGCAGTAGGTGCACGTTTTTACAGTAGCAATACTTTGCACAGGTCAGAAACACTTTAGTGTAGGGCCGCACGGTGGCTCAGACATTTAAGGTGCAGGCAATGTTCAAGGTTTGAATATGACCGTTGACATTTCCACTTTCATTTCACGGCTTTATTTAGTTATATTGAAATTAGTTATATTTGAAATTAATGCCATTCACAGTGACCTAAAAGTGACTCAAGTGTTCAATCTGTACGGCTTATTTGGCAAGTGATTATAAGTGTGACTTTACCCCACATAGCTATACAACCTGGTTAAAACAAAATAAAACAAAACAAATTCTCATATTCTCAACACTTTTTCAACTAAAAACAATTGAAAATATCAACAGAATTACTAATTGATAACTTTTTTTAACATGTTATATATTATTGTAAATTTAATGTTTTTAAGACATCTAAAGAGATCAACTCACAGCTTTGGGAAATTGTGATATGCAAACAACAAGTCCATCTAGCCATATCACCACATACATAATTTGTTGCTACCCTCTAATACTCTAAGATCGACAGGAAGATTTCCTAGATTAGAGCCCAAACCAATGGCAGCAAAACAACGCATACTCATACTCAACATAATGGTCACAGTTTTAAACATGTGGATACTGTTTGATTTTGGCAATAAAACTAATTGGGTAGGTTTAAGAAAGATCGTGGTTTGGGTTAAAAAAGGAATATTTGTTGCGTGACCTAACATGTGATGTTAAATGTAAAGTTATGTACGACATATCCTTTTAACATGGGAGACAAACAATGTTCTCCTGGGTGACGGTCCTGTCCATCCAACCCATCACCAGTTGAATTCTCGCAATAACATGAGATCATGCAAGATCACGTGCAAATCACAGGCTCACATGCCCCAACTCTACGTAAGGAGGCAGACTGGGGTAGTGGATGGGTCAAACCAACTTTGTCTTCATACTATGTCAACCAACTTCCTGCTTTACTCCCATCATAATTACTTTGGCCCCTAGAGGCCACTGCCTCTATAATTTGATGATTCAATAAGTAAGTGCCACAAATTAGGGGGGGGGGGGGGGGATATAATTAGGCATATGTCCCCCCCCCCAACGTCACACTTTTTTGGTAAGAGGAAATGAGGCGGAGTCAAAGTCTGAAAAGATGCAGACTCCCGTAGGTGAGTATGATTGGATCAAGTTGAGAGAACGGACCCCGGTGGGAATGCTACGTCCATTTTTTATACAGTCTATGGTTGTAAGAAGCTGCTTGTACAAACAACCTATGGGGTCTTTTTTTGTGGTTGGAAATTGTCTCGATGTGCATTGTCACTATTTTTGGACATTAAAAAAACTAAATGAATAAAGTATAAATCAATAGATCAATAGATAATGAAAGGAATCAGCAGCCCTACTTGCTAGCTGTCAGTGCTGTCAGCAATGGGAGCTCACGAGATGACGCCTGAGACAGCTACATTGTATGAAGGAAGACCATAAAATGTGGCTGACAGCTCAGAAGCACAGAGAAAACAAATGTTCTTGAAATGACTTATGCCGAGTCAGCATTTAAACTCTAAGTAACGGAGTGAAATAACACTGCATTTGAAGCCATTCCTTTTGTGCAGCAATTCCCAAGGTTGGGACAGAAGAGCAGAAAAAAAACCCATTTCTGCTGAAATTTTTTTTCCCCCCTTTAATATTTCTTTTTTCAGGCTAAAATAAGTCTTGGTTGATTTGGTTGAACTGGTCACAACTGGTATTCATATTCAATGCGAACCACTGATAAGTGGATAATAAGGAATAAGACCAATGGGTGTTTCGTAATTCTGAAGCTGCTGCAGTTTGCTTGTCGCCACTAGGACACCACACTGTCAGGACATGAGGTCACGTCGAGCAGTTCAAATCCTTTCTTCTCTGATTTGTTTGAAGACAGGTCCTCAGCTGGAGTACATAAGATGGAGATCCTCTAACAAAGAAGAATATAGGTTTGAATTAAAAACAAAAACAAAAAAGCACACAAACACATAGCTTCTTGGAGACATGTTAACCAAGATGCAAAAAGCTTACCTGTCGCAGTGTGCCGGGAGTGGTGCTTACACCGTACAACATAAATAGAGGAACCATGAGTGTAGAGGAGAGAGTAAACCACCAGCCAAGAGCATAACCCCACCAAGGATACTCAATTGTGTTGTTGAACTTCAGAGGAGTGTATTTGATCAAGGAGAAAACAAACGTGCCCTGAAAATAGCGAAGAAAATAAATAAGCCTTGGTTAGAACATTTACAAAGATCTTATAAAAGTACCCCGAATCACCCCAAGCTACAACAGAGTGAAAGTAAAAAAAATAATTGAACAATAAAGAATAAATCAACATGTAATTGTTCTGAGTAACATGCAAAATGTCGATTAATTCAAGTTTTGAAGCCTAGAAACAAGTGATGAGCTTCAATCCTCAACGACTAACCCCTCTCCTTACTCAACATTCAGAGCATTAATAATGCAGCAAACAAATATATTCTATGTAAAGTTATAGTGCATTAATGATGTCATTCTCCCTCTGAGTGTTGTAATCTGAGCTTCTCTGTATTTTGTTTTGTGTTAATTACCTTTTTTATTTTTTCAGGGGGAGAACACTGAGAGCAATGCTCTCTTTTATGGGAACACCCTGATCACATTCACACAGTTTCACATTCACACCTGGAAGCTGCCCAGTACAACTGCAGTCTGCTCTGCAGGCCACTGAGTAGCTCCACTGGAGCGGTTTTGGCCTTATGGGCCTTGCTCAAGGGCACCTCAGTGGTGGTAATGAGGGAAGGGTAAGTGGTGCTTCTTCACTTCCCAACTCACATTAATGCGTGTGAGGGCCTTGTGCGTCAGTAATGATGAGGAACATGTCAAAAACGAAAGTACAACCAGCTCTACCTCCTGAGCCCCAGTCGCCCCCATAAAGTGACAATATATACTGACTAAGTGAACTTTACTGCAACTCACCATACATATTACTGGAGTGACATATTTCAAACAATACTTAATCAGGGGTAAAGGCTTGTATCCAATCATGTCCTCTATGTTTTCGTAAAACCGGTCTGCACCTGTAAGTAGATGGAAACGCTGTTGTTAGGGAATTCAACATCACAGTAAATAAATCATGCATATTCTTCTTCTTTATTATCTCACCATATATCCATCCAATACAAACAGACTGCAGTATTGCAAAGAGAAGTAGAGTCATCCCACTGCAGGCATAATAGTCAAACAACTGGAAGATGTACAGTCCACCCTGAGTGTGAGAGTTAGCAATTGTGCAACGGTCTTTTAACATAAGAAAAAAGGGAATTGAAAATAAGGAGCTACACGTTTTAATATGATCTTACTTCTGTAACCATCACAAGGCCAATGAAGAAGCTAAAAACACTGATGGCAAGGAGAAGAAGTTTGCGTCGATGGCCAAAGTGGAAGAAGGAAGGATTCGTGTCAGAAATTGCTGTTACGAGAGCTTCCAGACCTACAAACTGAAACATAGCTCCCAGTTACACAATAACTGTACATATGCAGATAATTTCAGTCAAGTCAAGTTATTCTATCACAATTATTAATAGCGACAAAAAATGTAACTTGAAATTAAACTTTGTAACACAACTGCTGTTTCTGATTCTCAGTGTTAAAGGAGAGTCAGCTTACCTCACTATCGAGTCCCAGTAGGATGATCATAATGAAAAAGAATATCGCCCAGACCTGAGGAAAAGGCATCATGGCGACTGCGCGAGGATAGGCAATGAACGCCAAGCCAGGACCTGCAGTGAGAATAAGATGGTCAACAGAAGTTAACATTTTTCTGCTGTTAATAGAATTAAAGGTCCCATATTGTGCTCATTTTCAGATTTCTATTTATATTTTGGGTTTCTACTAGAACATGTTTACATGCATTAAAACACATTATTTTTCTCATACTGTCTGTCTGAATATACCTGTTTTAACTCTCTGTCTGAAACACTCCATTTTAGCGGATCGCTCTTTAAGACCCCCTCCTGAAAAAGCCCAGTCTGCTCTGATTGTTCAGTGTTTCTGGGTCTTCTGCATCTGCATCCTTTGCATCTCTGCACCATCATTGCAGCACTGTAACGATGCCTTTTTACCTATATTATAGTATGACATCACAACCATACTGAAGTCCTGACGGCTCAGTTAAAGGCACAGTTTCTGAACATGGCCAAGCATTTTGATCCTTTATCAATATACAGTATATAAAGCACCTCAACATGCTTTATAATAAAAGACATGGAAATCTCACTTATAATATGGGATCTTTAAGTGCATGTTGTGCTACTGTTGACCTAAAAGTGAAATGCTCATTTATTCCTTGAAGTATTCTCTAATTAATAACATTTTCCATATCCTTACCCGACTCTGCCACTTTTGATATGTCTGTGTTCTGCTCATATGCCATAAATCCAAGTGCAGAGAAGATAGCAAAGCCAGCTACAAAACTGGTTCCACTGTTCAGAAGGCACAAGTACACACAGTCCCTAAAAACAAAACCACAAATAAAGGTATACTCAATTATTTTAATAAATATGTAACATTTTTCTTTTCATAGTTGTGACATGTGACTTTTTTTGGAGGAGCAACGATGTGGATTCTTTGTATATACTACTCCAAAACGTATTGCTTGAAATGGGCATTGAAGATGTTCTGGTGACTGGCTCAAAATGTCTTGTATATTGTCTTTTGCTATTCATTCTGGCCTACTGAATCTGCAAGTTGGCCATCTTGCTGTTAGATATATTCCTTCTCTTTGTTTGTGTTTTGTGTAAATCCACATTATCCAAAGTGAAAAATGCATGAAATATATTAAATCATTATATCAAACTCACTTGTAACAGTTGTTGTTGTACTTGTTATAACTGCCAAGTGCAGTTAGGCACCCAATGCAAATAGCATAGGAATAAAATATTTGCGTGCCAGCATCCATCCACACCTGCAAGAGATATAAAGTACACATTTCATCTACAATAAATAACATATGAAAAGTGTTTACTGTGTGTTGCAACTCTGAAACTACAAAACCACATAGTGCACATTTGCTAATGTTTTACACTGCTGACACGTGCCACCGACAATGAAAATATGATGCCATTTCAAACAGCGAATAGGTAACCAATCCTTTCAATCACAAACTCAGACATCCCCTTAACTTTCGACTAAAGGGTGTCACATATGTTAATGTTCTGTACATGTTTGTTCCAGGATTATGATGAGACCCAACAATTGTATACACACTTCTGTATAATTCAGCTTTATATTTTTTGATTTTTTTTAAAGGTAACAATGCTTTTCCAGATAGCATGTGTTTGTAATGATGGGATCACCTGTGGGTACACAAGGGTTGTAAAGG
Source organism: Echiichthys vipera (assembly GCF_963691815.1). NCBI lineage: Eukaryota > Metazoa > Chordata > Actinopteri > Perciformes > Trachinidae > Echiichthys > Echiichthys vipera. Next base: position 25,157,648 of record NC_139825.1, on the reverse strand, counting down.
TAGTAGGTTCAAGAAGGCCACATATCATTCAAACAGAGAAATAGTGAAATGTGCTTATACCTGTGGATCAGTGAGGCGGGATGGATCTGGGTATAGGTAGAACTTGATCCCATCTATTGCCCCCGGCAATGTGAGTCCACGAACAAGCAACACTGCCAGCATCAGGTATGGAAATGTGGCAGTAAAGTAAACTACCTATGGAAGAGTGAAGGTTAATTTGTGACAACATTGTGGACTATGGTTAACTCTGTTTGAAGTTGGTCAGAATGGAAGTTGCGTGATCACCATCACCTAAGGAGCTCCAGAAATTTCATTCAGAATTGCTTTATTTCACTCAGTTTGAGGGACTGTAGCATGTAGCCTATCAAACATGTATGACTATTCTAACATACAGGCCTTCAAGATTAAAAAGATGTGTGTTTACTTTCGGTGACCAGGTGGCAACCACCTGTCAGACTGACTTTGCCTAGACTACAGCTACCCGTCTAACGTGATTGATAAAAATAATTTAGGACACCTGACAGCAGTTTTAAACATGAAAAATCATGTTTGAGGTGGTGCAACAATTATCTTAGGTCCTTTGTAATGGCCTCCCTCTGGTGCTCTTTTTTATTTTTTACTTGTGTGCTGGGAAAGGATTAACCATAAACTTTTCGTACAAGCACCTCATGTTAAACTGTAGTGATAGAGGCAGTGTATTTGGTAAAGTGTTATGATTGCAGCAAGAGACAAATGCTAATGCATCATCCTTTAACAGTTGAAGAGTTCCTTGGTACTTAACATACAACGTTCAAAATGCTTAAGTCTTTCTCCTACCTTTCCAGTGGACTTCACTCCTTTCCAGACACAAAAGTAACAGATGATCCAGGACAACAGAAGACATAGAGCCAGCTCCCATCGTACGCTGCCTAACTCATGGACACTTCCTGTGACATTCAGAACTCTTCTCCTGCAAATCACATTTCCAGCTTTAATTCATAAATGTCAAGTCGCTTTCAGAGCTTATTGTCATTTTCAGATTTAGTTTTCATACTCACTCCCAAAACTCTCTCACTGGTGATGTTGCATTTACAGCTACAGTCCAGTTCAAATAATTGGCCTGTCGATCAAACTCCACACAATTCTCTATTGCAAGGGCATACAGGATGTTTTATTATTATTTAAAAAAAAAAAGGCATTCAAGGATACATAGACAAGTGTTGCCGTTGTCAAAGCCTTCATTTTATCATATGTACTAATTTTGCTACACAAATGGAATGATGGGCATTTCCATACAGCCATATTTCATTAAAAATAAATAAAATTGATTACAATACAATTTCCCACTACTGTAATTTGTTGTGTCTAAAGCGAGAAGGATTTTCTGTGTTCGCCTAAAATCTCAGTTTAAGATGTCAACTAGTTCGGAACTCAGTTTTGGTTCCATATGCAATTTACTCAAGTGCGATATGGAAACTTGAAACCTCAAGTTCACACTCACTGAAAATGTACTTTTCAGTGATACATCTTGTTTCCAGTTGGTTAAACGTTTGCAATGAACACTATTTTCACAAGAGGTGTGTCTGGAGAGGATCTCTAAGCCAGGTGGAGCAAACCTTCAAGACTAAACTCACTAAACTTTGTGCAAATGAAATTAGTCATTACTGAACAAAAGCTTCAAAATAACAGTTATTTGTTTGTTTCTAATTCTGTCAGATCACATACATGACTTCTGGGACCTACCTGTGTTCCAGCTGTTTCTGCAACTCGCCCAGGGAAGTTCAGAGTTGAACGAGCAGAAGAGATACAGAAATGCCCAGGCCAATATGATGATGTAATAGATGCTGGAGTATAAAACAACCACCTGACTGCCATAACCCATACCTGACAAAAACAAAACAACAGAAAGTCTAAATAGTTTTAGGGAATAATCAAATGGTTTTAGAGTAAATAGAGTCCAGCATGCAGCTGTTACTGAGCCTTTTTTGTGCAAATATCAAAGACACGTTTGATTAGTTTTACATAAAACAGCAAATTATAAAGTAAATACATAATTTACATTCAAATACTAATATGTTTCTAAAAACACTGTAGCAATTAGAGTGAAAAACAACATGTTTAAAATGATAAATTAAATATAAATGAAACAGTATTCAACTATCAAATTAAATATTCTAATAACCTATTTTTAAAGTAAATCAATGTGACAAAACATGATTGTACCAATGCTTTAACAGGTTATTGCAGAGTAAATGCAGTGTAGTGAACACATTTCTACTGTTGTAGTTTAACTAAAGATATGTGCCCTTGATCTTTTTTTTGTTAAAGATTTTTTTTTAAATAACATGCAGCAAATGTCCAGCCGGCAATCAAACTCTGCTATCGGGTCAAACCAACATCAGTTTTGTAACTAAACCAATGCGAGCCATGTCAAAGACTTATTCCGTGTTAAAACCTGATACAGTTTGTTGGATTTCTGAGAAAATATGTTAAGAAAACTGGGTGAAAACTGTGTTAAGTTTTGCTTTGCTTAGCTTTGGGGATAACCATGACCCGGACTACTGAGAATATTCCTAGGCCTGTGTAAAGTTTTATTTAAATATTTTCTGTAACACTCCAGGGACAAAGGTACATGTGTTATTCCCTTTGAAAGGAATGTAGTTAACTAAGACTTGACTGGCTTAATCCTAAAGATGTGGAAGGTGTTTTACTAGCGTCTCTGTTTCTCTCTACCTACTATAATACAGTATTGCTGATCTCATTATACAAATGTCCCATTTATTGATGTGTTTTAATATTTTGTACCTAATGTGTAAAGTTTTCTACATGACTTAAAAGCACAGTCAGTCATTTTGTCACCATGTCATATACATATATTCAAATTTTATAAACGTGTATTTATTTATTGATTTATGTACAGATACTCTGACAGAAATTCTACATATTTACCTTGAAAAAGGGGGCAAATTTTCGTCCAGCAGGTAATACTTCCCTGTTTAGTGTACTGGCCGAGAGATGTCTCCAGGAGAAACAGGGGGATGCCGCAGGTAAAGAGGAAGAGGACATAAGGGATAAAGAACACCCCTATGAAAAATGGAAAGTTACAACACATAAGTTGTTTGTGGTTGATGATTTATGGTAATCCACTACACTCACATTAAGATGTGTTAAGCACCAGAGAGCTCAGTTATGAAAAAGCAATCTCCAAAATATCTAAAATAAACATCAACATTCATTTTCCAACTTTAGTTCAGCAGTCTGTCAATTAGTCCTTTGGAAACATCTGCGGTGTCATTTTGTCTGTATATGTTGTGTTTTCTGTATTTGCAGAGATGTAGTGGTGTGTACATGGAAGAGATGTTTTCTTTTATTTATTTGCATTTTGGGCTGAGCTCTCTTGGCTTCTGTACAACAACCTGACAGTTGGGTGGGAAATTGCTTGCATAGTGGCCAGATGTGATTTGCTTAACTTTGCCACACTGCATGGAGCCCACTGCATTCACCACCGAAAAGTACATAAAATTAGATTCTGATAATATATAGACAAACATTATTATGATAAAAAAAGATTTTGTAGCATTCAATCTTAACTCAATACTTATTTATTTTGGCAATCAAGTGCTATCAAAGTTTGAGTTCTTACATTCTGTGTGTACTTTTGAAGAAAGTAGCAGTGTGTTGTTCCTCATTTCTTTGACAATAATCAAACTCACCTCCTCCATTTTTGTAGCACAGGTATGGGAATCTCCACACATTTCCGAGGCCTATGATTTGTCCTGCAACAGCCAAGAGGTACTCGACTTTGCTTGACCACTCTCCTCTGGTCAGGGTTCCAGGTGCAGGATGGGTTGTGCCAATATCCAGCCTGAATTTGACCTCTGGACCATAAGGCTTGTCCATTGCACTGTAATGAGAGGAGGGTTACCAAAAACATATCATTTCAGTGGGTTTCAGTGACAGAATTATAATGTTCACATGATAATTAGTTAAAAAAATGTTTCAACTCTGTAGTGTTTCGGTATCAATTCTAATTATTCATGTATTCATGTTGATGATTTTATTTGCAGTAGCAAATGGTGACTTAATAGCACATTCTAAGTGTCACTTGAACATTTTGAAATTCAGGGACTTAGTTGATTACATTACAATACAAACCATGAACAAAGCAAAAAATAAACTTCCGCCGTTACTTGAGAAACCAAATACTCGAACTACTGTAAAAAAATCACTGTCTTCCTGTTAGAGGGGTTAACATCGGGAATAATTGTCCTGAAAATATTAAATTTTGCTGTACTCTAGTCGGCTTTAAAAGACTTTATAAGAACATAATTTCTCATTACAGTATGTGTTCAGAAATACTGAAGTGTACTGATTAGTTTTAAATGTCTGTGATCTGATCCTTTTGTATTTTGTATATTTTTTCAAGGTAAAAGGGGTAGGGGTATATACCGTGCATCCGGAAAGTATTCACAGCGTTTCACTTTTTCCACATTTTATTACGTTACAACCTTATTCCAAATTGTATTAAATTAATCTCTGTTCTCAAAATTCTTCACATAATGCCCCATTATGACCACGTGAAAAAAGTTTGAGAGTTTTGAAAATGTATTCAAATCAGAAAACAAAGAAATCATATTTACATAAGTATTCACAACCTTTGCTTAATACTTTGTAGAACCACCTTTGGCAGCCTCTACAGCCTCAAGTCTTTTTGAATATGATGCCACAAGCTTGGCACACCTCTCTTTAGGCAGTTTTGCCCATTCTTCTTTGCAGTACCTCTCAAGCTCTATCAGGTTGAATGGGAGACGTCTGTGCACAGCCATTTTCAGATCTCTCCAGAGATGTTCAATCGTATTCAAGTCTGGGCTCTGGCTGGGCCACTCCAGGACAAACACAGAGTGGTTCTGGAGCCACTCCTCTGAGATCTTGGCTGTGTGCTTGGGGTCATGAACCGTTGCCCTAGTCTGAGGTCAAGAGCACTCTGGAGCAGGTTTTCATCCAGGATGTCTCTGTACATTGCTGCATTCATCTTTCCCTCTATCCTTACTAGTCTGCCAGTTCCTGCTGCTGAAAAATATCCCCATAGCATGATGCTGCCACCACCATGCTTGACTGTAGGGATGGTATTGGCCTTGTGATGAGCAGTGCCTGGTTTCCTCCAAACATGACGCCTGGCATTCACACCAAAGAGTTCAATCTTTGTCTCATCAGACCAGATAATTTTGTTTCTCATGGTCTGAGAGTCCTTCAGGTGCCTTTTGGCAAATTCCAGACGGGCTGCCTTGTGCCTTTTACTAAGGAGTGGCTTTCGCCTGGCCACTCTGCCATACAGGCCTGATTGGTGGATTGCTGCAGAGATGGTTGTCCTTCTGCAAGGTTCTCCTCTCTCCACGGGGGAACGCTGGAGCTCTGACAGAGTGACCATTGGGTTCTTGGTCACTTCCCTGACCAACGCCCTTCTCCCCCGATTGCTCAATTTAGACGGCCGTCCAGCTCTAGGAAGAGTCCTGGTGGTTCCAAACTTCTTCCATTTATGAATGATGGAGGCCACTGTGCTCAGTGGGACATTCAAAGCAGCAGATATTTTTCTGTATCCTTCCCCAGATTTGTACCTCGAGACAATTTTGTCTCTGAGGTCTACAGACAATTCCTTTGACTTCATGCTTGGTATTTGCGCTCTGACATGCAGTCAACTGTGGGACCTTATATAGACAGGTGTGTGCCTTTCCAAATCATGGCCAATCAACTGGATTTACCACAGGTGGACTCCATTTAAGCTGTAGAAACATCTCAGGGATGATCAGTGGAAACAGGATGCACCTGAGCTCAATTTTGAACTTCATGGTAAAGGCTGTGAATACTTACGTAAATGTGATTTCTTTGTTTTTTAATTTTAATACATTTTCTAAACTCTCAAGAAAACTTTTTTCACATGGTCATAATGGGGCATTATGTGTACAATTTTGAGGACAGAGATTAATTTAATACAATTTGGAATAAGGCTGTAACGTAATAAAATGTGGAAAAAGTGAAACGCTGTGAATACTTTCCGGATGCACTGCAAGTCTTGGCTTCAACCTACAACCTTTCGGTTATATAAGCTTGATATATACATAAATTAATACATTTGTTTATTCAAATTTCACTTAAAGTACCAAGAAAACAACATAATCACTAACCACAGCAGAAATAGTGACATGATTTAATCACTATATATGAATGTTCATAATCCGCACAATGCATGCACTCTTGCTGTATTAGGTCAACAGAGGGTCAGTGCCACTTGGCACGAGGGTAATTCTTCTATCAATGTTGCTTTTGTGTTTTCTGCCTTGAATTTGAAGAGGTGGGAGTGGAGCAAATAGACTGGAAAATATGTGTGCTACTACATTACTGTTAAACAGTTTAAAATGCTGAGATGCTCCTTAAGTGTTTTAGGGATCATTTAGTTAGAGAAGAATTGTACAAATCTGCAGAGAATGTGTCAACAACAACAAAGGGCCGGGATAATGTGTTAAATAACTGCAGTTTCAAGAGGCAGAAGACCTATAATAATTATGCAAAACTAGAAAGGCACATGGAGAGCATAGACCCTGACCTATCTCAAAAAATAATTTGTATAATAATTATGTATTCCCCCCTTGATTCGGATACGCTCCAAAATGTTATGGGTTCTTCCTTGGCCCATACATCAGCTTTCTACCCGTTATCATGAAAATTAGTCCAGTAGTTTTTTCCATAATCCTGCTGATTATATGACAAACAAAGCTTATGCACAACAAGTTTGACTTGTGCATCAGTGGACACTTTAGCCCGACTTCTACTGTATTTTTGAGGCTAATAGTTTGCTAATATTGCTATTTATTGAATAATGTATGTATTATATAACATAATCACATGACAAACATTCTTTACATGGATCCTTTAGATTTCTATTTCTTATTTTCCATTTGTAACCAAGATGCATACAGATTGACATTTTCATTAGTCAGCTCTACTGTAAACAAACTATGAACTAAAATGGTTAATAGTGGTGTGCAATTTCTTGTTACTTATCAGCGGAAATATATACCAATATGATATATCTACAGTAAACTTACATCAACCGAAATAATGCCTGGAAATTCATCAGACTAGCTCTTGTGGACACATCATTAACAATCGGAATTTATAGAAATGCATTAAAGGGCAAAATAGAAGACACAAAAAAGGTTTAAGAAGGGTTTTTTTTAGAATAATTTGTATGTTCATCTTCGGTTATGGCCAAAAGTGTGTTTTTATTAGGTCACAGTGACCTTTATCTTTTACCTTAAAAATCAGTTTATCATTGAGTCCAAGCGAACATTTTTGCCAAATGTAAAGACATTACTTCCATGGGTTCCTGAGATATCTCGTTCACAATGGGATGGACAAACAGATAAAAACATGAAAAAACAAAACCCAACTGTATCCCCACAGATAAAGAGATGGTCTACCCACATTTTTGGGGTAATGAAACACCTACTGTCCGTAGATCTGAAAGGATTGAGTCTTCAAAGAGAACAGAGGCTATTGTCAGTCTCTGTTGATGTTGGTTACGACTGATTAAATTCAATATTACTTACAGTGCCAAATCACAACATAAATAATTGATTGTTAGTTAAATCAATTTCCACATTTGTTTGTGATATTGACAGTTAGTCTAACTGTTCACCCCACAGTCAAACACCAAAATTTGTTTCACCAGCATATCTAAAACAAATGCCACTAACGCACGTTGGTTGTCATGTTCAGTTGTCATGTTCAGTTGTCTGGTTCAGGTTCTGACTCTTATATGTGAATATCACTAATGCAACAAATATTAAAAAACTTATTTATTTTGGGATAGACATTTTCCTGTGTGCTGTCCCTATTTTTATATGATAAAAAGTGAATGCCTTTGATTGCAACCAAAGGTGAAACATTGGTTGCCAGTTTTTGAAAATGGTTGCCAATTGCAGTTGGTTAAACACTTGTTTACTAAATGATGCATCTTCTTTTTTGTTTGTGAGCGTCAAACATTGACACTGCAATAACTGCTGAACTGGAAAAGGCAGTCTTAAATTGGTGTTGACAAGTTGCATGAATTGATCAAATATGTTGTTGTCCAACTTCTGCTTGAGGGGGTAACAGTACTTGTAGATAAATGGATGGCTTATTTGCCTTCCTGTATCAACTGTCTCAACTATTTCCTGATGCCAAGGGAATGTTGATAAAGACGTTGAAAAAATTGGGGCTGCATCGGACAATTTTTGTCACTTTTTGTATGTACAAAAGAGTGCAATTAACAAGACAATAAAGAAGGATACTTCTAAAGTGTGGCCCATAATTGACTGATAGTCACGTCTCACCCCTCTCACCCTGCTCTTAAGTGTGGACATTCAAAACAGCTTTAAACAGTTCAGACGTGGTTGTACAAATTTGTTTGTTTCGCCTTGATGATCATTGTGATATAGTACAGAAGATATAATATACTAGTGCTAGGATGCAGGAACTCAGTGTCTTTCTCAAACATTTGGGATTTTTTAACCCATCGACCCCTATCAAGGGTAATGTCCCTACACATTCCTCCCTCATGTTTCTTTTCACTAGACACATTCCTCCCCTTGGTGTATGGTTGAAACAGGCAAAAGACTGCATAACTGTCATGTTTATCATTCAGTTAATGTCCTATAAATGGTGTCATTGTCCAGGAAGACACTGTATTGGAGCAGAACTGCTAAACACAAAGACAGCATGTTCACTCAAAATGGGTCTTATTCATTCATATGTAGCAAATTAACACAGGTTAGCAAATACATAACTTGGTTTAAAATAATCTAATTAGTATACAATTGTTTTGTTCAATATATATCACTACTTAGACTTGAATCCTCTTTAAACCAGACATGCTGAACTCAAACACATTAACACAAAGTTTGTTAGAATAACAGTTAGGACTTATTATGGCTGTGGCACAGGTTTGTGTTTTATTGTCCACAGAAAAATCTAAACAGTACTTACTCTCACTCTAACCCTATAAATCCAACTGTAACAAAAAGTACGGATGGTGTGTTTCTAAAGTCAGTACATAAAAGTTGTATAGCTGTATAAAACCATCATACTTATCATAAGCAGGGAAATTCTTGTCCACCTTTGAAGGTCGGACTAGGCTTCTAAACTAAAGCTTCGAGCAACTTTATGTAAGTCCTTTTGTTTTCTAAAGGGTTACTGTGCAGTACTCAACATACTACATTGGTATGTATGACCACCGTGAGTTAATAGCCTGCTTAGAATTAATTCATCATTCATTAATTAGCACTGATTGCAAAGTAATGTGAGCCTGAAAGGAATGTCATTCGTTTTGTGTATTTAGTTATAAACCAAAGTATTGGACAAACTGAAATATTTACCGGCTTGTGGCATTAACCAAAAAGTCAGGGATCACCTAAGATGGCATGATTCATTAACTCAGAAATAGCTTTCTTCATAGAAATCCAACCATTGTTGGGACATTTCAATGCAGACCACAAAATGTTGAATTTGCTTTGTGGAACTGAATAAATGAGTCAGGACAAGACAACAAGACTAAGCGAAATAAAGCAGTATTACGTTCCAGCTTTAAAAAAACAAACACTGGTCAATTTTTGTCTGGCTAAGGCTGGTGGAACAGATGACCTGAGGAAAAGGTTTGTTGCAACACGGTACAAAAAAAGAAATATGCAAAAATCAGGTGCAAAAATCAAATGCTGTCAACAAGTTGTGGTGGTTTTATCAAAAAAATATCCCAGATAATATTTTTGCTCTACATGTAACCGGTCCTTGGCAGTGTAAGGAATAGGTGTTGATCATTTGGGCTACTGAGGTTCCTTTTTTTTTTATCCTAGTCCACCACCAATAATGATGGAGTTTTGATAATCGGACCATTATGTAAATAATATTCTGTAAGTACCATATGCACAAACCAACAAATTCATTAAATTGCTAACACATGAAAACACTTTTATTTATGTATGTCAGATTTAATTTCTGAAAGCAATAATTGCAGGGGATTTATTAATTTAATAACAGTAAAAGTCACTTTTAAAATAGTTTATTATTGTGCAACCTGTTCAAATATTTGCACAAATGTATTTTTTTAAAACAATGTGAGAACAAACAATGATCACAGAGCAGCCTGAGGTGTCACACTCAACAAGGGAAATAGCTGCTCTCACTGCAGTGTAGACAGTAACCTTTGGCCTACATAATACAGCTACAGGCGCCAAGCATGAGTGCAGCCACAAAAGCCCAGCTGTCTCTGAACAGCAAAGACACCACTAGTTTCCTATTCAAGAAAAGAAACCACAGTAGTGCAAGCTCAGAATTTATACAAAGGACATTTACTATATAGAATATTATTTATAGACTAATTAAAAAGCTGCTTTTGACCTGAAGGCAATGTAAACAGTACCTGAGAAAGGTTGCTTCACGTCTGTTGTCTATGGCTCTGAATTATGCTGGGATTCATCTGGCGTCTTTTGGGGAAATTACAAATCTAGATCCCCCAGTCTCTCCGGGACAAGTGCTCTTCCCAGCTTTGACCATGAATGAGCCCATGAGTAGAAGTTTGTGAGAGCTGTGTTTGTTTGACAATGAGAGAGAGAGAAAGAGCAATGGGGACAGAGTGAGGGAGGAGGGGGCGGGGTAGTTATGTGTTTCTGAATGAGCAACTTAAGGCGGAGACTGTTCATAGAGGCCACATGGTCTCGCAGTAGAGGGGAGGGGATTTGCACTGTAGCTGTATGGCTCTGTGGGCGGTGGCTAATGTAGGTTGTCATACAGGATGTTCGACAATTTGGTACAGAGAGAGAAATCTGAATAACTGCTTTCATTCAGAGTGAATTAAACATTTATTTTTTCATCTAGTACCAACAGCAGGTTGTTCAGTGCCTGTTCAAAATGTGCCTGGCCGGGCTTTCTCTAGAACCGCTCAGCCAAACAACTTCATACTCCACACTGCACTTCCTTGGGTCCTCAGCAATACACCTGCCAAGTGTGTGGTGAAGTCGATCGGATTAACAGTTGTCGAGACATTCAAAGGATAAACAGATTCCTTCCATTTTAGTTGGATGTCTCAACTATGTATTGAGTGGATATGATTCCCAGAGGGGGAATCCCAATAAATATAGTAATCCCTTTTTTTATTAAAGATTCTTTTCGGGCCGTTTTCCAAACCTTTATTATATAGTTGCGTAAGCAACATGTTGTTTTTTTTCTTTCTTTTTTTTTCTTTGTGACTTTGTGACATGCCAGGAAACAAGACAAGACTGTTATTCATTCATGACCGACTAATATGGACAATATGTGCAGACACACTCGTAGTCTGTTTGACTGTCTCAAGCTAGGCAGCAGCTCTGATTACTACCTGCTGTTAAACATGTTATGTCAATGTCATAAGAAAAATAGTATAATGAAGATAATGTATTCTGTGGTTAACGTGGGTGGGACTAGATAAGCTTTTACTTCTTCCGCTTTCCCTTTCGGACATGTGAATTGTATGATTTAAAATAAGATTACGTGTGATTATGATTGATCTGACATGCCCAAAATAAACCAATAAATAATAATAGGACAGACAGGAAAAGGGGTGAGAGAGAGGGGAGACATGAAGCAAAGGGCCGCAGGTCAGAATTGAACCTATGGCCACTGCCTCAAGGACTCCCAGCCTCCCCACATGGGGTGACTGCTCTAACCACTGTTCCACCAATGACTGTAGTAATCTCTTGACATCAATGGCATTCTGATCGGCCTCTATCCTACACTGTGTTTATTGCTAATTAGCAAATGCTACCATTTTACAATATAAATGGCAAATATCAATATAACTGCCAAACAGCTAATCACCTAACTTAACCTAATAAATTCTTCCAAGTAGTCTGAGCATAGGACCTGTGTCCATAGCGTTTTTCTCTGGCAGAAAGGCGGTGGCTGAGCCCTTGATGAACACCGCCCTGGATGAACACCGCCTGTGGGTTTTGTTTCTCTGACTACGTCATCAACAATATAAGGAGTTACCTAGCTAACTTAATGCTACGTTAATAGATGGTTGACTGCAAAGCAAATGACACACTAACAAAGCGTACGAGCACAACACTCACCAGCAACATTCAGTGTCTGGCTGATCTGGGACCACAATTGGGCCTTTCTGTCTTTGTTGCGACATTGCTCTGAAAAAAAGTGACAGCAATTTGCTGAAAAGTTCAGAGATTTTCAACTCAAGTGCACCACACAAAAAAGGCAGAGCGCTCTGAAAAAAAGCTGGGTACAGCACCTTTTCTCTAGGGGGGTGCATACGCTCTCTCTTCATTTGGAACAACTGAAAAAAGATGCTGGCGCTCAGAATAAAAATATCATGTGGACATTCTCAGAACAACTCCAAGCAAAGGAGGGACAGAAACCTTGACCTAAGTGTTGACCCCATTGTTAGGTATGAATGTTTTGAAAAGATTTGATTGGTTCAGACAGAAGATAGATGGGCAGGGCGGAATGCGACAACGTAGTGATGCATGAGTCGACCAACAAGCAGGCCAAAAAGTAACAGAGCAGCGATAGTATAATGCCTTTTGATGTTGATTTGATTACACACATTAGATCATGACGCATCTTTTGTTCCCGGAATGTCGGCATTCTGTGTGAAATTACAACTGGGGCTACTTTATCCCGCCTTTGCCTGGTCTGTGAAATGCGAAATTTGCTAAAACAGCGTTCCAGCATTCCTTCATTGTGATGCTGGTACGGAATCTCTGTGTGTAAATGGCTTTAGTGATAGCTAATGGCACAATGAAATCAATAGGCCTAATCAATAAAATAAGTCTCTATTAACCCATGGCAAAGTTAGGTATACTATTTTATATAATAAACATCTCTGGTAAATAATTCCTGTCCTGCATCGTTTGTGTGATCACTATGCTGACGGAAGATTGCGATAGACTCAAATCATCACTGCTTCACTGTATCTTCCCGTCGCCTCCTGGTGTGTGCTCAAAGGTGCCTTGTGCATTGGTGTCAATCGCCAAGGGGCCGTGACAAAACAGGTGGTATTTGATGCCCTGGGATTGAGAATGGGCTCCGGGTACAGCCTTGAATTTCTGCCTACAGCAACATTTCATATACATATTCATTGTGAAGCCGGGCAGAGACTCAACTCCTACAGACATGGAGTTACACCACTTTACTTTGCCTAAAATTAATCCAACAAACTATTTCTGTATTATGATATTAAAAATGGAGATACTACTCAGAGACTAAATCATCTAATATAAAAACTAAACCATTAATGAATAAAAAAACAAGCAATTGCCAAAATGTGAAATATTAAAAAAGTGCAGCACTGGAACGGAAAAAGAGAATATCCTAATTGAAGGCGAAGAGATGCAATATGGCTCTATCTACTCATTATTTTAACAAACCTCACATTTTTTGAGGAACATGTCTAAAACGGCATGGTCTTAATGTGTCTTAATACTTGAGTAGGAAAACAATTTCTCACAGCAGCAAAATCCTTTTTACTGACACAAAGGCACAGCTGGTGACCCAAGATGATCCTTTCTCTCCCTCCCTCTGCGCCAGTCTCTGCCCCACACAGGCACACTGAGTTCGAACATCCACAGCCTTTTGCAACAACCTTTTGCTATAGTCAACACACGTTCTGTGACATACCACTAAAGTATACAGTAAGCACACACTGTCTGGTGCATTAAGGCTACATACCCACAGGACATTTTCAGTTTTTGCAAAAGTTATTTTAAATCAAAAACCATCTCTGTCCTCACAGGTGTTTTAGCACAATTTCAGAGCTAATTTGTTCATACTAAGATGCCTGAAAATGCACATCACAGAACATTCACGAAGGGCAGGGCATGTGTTTTGTCAGTAACGCCACTGGACACAGGGACTATTGCAAATCAGTTTTCAAGCATTGGGTGGAGATACTGAAAAGTTTAGCATCAACAAGTTAAATTCAGATTATAAAATAATAATGGAATATAATAGAGTAAGGCTAGGTTATTCTGTAGTGCTTTCAAATATATATTCCCTCCTATTTAAGTGAAACCAGGACCATTTAAGTGGACTTTTTGGAGGTATGTGATCCTCCATAATGATGAGCTCATAGATCATGATGAATTGCTATAAACTACCCAGCAGAATTTAAAGGACATATACAACATACACATTAATGCAAAGACATTATTTATAATAGAAAATCCGTGATAGGGAGATTATACTGCAAATTGTTAATTTACGTACATTTTGCTGATAATACCTACAATATTTTAATTACACGTAAGTAGGGTTTTAAATGCATAACTGTTACTGTTGTGGAGTATTTCAGAGTGTTCTCAGTTTCTTTTTTACATAAGTGAAAGTTATCCTTCCACCACTGGTCATTTAATTCCTGAGCAGTTTGATGTTACCCATTCATACCCCTTTTTTCTATAGTTGTAATGTTTTGTTACATCTAACTTCTTTAATTTTGCCTGAATATAATAAATATAAAAATAAACTACCTTTCAAGCATAGCAAATACATTGGCAAACAGTTGCTCCGCTGAGGAGACAGTAAAATGGCATACCAATAAAAAGGGCAAACAGATCTTAAGTATACTCACCATTTGTCATTCTCTGAAGCAGACTTTTGTGGGTGTTCTGACTTTATTTCAAGTTTTTCCATCTCTAACTACTCGTCTTGTTAAGTACCAATGCATGAATATCTGACAGAGGAGAAGAAGTGTGCATGACAGGTTAAAGATGTTGGACAAATCATTATACTTGTTGTTGTTAATGAATTATCTTTGGCCACCTCTGCCTGCAGTGGTACTCAAGTTCAAAGAAACACAGCTGTCACCTGACATAGCAACATAAGCCTTTTTTTCTTCCTAATATTGAGTTACACATACTTTAAGTGTCTCTTTAGGCTTATTAGAGCCCGAGCACCAGAAAAGTCGTCATCGAGGGACCTATTGTATTTGTAATGATTATTATTTTGATTATAAGGGCCTGAGCGCCGACAGCGTCAGCGAGGGACCTATTGCTTTTGTAATGATTATTATTAGGACTTGAGCGCTGACATTGTCAGCGAGGGACCTATAGTAATTGTAAGGATTATTCTTCCCTATTATTAGGACAGATGAAAGTCGGGCCAGCAAAGGCAACAAGGCTCTATGGAATTTGCTAAAATATTATTAGGGTCCGAGCAACGACGAAGTCCTCGGAGAGGGACCTTTTCCAATTGCTAAAATTATAACATCAGGCCAGTGAAGGCCCTATTGAAATTTAAGGAATTATTATTTTTATTAGGGCCCGAGCACAGACTTTCTGTCTGCTAAAATTATTATTATTTATTTTTATTATTATATTAGTTTTTTTCCCCAACGAATTGCCTTTTTGGAAACTTTATCATATTCAAAAACTCACCAAACTTCACAGATCATTCAGGGGTGGTAAAAATTTACGTATTTCAGTGTTTTCAAAATTGGGCATGGCAAATTGACTCTCTGGCGCCCCCTAGAATTCAGCCCCAACTCCCAGATTGATGTAAATGTATGTATGTGTATATGTATATGTTCAAACCAGTGAACATATAGAACCCACACAGACGTACAAAAAAGCCTCTTGGAGGTGACTCTTCCTCAGCCTCCTCAGACCCCAGGTACAACACGCCCAGGACCGACTGCAGTTTGCGTACCAGCGGGATGTTGGTGTGGAGGATGCCATCCTCTACATGCTGCACCATACATGAGTACACTCCCATTTGGAAAAGTGAAGCAGCACAGCGAAGATTTTCTTCTTGGACTTCTCCAGTACAAAAAAGGGCTCTTGGAGCGATATGCTAAAGTAAGTGGTGGGAGTTGGCCATTTTGAATTTTGTTGCCATTTTTGCACATTTGCACGTGTCATACTTTAAGAAACTACTGCTAGGATTTAAGAAGATTGACTTTAAAATCAATCAGTATCATCTAAAGACATGTCTGATCAAACAATACTTGGCACTTTTTCTATTTTTTGCTCAGTGTCACTGTGGCATGGTGCCCAAAATTGGCCTTTCTCCTTCTAACAGTAGCTGTAACTTGAGCATACATTATCCAATCAGCACCAGTGTTGGTAACGTTACTTAAAAAAAGTAATTAGTTATAGTTACTCACTACTTGTTCCAAAAAGTAACTGCGTTAGTAACTGAATTACTCTATAATAAAAGTAACTAGTTGCCTGGGAAAGTAACTATTTGCATTACTGTTAAAAAAGTTGCTGTATGTCAAAGAATTTGGATTTTTCTCAGCAGTTTTCACAAGACAGGCAGGTACTTAAATAACCTTTAATATTTATTGCACATCAACAGACCGTAAGAGGTCTATCCTGCACTTCAAGTATTATCTTTGTAACAAAAGTAAACAGTATAAGTAAACAATATAAAGTCTGTTTAACTCTATATCAAATTAAATCAAACTCTCACAACCTGAGACAAGTGGTCAAGTAAACAACTGTACTTCAAAGTATTTTGTTTGCAACAAAGGTCAACATTTAAACCAAAAGGTGCATTCAACTCTGTAGTCTTAATTGAATAAATCAAACTCCCAATCTCAGACGACAAGTATTTTCTTCAAAAGTAAACACAATATAAAGTAAGTTTACAGTAACTTTAGCAAATTAAATAAATCAAACTCTTACAACCTGAGACAAATAAATAGGCTACTGTATTTCAAGTATTTTCTTCATTAAAAAAGTAAACAGTTAAACAGCATTAGGTGCTTTTAAAGTTTGAACTATAGCTCCAAGATATTCATCTACCCATCTATACACTCCTTCCAAAATACTCATCTATTCATGTAGCCGTCAGTGGCACAGAGTGTCATTGTGAGATGCTTCACTAAATTAGAGATAGATATCAACAAAATCTTCACTCCTGGACATAATGTACACTTTACATGCACGTTCTTGCCTTTGACCTCAATGAATTTGAAGTAGTGCCTATATCGCCACTTAGATAATGCCAACTTTTCATCGGATTGCCCCAGACTCGCCATTTCTGCTGCTTCTTCGAATCAGGTGGTGTTTGTGTGTGTCTGTGTGTGTTGGGCGGCATGTCCTGGCATGTGTTTAAAAACACCAGATCTGATTGGCTACCATGAAACATGACTCTGCCTTAACCAATCGCTTATCTGGTTGTTAACCCACCCGGTCTCCTTTCTAGCAGTTTGTGTGTGGAGCATGGAGCCAGGGTGGCATTCGGATTACGCAGTTTATTTAATTGATTTATACTAACGCACTGCATTTAACGTTCAGTAACAGTAACAGTGTTGTAACGGCGTTGTAACGGCGTTGTAGCGGCGTTGTAACGGCGTTGTAACAGCGTTGTAATGACGGAAACAGTAATTAGTTAGATTACCCCGTTACTGAAAAAATAACGCCATTACATGCAACACTGATCAGCACCTGACCACACCTCCATCTCAATATTTACTCACAGTGGGTGAGTTGAAGTGGTTGATGAGGGTCCAGCCCTGAACAGATCCACGTCTCAATATTCAGTCATAGTCAGAGCTACCGCAGGAAATATGTTGCTTTTTGATGATTTCATACATAAAACAAACTCCTCCAAGAGATTCAGCCCGAGCGGCTTCAAAATCTGTCTGTTCCATCTAAAGGCATTTGTGATCGAAGTTAATTAATGTCGTTTCGTTTTTTCTGGAGGGTGTTGCCGTGGCATGGCCGTGAACATTGGTATCTCATCAGAACACATAAAGTAGCTATAACTTGAGCAATAATTGTCCAATCAGGCCCAAATATCTCATGCCTGACAAGAGCCCCGCAATGAACAAACCTAGATGACAACATTGACTCACAGTGAGAGCGCCCCCTACTGGCACACCTTAAATTACAGCCCCTCCTCCAGGATGGATGTACTTTTATGAAAATAAAAACTCAACGGGAAGTGGGCCATTTTGGATTTTATGGCCATTTTCCGACATTTGCATGTGTCAAACTTTAACAAACTCCTACTAGAGTTTAACCTGATTTATTTCAAAACCAACCAGTACCATCGGAAGACCTCTGTGATCAAAGATACCTCATATTGTTTCATTTTTCTGAAGTATGTTGCCGTGGCTTGGCGGCAAATATTGTTGTCACGGTATAAAACAGGAAGTTGCTGTAACTTGAGCATACATTGTCCAATCTTCAGCAAATATCTGATGGTTGACAAGAGTCCGTCCCTGAAGAGAACCACCTCACAATATTCACTTTTAGTCGGAACGCCCCCTATTGGCGACAGGAAATATGTGGCTTTTGGATGGTGTCATACTTTAACGAACTCCCAAAGAACAACTGTTCACAATTGGCCTCCTGTGACTCCAACGACTTGTCATTATGACTCAATAGAGCACTAACAAAGTTGAAACCTACTTCCCACCAACAACTGTCACTCCAACGGCGGTCGTTGACACTTGGAGCATAAAGGGTCCCAGTGACATCATCGGCCTTGTGAAAGGTTAAATACCTGGATCTCCACACCAGATAGTTGGACCAGTTCCAACCTTGTCAGATGAACTGATGAAGCCTCTTGGATGAGAGGTGAAACATCTTCCTAGACAAATAACCAAGTCCAGTCGCTTTTGACTGAAATTGCTTTAGGGATAACAATGACCTGGACAAATTAAGACCATTCACAGGCTTTATACTTTAAAGAACTACTCCTACAGATTTTACACGATTAACTGCAAAATCAGTCAGTACCATCTAAAGACATGTCTGATCTAACCACACTCAGCGTTTACGTTTTACCTTTACTATGTAGACGTGGCGTGGCCCCAAATCCACCTGTATCACCAACAACAGGAAGTTTTTGTAACTTGACCATACATTGTTCAATCTGCACCAAAGTTCTCATACATGATGAGGGTCCAGGCCTGAACACACCTACATCTCAATATGGAATCACAGTCATAGTGCTCTCTGCTGGAGACAGGAAGTCACATGTTTTTACATCTTCTTTATACTTTAACAAACTCACTCAGTAGCGCCCCTAGAAAGTTGCTAAAATTGAACCCCTCAATGAGGTTTCACCTAGAGTTACAAAAATCAGAAGGCTCATAGAGACTGAGGAGACGCATGAAAAAGTCTCAAGAAGCCATATCCTATACCCAACAGGAGGCCGTGGTGTGGCGGTGAACATTGGCGTCACATCAGAACATAGAAAGTAGCTATAACTTGAGCAATAACTGGTCAATCTGCCCCAAATGTCTCTTGCATGACATAGGCATATATAACACATCAAGACGTACAAAAAGGCCTCTTGGAGCGAAATGCTAAACCTTAACAGGAACATGTTATGAAACACAAAGTTGCTGTAAGTTAAGCATACATTGTCCAATCACTGAATTTCTGAGACCCCAAGCCTGAACACACCAACAACTCAATATTAACTCACAGCCACAGTGCCATCTGTTGGCAACAGGAAGACAGCCTAATATGACAAACTCCATCCAATTTACATCAAATTCTAAGCGTGTGTTCTTCATTTGGTGTACAGCAAGCAAAGCAAGTTGTATAGGCACTCTTTAGCACCACACAGTGGACGCAGGAAGTAGGGCAGGTTGTGAAACAGTTGCTGCAACTTTAGCATACATCGTCCAATCATCACCTAATTTCTGTAAAAGATTTATAAGACCCCCCAGCCTGAACACACTATCATCTCAACATTAACTCACCGTTTGTCGCTAGTTGCAGCTTTAATAATGGCCCAAGTACCGACGAATGTCAGGCCAGTGAAGGCCCTGTTGAAATTGAAGGAATTATTTGATTTAATTTTTTTTGTTTGTTGTCATTCATGCAAATAAATCTCCTTTTTGGAAGCTTTTGGAAGTTCAAAAACTCGCCAAACTTGAATGAGGTCATTTTTCCACTTTTGCATGTCAAGTATGACACGTGCAAAAAATTGACACGATCATCTTCAAAATGATCCAGTATCATCGAAAGACATGTGTGACCAAACGCTGTAAATTCACCATACATTGCCCAATCTTCCTCAAATTTCCTTCATATTTCATTCATAAGAGTCACGCCCCTTAACACAAGTCATAGCGCCCCTTGCTGGCAACAGGAACAAAATCAGTCAGTACCATCTAATGGCATGTCTGATCAAACCATACTCAGCGTTTTTTAACTTGACCATACATTTCAATCAGCCAGTATCATCTTAAGACAGGTCTGACAAAACGATACTCCGCACCTTTTCTATTTTGTTGTTGGCAACAGGAAGTCTGCCTAATATGACAAACAAACATCATTTACATCAAAATTATAATATGTGTTCTTCCTTTGATATACAACAAGGCAAAGCATGTTTGGTAGGTGCTCTCTAGTGCCCCCCGTCTGACGCAGGAAATAGTTACCATAGATTGCCTGCAGACCCACACCCTTTGTGCAGTGTCAGTTTACCCCGACGTGCACCGGGTGTGAGGGCCCGTTCAGCAGCGTGGCTCCCAGTAACAGCAGTGTTGGCACCCTATTGTATTTTCTGTTTTGTTTTTTTAATTATTTTTATTTTACCATGGGTAAAACTCATACTGCAGCCTACACCGTACAAGTTATGGAGGTGAAACTTTTGGTTCAGACCCCTGCACGTACGGCAGACACCAAAAAGGACACGTGTTCTCCAGCAGGGTGCGCTATAATCAAGTTGAATTTGTTTTTGCCTGTTATTCCCACATCGTACCTAGCACATCCACAATTCTTAAATTCAGGCATTCCATGAACCTACGTGAATCTCTGGATATAGGCCACGCCCATTTCCGCCTACACTTTCTTTGCAGGATCACGATATATATACAAAACCTAACCTTTTCTAACTCCGCCTAGATGAAAATTTATACACGTAATGTTTAGATGGTCCTGACCAAAAGTTATCAAAATAATTGATTATAAAACTAAAGAGCATTGGAGCAGGAAAATCTTACATTCTCCAAACTTCCCATCATATCGCTCTGGTGCCGGGACATAAGGTTCTCGGGGCAGAAGATTGCCCACAGGAGTAATGATTAGTCAGCATGAGCAGAGAATGCAACAAGAGGCCTAACCTGTTTTCCCTCCACACGAGAATTACAGGTGGCAGGCTGACAAAGATTCTCCAAGATTCCTTGCAGCATTTGGGGATATTGACCAAGCAGAATTCCTTGAGTGGACACAGCTTGGCGGACTGAGAAACTCTGAAGGTCAGCCTCTGTGTCTGCGGGGTCCATGTTTTGGCCAGATCGTTCTGGTCAAGAGTCATGGCCTGAACACACCTACATCTCAATATGGACTCATAGTCATAGCACCCCATGCTGGCGACAGGAAGTCACGTGTTTTTACATGTCTTTATACTTTAACTAACTCCTCCTAGAGAGCTAACATGATCGACTTCAAAATTGGTTAGTACCATCTTAAAACATGAGTGACCAAACGATACTCAGCTGCACTGTATGAGCATGGCATGGCGCTACAGTCAGCTGTATCTATCTATCTATCTATCAATATTGACTCACAATGATAACGCCCCCTTATTGGCAAACAGTTAATTACAGCCTCTCCAGGAGGACTGATGTGAATTTATGAAAATATAATATATATATAACTCATCCAGACATACAAAAAAGCCTCTTGGAGCGATATGCCAAACTCAACAGGAAGTCGGCCATTTTGTACATTTGCATGTGTCGTACTTTAACAAAATCCTCTCAATATTGAACACGATCAACTTCAACATAGGCCAGTATCATGTAAAGACATGTCTGATCAATTGATACTCAGCACTTTTTTTCCCCCCTCCAAATTTAGCCTCTCCCCTTCAAATAGGACGTAGTAAAGCTGTGGGCAAATATTGTCCAAACTGCACTGATTTTCTCATGCATGACAAGACTAATGGCCTGACAACACCTACATCTCAAAATTGACTCATAGTGATAGCGCCCCCCTATTGGCAGGATGAAAAATGACAAACATCATCAGTTCAAATCAAATCAAATCAAATCATCCGTTATTTATATGACGCTTTTCATACAGAAAAGTATCACAAAGTGCCTTACAGAGATGTACAGAAAAAGAGAAACATCAAATAAAATCAGGAGAAGAAAGTTAAAAGAACCCAACCCTCCCACAGTCATGCATAGAGACATATACAAATATATATACGTTCATACACACATTCACACAAACACACACAGCCACGCTGACACAGACACAGAGACACACACACTCACACCTACACAAACACTAGCTGCCACTACAGAGACATGGCCGGGCAGCGAGACCTGAGGTACAGAGGAGGCTAGGGGAAGCTACCTTTGGGGGGCTAACCACACTGGGAGAGATCCCAGTCCAAAGTCACAGGGAGTGATGTGTTGAATAAAACTGAGCTCAGAGTCAAAAATCCCACCCAGATTTTTTGCAGATTGTGATAGTTTAAAATTCTTTACTTTTGGTAAAAGTTTCTCTTTCTGGCCCTCGGTTTTGTCCTGGTTGAGCTGTAGGAAATTCCCTGCAGACCATGTCTTGATATCTAAAGTGCAGTTAAAAAAGACATCAATAGGCCCTGTGTCATCAGGAGACACGGCGATATACAGTTGCGTATCGTCAGCATAACTATGAAAGCTGATGCCGTGCCTCCTGATGACGTCCCCAAGGGGAAGCATGTAAAGATTAAAAAGAGTTGGACCTAAAATTGACCCTTGGGGAACACCACAATTAATTATGTGGGTTTCTGAGGAACATGTATCCATACTTACAAAGAAGTGTCGATCTGTGAGGTAAGAAATGAACCAGTTAAGAACAGTACCAGAGAGGCCGACCAGGTTCTTCAGTCTCTCTAATAAAATGTGATGGTCTACTGTATCGAAGGCTAAATTGCTCTTCTTCAGAAGGGGCTTCACCACCGCTGTTTTAAAGGAGGCGGGGAAGACCCCTGTCTGAAGAGAGCAATTCACCATGTATAAAAGCTGATTCTCAAAGAATCCACAAAGTGTTTTAAAAAACGGTATGGGAATTGGATCTAATAGGCAGGTTGTGGACTTTACTTGGGAGAGGACTCGACCAAGTGTCCCTGCAACAACCAGGGCAAAACTCTCCAGTGTTTCCTCGGGTAAAATAGATGATCCAGGTGTGTCAACATTGGAAATCTGTTGGGGTAAAAGACTCGATCTGATGTCATTGATTTTATTTCTGAAGTGGTCTGCAAAATCCTCACAAAGGGCGTCAGCTGGTGTTTTGGATCTATTAAAATTTTTGTTTGTTAAAAGGTCAATTGTGGACCAGAGTTATCCGATTTATATGAAATTTCCATTGTGGATTCTAAACTTCATGTATGGAAACATAAGGCATGTTTTGTGCATGTTGCATAATAACATAGTGGCCATTTTGGGCTTCCCCACATAAAACAGGAAGTCGCTCTAACTTAAATATACATTCTCCAAACTGCATTAAATTTTCTATACATGATCAGAGTCCAGGCCTGACGACAAACACATGCCGGTGTTGCGACCTAGAATTATTTGGGAATTGGCATATCAATTATTTGAATTACAGTACGCTGAAATAGTTATTCTGTTTAAACAGAAGCTATTCTTTGTTTTTCGTCATATTTTGATTTTGTTAATATGCCAAATATAATCCTGATTAATGTCACTTAGTAGAGGTCAGAATTCAGAAGTGATGTCATTAATGTGCGTGGTGGAGCGTAGAAAAACAGTGGAGTCACTGTGTTTATTTAAGGCCCTTGAGGTGCGGGCTAGTTTTCTTTCTTGTTGTAAAACCACGATTACTAAGGACTGAGGTGAATAAAAGTTGCAAAATGGAAGAGACGATGTCATGTCTGCTTGAGGATGCAACATAAAATTGGTGTTTCCGCCCGTTTATCGACGGTTTTCACCACAAAGAAAGAGAAGACGGGAGCTAACGGCAATTGCTAACAGTAGTGGCTAACCAAGCACACTGGACGTCAATACTGCGGCGCTACAAAAGAAACAGTGAAAGTAAGAGTTTTCTATCATGTCGGAAGTAGAAGAGATGTCGTCGGACTGGGAAAGTCTTGTGGCAGAGATAGAAGAAAAGTTGTTTACACTGAATGCACCGGAATTGCAAAAGGTATGCGAAACTCTAAGTCTTACAGTAGATACAGAGATACCCCGCAAGTTGAGGAGGCTTATTCTGCAACAGATAGAAGCGGATGATGTAATTTCAAGTGAGGATGCAGGGATGAGTTTATTATTGCAACTAAATGACGAAATTGACGAGCTAAGAGGAAAGCCAGCCTCTAAGGACAAACCCCTGCCTCAAAAAAACCAAGTGCACCACGAAAATGCACCTGATAAATCAAAAGAACAAAAAGGAAGTGTTTCTCCACATAATACAACTGCAGCAAACTCTGTAGTAAGTAAGAATGTCTCTTATGTCCATCCGCTGTACAGGAGAGATTTGAAAATAATAGGGCAAATTGCGGAACCAAATCAAAAGGATAGACTAACCTACACTAGTTTGGAAAGACAAATCCAAAGGGCACTGATAAAAGGATATGATGAGGGAGAAGTCATAGAAGCTGTCATTCAAGCTATAGCTCCAGGAACAAAGCTGAAGAGTTATCTTGAAAGTATAGTAGATTTGACCTGGCAAGCGCTGATGCAAGTGCTCAAACATTATGCGGAAAAGGATGCTACAGAGCTGTACCACTACCTCACACGTGCAGTTCTGGAGCCTAAAGAAACACCCATACAGTTTTTGATTAGAACAATGGATCTCAGACAACAAATTGCCAAAAAACAAGTTGTCAGCTATAACAAAAGCAAACACTATTAGAGTTGAAGCTATTAGAGAGGAAAATGAGGAAAATGAACTTGCCTGCAGCAGACCCCAACATCTCAACAGAGGAGGGTGAGTGAAGAGCCAGATAGAAAATACAGAGCACAGCATAAGACTATAAATTCCAGAAAGTGTCAGACATGTCAACAGTACAATCCTGATGGAAAGTGTGGTCACCGCTACAAGTGCCGCAGCACAGAACACTGGGCATCGGGTTGTCGAAAAAAAAACGTCTCAGCCAGCACCAGCAAAACTGAACTCCTCCACCAGCCTGCTGAAAACATAGAGAAAGTAGATCTGTTCCCTCTGGAAGTACCACTCACTGGTAAACAACAGCAAGCAGCGAAGCTGGTAGGGAAGAAATGCCTAATTCGAGCCTCTCTAGGGGGAATCGACACTATAATACTGTGGGACACTGGTTCACAGGTATCAATAGTACCTGCCAGATGTCGAGGTGAGACCAGTGACAGAGCTGCTTGAAGATGGATCACTGGAGCTCTCAGCTGCAAGTAAAACCAACATACCATATGAGGGATGAATGGAAATTGAAATTACCTTGTCCAAAGACGCTGTAGCTGGGATGAGTGACACCTGTTGTGGTGCCGGTCCTGGTTGCTGGCCATGACATTGAACGCCCAATCATTGGCTTTAATGTAATTGAAGAAGTAGCCCTGACAAATGACACACGTGAAAACTGTATTTTCTCTGGTCACATGGTAAAGAGACTGTGCTCAGCATTAGAGAGAACATACAATGCAATACCTAAACATCTCTATCAAGAAATGAAAACAGACATACATGACATACTTTATCGAGGCTGGATCCAGAAATCCTGCTCCTCCTACTCCTCCCCTGTAGTATGCGTCAGGAAGAAAGAGGGCAGTCTGCGGCTGTGTGAAGACGACAGGCTACTGAACGGGAAAACATTGCCTGACCGTCATCCCATTCCGAGGATACAGGAGATTCTGGAGAACCTTGGTGGCAACTCTTGGTTCACGATGTTAGACCAAGGGAAGACTTATCACCAGGGCTTTGTGAGTGAGAAAAGTAGACCCTGCACCGCATTCATAATGCCATGGGGACTGTAGGAATGGGTGAGAATCCCATTCGGACTAACCAACTCACCTGCCTGCTTTCAGTGCTACATGGAGGGATGTATGGCAGACTTCAGAGATGAGGTATGCGTCCCATGTTTAGACGATGTCCTTGTATTTAGCCCCAGTTTTGATAAGCACATTGAAAATGTGATCAAACGACAGTGAGAGTGTGGCATAAAGCTGAGGCCAAAGAAATGTGACTTTTTCAAAAGTGAGGTTTGCTATGTTGGTCGAGTAATCTCTGCAGATGGATACAAGATGAATCCCAAAGAAGTGGAAGCAGTCCAAGCTTTGAAACATGAGACTACAATCACCGTGCGAGAGGTGAGAAAAATGATGGGATTTCTCAGTTATTACAGATCCTACATTCCAGACTTCTCTAGGACACCCAAGCCCCTCTATGAACAGTTAGCAAAGCCCAAATCAGAGGTGAAGCAAAGCCCAAAGAAAAATGGAGTTAGTCGAAAATCTGTTCAGTTGTCACCTTTTCAGCCAGTTCGATGGACTGCACTCCACAAGGAGATAGTGAACGAAATTGTAGATCAGCTAACAAACCCACCAGCGATGGCATATCCCGACTTGGAGAAACCCTTTGTGCTCCATGTGGATGCTTCAGAAGAGGGTCTAGGGGCAGTTTTGTACCAGCGTCAGGACAGTACTCTCAGAGTGGTGGCATATGGCTCAAGGACCGTTACAGCTGCAGAACGGAATTACAGGTTGCATTCAGGCAAATTAGAATTCCTGGTGCTGAAATGGGCAATAATAGAGCGATTTCGGGACAATCTGTTTCATGCACCTCACTTTACTGTATACAGTGACAATAATCCCACGACATATGTTACCAAGTCAGCGAAACTCAACGCAGCTTGACACCGCTGGATGGCAAAGTTAGTCGATTATAGGTTCACATTGAAATACAGGCCTGGAACAACAAGTACAGATGCAGACTTCCTGTCACGCAGATCAAAGCCCATTGAAGAGGTCATGCGAGAATGCACGGAGGAATGCCAACAAGAAACCATTGAATGCATTGGGAAAGCCTCAAAGAGAGATGAAGCAGGGGAAGTTAATTGGATCTTTGTCTTTACCTGTAATGAAGATGCGCTGCCAGAAGGCTGCAACATCCCGTGAGAGACGTGAGAACTGCCCAAAATGCAGACCCGGTCATAAGCAGAGTTTTGGCCTTGAAAAAGACACATACCCACCTGAAACATAGGGACAAATTGATAGACGGAACCTGTCCAACTGCTTCTCAGAGAGTGGCCTCATCTGCGGATGGATGGCAAAGGCATCCACAGAAGAGAGACTGCGACGAGAACACAGCTTGTCATTCCGGAGTCACTGTAGTCAGTTACATATAAACACCTACACAAGGAAATGGGACGTTTAGGTGCAAACAGATTGGTGGCTCTTGCGAGAGAACAGTTCTTCTGGCCTAAGATGAGACAGGAGATAGAACACTATGTCACCCAGGTATGTCGTTGCATCAGGAAAAAGAAGCCGAACATATGCAGAGAAGTGGAGAGAGGTCATGCAAGAGGCTTTCTCCATTACAAGGAAGAATATGAAGAAAAGAGCAAGGAGAGGACAGAAAAACTACAATCAGCGCACATGGAGTTCTACCCTTGAGCCAGGGGACCATGTCCTTGTGAGAAACCTCACGCCAAGAGGCGGCACCGGAAAAATGCGCAGCTACTGGGAAGACATGATCCATGTTGTCAAGGAAAGAAGGGGCCCTGATCGCCCAGTGTACATGGTTGAGCCACTGCAAGGAACAGGAAGAGGACGTGTGCTCCACCGTAATCTACTCCTTCCATGCCCATACCTGGTTGAAGAGCCAGAGGCCCAGGAAACTAACATGAAACAGAAAGTAATGAAAACAAAACAAAACCCAGAACAAGACAACAACATAAGGACAAGCACAATACTTACCTGACAGACAGTGACAGTTCCAGTGAAGAGGAGTATCACTTGTAGATAACAATAAGACAAGCTGATCCGCCCCTCAATGCAGAAGCAGAGTTCTGTCCAAGGAGTGAGACACCCCGAGACAGGCCGGAGATGGAGATCGTACCTGAGAATGACCCTGAACAGGAACACATTGAGGAGAGATATAGCGAGGAGGACAAGACTAAAGTGCCGGCTGATGAACCCGAAAATGAGAAGAGTGATGCTGAAACACAGAGAGACAGACCTAAGAGAGTCCGACAGCCCAGGCGTGCCTACACGTATGACCAGCTAGGTCAGCCGACCTTTCAGCAGCTGCACCCCTGCCCTGTCAGTGTGAGAAGAGCCTTAGGGACCAACCATGACCAGCCCAACAGATCATCACCCATGTATCCTTTTTATCATGATTAGATATGACAGTTTCATAAACTTGGTTATTTGTAATTTTAATTTAGTAATTTAGAGGCCATGGTGAGGTAGTAACTGACACATAGAAACAGGTTATCTGAACAGCTATTGTAATAATAAGTACAGACATGGGGTCACTCTGTTAGGATTTTGGGAGTTAAGCTGGTAGTGTGGTACATATGCACTAAAGAAATAAATAAATAGTGTGTACACTTATAGAATAGACTTACTGAATGCATGGCTTTAAAATGTGTAAACACACAGTAGTGGGTGTATATGGTATTTTCCTTGGCCCGTTTGCGAAGATCTGGGGGCCCCACCAAGACTTCAATGGACTATTCACCCTTGAATACTAATGGACTATGGACACTAAGTCTTGTATCGTGGCCATGAGAGACTTTTTTGCAAAGAGGAAAAATGGACCTATAAGATAGTACAGCCTAATAACCCTGTATAGTATGTTGTAGTAGTAGTTGTTATACTTACCTGTGTACTCACCTTCCACCAAATGTTCTATTGTTAAGATGTTGCTTAGTATAGGTTAAGGAATGGTAAAGTCAATGTTTGGTAACATTTTGTTTTAGTGGGGGAGGGTGTTGCAACCTAGAATTATTTGGGAATTGGCATATTAATTATTTAAATTACAGTATGCTGAAATAGTTATAAGCTATTCTTTGTTTTTCGTCATATTTTGATTTTGTGAATATGCCAAATATAATCCTGATTAATATCACTTAGTAGAGGTCAGAGTTCAGAAGTGATGCCATTAATGTGCGCGGTGGAGCGTAGAAAAACAGTGGAGTTACGGTGTGTATTTACGGCCCTTGTTTTGTGCTGAGGTGCGGGACAGTTTTCTTTCTTGTTGTAAAACAACAATAACCACGGACTGAGGTGAATAAAAGTTGCCAAATGGAAGAGATGAAGTCATGTCTGCTTAAGGACGCAACACCAGCGGCCACAGCACCACCTACTGGCAACAGGATGTCAGCCTGATAGGACAATATTCATCTGATTTACATGAATATTTCAATGGGTGTTCTACACTTGATGAAGAGCAACACAAAGCGTCTCTAGCGCCACAGGGGGGATGCAAGAAGCACTGCAAGAATGACGATTGATATCCCACGGCCCCTCTTCCCCGCCAGGGTCTGGCAGGCTCTCTCGACGCGCAGCAGGTGCGAGAGCCCGTTCATCGTAGCTTGCGGCTTTGATTATTATTATTATTTTAATTTTTTTATCATTCATGCAAATAAATTGCCTTTTTGGAAGCTTTATCGTA
Source organism: Echiichthys vipera (assembly GCF_963691815.1). NCBI lineage: Eukaryota > Metazoa > Chordata > Actinopteri > Perciformes > Trachinidae > Echiichthys > Echiichthys vipera. Next base: position 25,128,075 of record NC_139825.1, on the reverse strand, counting down.
TTCAAAAACTCCTCCAAATTCACAAGAAAATCAAGCTCAGTATACGTATTTCATTGCTTTCAGCAATGGGCGTAGCAAATTGGCTTGCTGGCGCCCCCTAGAATCAGCCAGGGCGCTACGAATGAGGCACATTAGTAAATAATAAAAAATAATAATCCAGCTTTAGTCGAACAACTCTACTGCACTCCACTGTGGTCTGTTGATGTCTTTGAATGCTTCCGGGATGTACGCTGTAATACTTCTACTAGCGAGCTGATTGGAGACAAAACAGCCAATCTGAATTGAGCTTTTCTAGATCTCCGATTGGTTGGAAATGTGGCACATTTGTAACGCTGTGCCAACTTGAGCAATATGAGAATATGTGCTTGCAAAATGTATTTTTCTGTGCTTAAAATCTCACTTTGCTCCTTCACTAAAGTGGCACAAATATAACACCAAATGCACGCGGCACTAAGCACACGGCCGCTCCCGCCGGGCTCCCCCTACGCACGGCAGGTGCGAGGACCCGTTCATCACAGCTTGCGGCTCTGATTATTATTTTTCTTTTATTAAATTAATTGTCTTTTTGAGGGCCTCAACATATGACTTGTCAAGTCTGGTGTAAATGTAGGTATTTTATGGGTCCCATGCATGGGCGTTGCTAAGATTGAGCCCCTTGATGAGGTTTCACCTACAGTTATGAAAATCGGTAGGCTCATAGAGAGTGAGGTGATGCACAAAAATGCCTCAAGAAGCCATATCCTCAATCTACCAGAAAGTCGGCCATTTTTGATCAAATATGCAAATGTAGTCCATATTTGGCCTTTTGAAGGTCCCGTACTTTAATGAACTCCTCCTAGAGCAGTGATGTCAAAGTCACAAAATTTTATTCAATAATTAAATGAATAATCCAATATTTTTGTATGGCTCTGTCAGTAATTTCAAATGAAAACATTTTTCAACAGGCTCACAGACAAAAACAAACTTCCTTCAAAGAGAAAACACATGTCCTGTACATTAAATGAATAAAGCAAGATTTTCTTATGACTTTAGTTATTTCAAGAAAAACATTTTCAACAGGCAAACAGCAAAAAAGCAAATGTCAGTCAAAAATAAAACGTAATCCTTAATATCAAGATAAAGACACACAGATTTGCCCTTTACCTCCGTGAACATGCACTCTGCCTCCCACCTAACTTGAAACAACCTGTTCTCATCGTCCACCTTCCGTTTAGCCATTATTGGGGAGGGGGGTTGCTGGAAGTTGACTTCTGCCCTGAATGCTGATGAATAATGAGGCTGAGGCGGCCCACTTGCGGCACTGCAGTGAGTTCGCGGGCTGCCATTGCATTGTGGGTAATGTAGTTTTGTTGCGTGAAAAACACCAGCAGGCGGCTGTGGCGTGCGGGCCGGTTTTAATACTAATCATATATCATCCCGTGGGCCAAGATAATTAATTCGCGGGCCGGATCTGGCCCACGGGCCTTGACTTTGACACCCATGTCCTAGAGATTTGACCTGATCAACTCCAAAATTGGCCTGTTCCATCTCAAGACCATCTTGTGAGTGTGGAGGCGAATATTGGCGTTTTTCCATGAAACAGGAAGTAGCTAATAACTTCAGGATAAGTTGTCCAATCTGCTCCAAACCCATGATGGTTGACGAGAGTCTGGCCCCGCAGGATAAGTTGTCCAATCTGCTCCAAACCCATGATGGTTGACGAGAGTCTGGCCCCGCAATATTCACTCATTCATAGTCAGAACACCCCCTATTGGCGACAGGAAATTAAGGGCTTTTTGATGGTGTCATACATTAACAAAGTCCTAGTCTAAAGACCTTAGTGATCAAAGTTACCTGATATGGTAACCTAATTATGGTTGCGTGGCGTAGCTGGCGGTGAACATTGGCATTATATCAGAAAAAAGAAAATAGCTATAACTTCAGCAATTATTTTCAAATCGGCTCCAAATGTCTTATGAGTAATGAGTGTCCAGTCATGAACGCAACCACATCACCATTCATTCATTCATTTCATTCATCTTCAACCGCTTATCCCGGGGTCGGGGTCGCGGGGGTGCTGGAGCCGATCCCAGCTGACATTGGGCGTGAGGCGGGGTCCACCCTGGACAGGACGCCAGTCTATCACAGGGCACATAGAGACGTACAGAGACAGACAACCATTCACACCTACGGACAATTTTAGAGTCATCAATTAACCTAACACATGCATGTCTTTTGGATTGTGGGAGGAAACCGGAGAACCCGGAGAAAACCCACGCAGACACGGGGAGAACATGCAAACTCCGCACAGAAAGGCCGAGGCCGGGATGCGTACCTGTGACCTTCTTGCTGTGAGGCGACAGTGCTAACCACTACACCACCGTGTAGCCCCACATCACCATATTTAGTTTAATCATAGCACCCCTACTGGTGACAGGAAGTGACATGTTTTATACTTTAAGAATCTCCTACTACAAATTTGATATAATCAACTTAAAACTTGGTCAGTAGCATCTAAAGACTTTCAGGATCAAATGCTTATTGCCATTTGCATGTCCATGCGATGCTGTTGGCGTGTTGGTGTGGCAAAGTTGAATGTTCCTGTCCAACAGGAAGTTGTTAGTTGTTATAACTTGACCATGCTGCTACATTACAAGGAACTGCTGCTACATTACAAGGAAAAATCAGTAAAAGTCTAACAGGTGACAAGAGTGTGTCTTACTTTCATGATGATGGTGTTCTCCTAGCTCTGGATTTACGCATGAGTCTGTGTGCCAAATTGTGGTGCCACAGCTGTTCCGTTCCCAAGTCTTGACCTTACCCCGTGACCATAGTACTTCCAGTCACCTCGGAATAAACACAACTTATAATTGTGTCCTTCAATATTTCCTCTGGCCCGGTCTTAAGTCAGACATTGTGAAATTCTGTCGTTCATGCCATACCTGTCAAGTCTCAGATAAACCAAATCAGGGAATTTCAGCAGCCTGTTAAAACCAATCCCTGTCATTGGAGAACCTTTTGAGCAGGTAATAACTGACTGTGTTGGGCCGTTACCATAACAAAATCCGGTACTCACTACATCCTCACTGTAATGTGTGCCGCCACCCGTTACCCTAAGGCGATCCCGCTGTGCTCATTAAAATGTTGTGCGGTTGTGAAAGCTCTCATCAAGTTCTTTTCCAAATTTGGCCTCCCAAAACGTATTCAAAGTGACCAGGGATCAAATTTTATGTCCAAAGTCTTTGCCCAGGTCATGGCGGAGCTTAGTGACAAGCACCATACTTCAAGTGTGTGCGTGTGCGTGTATGCGTGTGTGCGACTCGGCACAACCTTCCCTTGCACCGTCCTCCCCTCCAAGCTTCCCTTCTTAAAAAGCCCAGTCTTGATCCTGAGGTACTAGCCAACTATAGACCTATATCTAACCTTCCGTTTCTCTCTAAGATCCCCGAGAAATTAGTCGCCAATCAGCTGTGTGACTTTTTACATAATAATAAGATATTTGAGGATTTCCAGTCAGGATTTAGAGCAAATCATAGCACTGAGACAGCACTGGTGAAAATTCGTAACGACCTTCTAATAGCTTCAGACAAAGGACTTGTCTCTGTGCTTGTTTTACTAGATCTTAGTGCGGCCTTCGACACTATTGACCATCACATCCTGCTACAGAGACTGGAGCATCTAATTGGCATTAAAGGAATACGCACTGAGCTGGTTTAAGTCATATTTATCAGATAGATCTCAGTTTGTACATGTTAATGACAAATCCTCCATGCACACTAAAGTTAGTCACGGAGTCCCACAGGGTTCTGTCCTTGGACCGATTCTTTTCACCTTATATATGCTTCCCATAGGAAATATTATAAGGAAGCACTCCATAAATTTTCATTGTTATGCTGATGATACACAATTATATTTGTCGATCAAACCAGAAGAAACCCATCAGTTAGATAAACTTCAAATGTGCATTAAAGAAATAAAAAGCTGGATAACTTGCAATTTTCTGATCTTAAACTCAGATAAAACTGAAGTTATTGTACTAGGCCCCAAAGGCCTCCGAAACTCAATAACTAAAGACATTGTTACTCTGGATGATGTTGTGTTGTCCTCCAGCACCACAGTAAGGAATCTGGGTGTTATTTTTGATCAGGATATGTCCTTCGATTCTCACATAAAACTAACAACAAGGACTGCATATTTTCACCTGCGTAATATTGCAAAAATTAGGAACATTGTGTCTCAGAAAGATGCAGAGAAACTTGTCCATGCATTTGTTACTTCTAGGCTGGACTATTGCAACTCCTTATTATCCGGCTGCTGCAATAAGTCTGTTAAGAGTCTCCAGTTGGTCCAAAATGCTGCAGCTCGTGTACTAACTAAAACAAATAGAAGAGAAGATATTTCTCCTGTATTAGCTTCTTTGCACTGGCTACCTGTAAAATCTAGACTAGAATTTAAAATCCTTCTCCTTACCTACAAAGCTCTTATTGGTCAGGCTCCGTCGTATCTTAAAGAGCTCATAGTACCACATCACCCGACTAGATCTCTGCGCTCTGAGAATGCAGGGCTACTCGTCGTTCCTTGAGTCTCCAGAAGTAGAAGTGGAGGCAGAGCCTTCAGCTACCAAGCTCCTCTCCTGTGGAACAAACTCCCAAATGTTATTCGGGAGGCAGACTATGTCCCCATATTTAAGAGTAAACTTAAAACTTTCCTTTTTGATAAAGCTTACAGCTAGGGCTTACGATAAGATTTAATTCTGCTTAATTATGCTGCTATAGGCCTAGTCTGCCGGGGGATAATACTTTTCCTGATACTCTGAGCTTCTCTCCTCTCTGTCTGTACCATTCATGTCTCATCAATGCATGTTACTAATTCAGCTTCTTCCCCGGAGTGTTTTGTCGTCTCGCAGGTCTCTGCTGAATGTGGTGGTGCCTGCTGCGGTGGTCCTACATGACGATTCCTGCTGCTATTACTCATATATACTATCACTAGTTTAATAAACTATAAAATTTGTAGCTGTATCGTAGCTGCTATTGCCACTACTCATCATTGATCATGTTGGCCACCATAATTATTATCATTTTCATATTCTGTCACCTTAGCTGTGCTTGTTTCTACTATTCTGTTGTATCAACTGTCTTAACACATACGTTATATTCACATTACTATAAATATTATATAGTTACTGTTAGGATTTGCTTGCATCTCTGGAAGTGTGTCTGTCTGTCTCTCTCTGTCCATCTGTGTGTCTTTTCTCTGTTTCTCTCTCCTTTTCTTCCTCCCCAACCGGTCAAGACAGATGTCCGTCCTCCACAGAGCTGGGTCTGTCCGACGTTCCTGCCTGTTAAAGGGAAGGTTTTCGTTGCCACCGTACTCTACAGAGGAATTGTTGGGTCTATGTAAATCATAAATAAGTCATTGAGTGTGGTCTTTACCTACTCTGTAAAGTTTCCTGAGATAACTTTTTTTAGGATTCAACACTATAAATAAAATTGAATTGAATTGAATTGAATTGAATTGAATTGAATAGTACACAAATTCTAAGAATTTGTTTCCTGATAACTGCATTACTACAACTGTTTATTTCAAATATGTGAAAAAACAAAATTATCATACAGTAATGGGCAGTCATAAAGAAAAGGAAAAAAACAGAGAGAAAAATAAATGTACAATAAAGTATAACAAAGTAAACTGAAAAATATAAATTCTCTTTACATATCTGAAAAGGGGTGGGAAGAAGTATTATTTTATTCCAACCCTTTTTAATAAATATTACTGAAATAACATGTCCTGAAATATTTTGCCTTCTATCTATTTAGTAATATAACAATAATAATAGTTTCCATTTGTCATTCTTCAATTATCCTTGTTCTATATCTAACAAAGCATGAGTATAATAGTACAATATAGCTACCTATATAAACATACATACACACGGACGTATACACACACACACACACATATATACACATACATACATAGATATGACATACACACACACACATACTGAAGATAACACATAGATACATAGATGACAAAGTAAATACACAATATACACACAGTACTAATCATACACCCTCCTCATTTCTGTACCTTGTAAAAATCATCTTATTCTTCTATTTTTTAAAACTGGTTTATGTTTGGACATTCCCTAAGTTCCCTAAGTGTCCCCTCCAGACTGTTCCATAATTTAACCCCACATATTGAAATACAAAAAGTTTTTCTTGTTGTGCGTGCCTTCAGTGCCTATGGATGATGCAGGATGCCTATTCAGATGCTGATGGGTGTATTTGTCATATGCTTACAAACCTGAAGCTTTTTTCACCATGCACTAGGCAAAAGGCAAAGAAAACTGAAAACATTCTCTGGAGACTTTTATGGCTGATTGGCAGAGCCTGTACATGAAAGGCTGAAGGCATTTTATTGTGATTGAAATGATCATCATCATCCTTTTCATAAAACTAAAATAGTACCATTCACTCAGCAGCATCACTTTAAAACAAGGAAGAAAGCTCAAATATTCTTTTAATTTACCTATATGTATGCTCATTTACAACTGTCAAGTAATCAGAACTGTGTAAAGACACCATAAGACCACATACTAAATAAAAACGAGTGGTTTCCACTCTAATTTCTTGGATGAACAATGATACTGAGAAAAGTGAGAAATCTTATCCTCTGATTGGCTTCTTTTGTTCCTTTTGTTATGTATTGTTAGAGGTATTTGAAAAGAGGAAAAACCTGTTCAAGTAAGCCTTCAAACCCAGTTGAAAGTGTAGCTTTACTGTTAACATGACTTTATGTGAAATGATTTGAAATTACTAATAAGCACAATAGAAAACATAAAGTAGCACTCAGTCAAACTAGTCAGTTGAGCGTCACCCTTGTAGAGATTGTAACTGAATAAATACCGCACTTATAGTCACAAAACTGCTGTGCTAGCTCAATCGTGTTGTAAGAAATAATTTTCCATTGACAAAGCAACAGAGAGGATTTCCAGTCCCTCCAGTCTCTCATTTTTTTTAATTTTGTAAATCTTCATTAATTGATTTGTATTTGGACTTTGCTGTATTTCTTCATCAACCCATTCAACCAACTCACCCCACAAACTGAAATCCACTTATTCTTCAGGGTACTAACAGACTGTTTTTGTCATTGAACCCCACCCCCTTAGTCTGAGAACATTTTTTGTATGTTTCCTGAAACTAAATTATTTCTCGCCTTATACATTTTTTTGTGCAGTCTAAAATTCTACCCAATCTGATCCAACAAACTCAGAGCATGAGACTTAAAAAACACATTGTTAGTGTGTTCAAGATATCCTTAACTGTACTGTACTCATGGTTCTTTTTTGTAGTATGCATAATGATTGTAGAGTCAGTTTGTTGGTGTTGCCCCAAACTTCACAGTAATCCAGATACTGTACAAGTGAACAGAGTGTACAACTATTTATGATCCAGAATGTTTGATATTTTTCCCCAAACTGAAACGTCTCTTACCAGCATTGACCGCACATCTTTCATATGATTTAGTAATAATAAATAATGAATAAATACAGGAATAAACAAATAAGTAATTGCAGAAACAAATGCTGCCAGAACAGCCAATAGCCAATTTCAATTGAAAACCAGTAGAGGTCAGTGTCACAGCAGTCTGTCCATATTGATAACACAATATATATAATTTGAATACTTTGCACTTGAATGCCAAGATTTTGACCTGAATTAATAAACAACACTACTAAATACAAAAATTACAAATCGAATGTCAGCTATAAAAAATGTTTTTAGGTTTTAGCTGATCTTTTCAAATAAAGACGGCCTTGCAATGCCCCTGTCAAGCTCTGGTGTGGTCTGGACCCACAGGTTGGGAACTAGTGCAAAAATGACCAAGTAGCATTTTACTGTTGTAACAGTTTGAGGTGGCTGCTTTTAAAGTACTTCATTCACATTTAGGTAGATTAGTCCATTGTTTCATAACATTTTGATTCATGAAAAACTAACTACAGGAACAGCGCTACTTTTTCTTATGACCAGGCTCTTTCAAAAATACAACAAGAACAACAAGAGGGAAACAAATGTGCTGCATGTAAACCTGTATCCCCAAGATAAAGTCAACCCCCCTCCTCACACAAAAAGACACACAAGTGGCTATCTGATTTACTGGGAAAACTAACAACACAATGACACTGTGTGTGTGTGTGTGTGTGTGTGTGTGTGTGTGTGTGTGTGTGTGTGTGTGTGTGTGCCCTGCTCTATTGGTTTCTATTGGTTGCTAAAGACCAGACTGGTTAAGTTAGTCTCAGTGGCCACTCCTCAAAGAAACCCATTTTACTCAAGTTATTCTTGGAGGGGACTGGTGAAGGAAGCACTTCAACTGCCCAAGTTAAAGTGGGCATCTTTCAGGTTTGACTTTGACTATTTTTTACATGATATTAAAGTTTAGCTGATGCTTTGCCTTTGTTTGAGGTATCAATGGGAGTCTTTGAATTTGTTTTGTATGCAGTTGAATCAGTTGTTCTTTACTGCGCCTATTCATAGACATGGACAATTTAAGGCAAAACGTATGCAAGAGCATATTAAGCAACACATGCATTGATTACTTTTCTACAGGAAATGTATTTGATCCAAAAACATATATATCTTGAATTCACTATATGTTTATCGACCACAAATTCATGCTATTGTTTGGTGTTACTGTATTACTGTTCTGTTATTTGCAATGACTGTAAAAAGGAGATGCAATGCTTTTTTACTCTCTGGCGCTGCCTCAGGCGGCAGCTTGTAGCCGCAGCTCCCGTCCTGTTTTTTTTTTAACTTTGTTATTAGTTTGTTTTAGTCTTTTTTCGTTTGTTTTGTCAAATTAATTACATTCTGTGCATAGACCTAAACTTAGAAATTGTCTTTATTGATCTCTTTGGGATGACTCCCGCAAGGAAATTGAATTTCCAGCAGCTTACAAAAACACAAGGGAGGTATAAAAAAAATAAATACAGTATAAGATAACCAATAAACTCTTAGCTAAATAGATACAGAAAGTATACAGTATATACAGTAAACAGTAAACTCTTAGTCAAAAATGAATGAGGTAGATGTGAGATTACATGTAAAATAAAATTCACGGAAAATTAAATGGGATAAGTTAAATGTAGAGGAAATGTATAAGATAAGATATGTATGACTGTATATGACAGAAATGAGCAGTAAGATTCAATTATTGCACTTAAGTGGTGGATAAAGTTATTGCACACAAAAAAAAGAATATAAGTGTCCAGGTATGTAGAGTAGATTATTAATGTTACAGTAAGTGGCTCCCACTCCTTCTGTCCTCTTTATTTCCTCCTCCCCCGAGTGAAGAGTTGTAGAGGATGATGGCCTGAGGGACAAAGGAGTTCTTGAGCTTGTTGGTCCTACACTTGGACAGGAGCAGCCTTCCGATGAACAGGCTCCTCTGGGTGCTGATGACGGTGTGCAGGGGATGGCTAGCATTGACCATAATGTCCAGCAGTTTGTCCAGTGTCCTCCTCTCTGCCACCGTCACCAGTGAGTCCAGTTTCTTGCTGACCACAGAGCCGGCCCGTCTGATCAGTTTTTCCAGTCTGGAGGTGTCCTTCTTGGATATGCTGCCCCCTCAGCACACCACAGTGTAGAAGAGGACACTGGTGACCACAGACTGGTAAAACATCCACAGCAGTTTGCTGCAAATGTTGAAGGACTGCAGTCTTCTCAGGAGGTACAACATGCTTTGTGTCTTCCTGTACAGGTGGCTGGTGTGTGTTGTCCAGTCCAGTTTATTGTCCAGTCACAGCCCGAGGTTTTTGAGTCCACAGCCTCCATCTCAGCTCCCTCTAGCAGAACTGGTCGCGGTCTTGGTCTGGACCTCCTAAAATCGTTGACCAGCTCCTTCGTCTTGGAGGTGTTGAGCTGTAGGTGGTTAGTGTGGCACCGGAGAGCAAAGTCCCCCACCAGACTCCGATACTCCTCCTCTATGTCACCCCTGATACATCCCACATTGGCTGTGTCATCGGCATACTTCTGTATGTGACACAGTTCCGAGTTGTAGCAGAAGTCTGAGGTGTACAGGGTGAAGAGATGAGAGGCCAGCACTGTTCCACGAGGGGCTCCAGTGCTGCTGACCACAGTGTCAGACGTGGTGTCCTTCAGCCTGACGTACTGTGGCCTGTCAGTGAGGTAGTCTCTGACCCAGTCCACCAGATAGGGGTCCACTCCCATCCTGTTCAATTTGTCCTGAAGTATAGGGGGCTGGATGGTTTTAAAGGCACTGGAGAAGTCCAAGAAGAGAACCCTTGCTTCCCTTATCCGGATGTGAGTGGACTCTGTGCAGCATGTAGACGATGACATCCTCCACACCAACATCTGGCTTGTACGCAAACTGCAGGCAGTCATGGGCGTGTTGTACCTGGGGTCTAAAGAGGCTGAGGAAGAGTCGCTCCAACGTCTTCATCAGGTGTGAAGTGAGTGGCCGCACTAACGTCTTCATCAGGTGTGAAGTGAGTGCCACCGGTCGGAAGTCATTCAGCTCGCTGGGCCTGTTCTTCTTGGGAACCGGAACGATGCAGGATGTCTTCCAGAGGGTAGGCGCTCTCCCTAGCTGCAGGCTAAGGTTTAAGATCCATTGTAGTGGTTCTCCCAGATCTGCAGCGCAGGTCTTTAGTAGTCTCGGACACACTTTCTTCCGGCCTGCTGGGTCAGAGCTTCCTCAGCTGTCTTCTGACCTGGTCTGTGGCTCCACCTTTCTCCTGTAGCTTTCCTTAGCTTCCCTCACACAGTGTTTCACCTCCTGCTGTGCTGCCTTCATGGTCTCCCTGTCCATGCTCCTGAAGGCAGCCTTCTTCTTGTTGAGGAAAGCCTTAACTTCCCGCGTTACCCATGGCCTGTTATTAGGGTAACAGCGGACAGTCTTGACAGGGGAGACCACGTCTGCACAGAAAACGCTGAGACAATGGCAGGCCAAAGTTTTGTTACTGTTCTCTGTGTTCTTCTGTTACTTTTTTTACGTTTTGTAACAGAGAATCTTGCCGGTACTGGTCGGGGCATTATTTACACGCATGAACCTCAAGTAGGACTTTAGGTCCATGGTGGACCGCCTGCTAGAAAGCGTCCAATTATTTCCGGCCCGCTTCTTCCGCCGCAATTTGGTGACGTCATGTACAGCTGCCTCCGCTAGCTGCACTTGTGGCTTGAAGGATACTGCCTGGGGAAAAGTATTCCATTTGTGGACAACTTTACGGCTTTCTTAAACAGACCCATGCTTTTTAAACATAATGGCCTACACCCTAACCAGGAGGGCTCAAGACTTTTATCCGTCAACATTGACCTGACTGTCCAGTCCTGCACCACCACCACCTCCTGACAACAACCCATTGTTGGGATCAGGATGCAGAGTCGCAGTTTAATACACCTCTCTGTGCTGCCCTTACCACAGACGCACAGGAAGCAGAGTTGCAGTCTTACACACCTCCCCGCGCTCTCTGTGGATCACTTTCCAGCTCACTATCCTATACAAACGCTGTGTGCTTCACAATCATCTAAATAAATTAAATAAAAAATTAACAAACGAGGAGCTATACACTATTACACTATTTTATCAGACCATTATTTAATAACTTTTGAATTCGTATAACAGGACTACTCACCTCTGGGCAAAAGTTTCTACTCTAGATGTTTATCTGATAGTGCTTGAACTAAATTTATAGAAGCGATTCCATCTGCATTTAATTTAATGCCTTATCCAAATATTCAAGATTCCTGTACTGACGTTAGTTTCTCTGAAATTGATCACCTTGTTGAAAGTGTTGCAGGCTCACTATGAACAACACTCGACTCTGTTGCTCCTTTAAAAAAGAAGATAATGAAACAGAGGAAGTTAGCTCCGTGGTATAACTCCCAAACCCGTGAATTAAAACAAATATCACGAAAATTGGAAAGTAAATGGCGCTCTACTAAATTGGAGGAATCTCGCTTAGTTTGGCAAGAAAGTCTAAAAACATATAGGAAGGCCCTCCGTAATGCCAGAGCAGCCTATTACTCATCTTTAATAGAGGAGAATAAGAACAATCCTAGATTTCTTTTCAGCACTGTAGCCAGGCTGACAGAGAGCCACAGCTCTATTGAGCCATGTATTCCTATAACCCTCAGTAGTAACGACTTCATGACCTGAGAATGTTCAATGACTCCTTTACTGAAGGCAGACTGCCACCGACCTTGTATGAGACATCTGTTTGATTGCTCCTGAAGAAAGACAGAGATCCTACTTGATGTGGTAGCTACAGACCGGTCTCACTTTTAAACATAGATTGTAGGATCCTTGCCAAGGTCCTCACTCTCCACCTCCAAAGTGTGATGTCAATAATTACACTAGACCAGACAGGCTTCAACACCAGAAGGCTGCTCAACATCATATTCTCACCTGGGTCGGACACTCCTGAGGTTGTAGTGGTGCTAGATGCAGAGAAAGCCTTCGACCGGGTGGATTGGGGCCTTTTGTTTTTCATTTTGGAGAAATTTGGCTTTGACTCTAATTTTATTTCTTGGGTTAAACTTTTGTATGTAACCCCCTCTGCCTCTCGGACTGACGATGTCCGTTAAGCATATTTCCCTCTCAAACGTGGGACCCGGCACGGCTTACCCTTGTTGTTTAACTTAGCCAATGAGCCATTAGCCATTTGGCTTAGAAAGAAGAATGAGTTTGAAGGCATCACTTGCTTTGGTCTAGTCCACAAACTATCTTTATATGCGGACAACCTCTTATTCATTTCAAATCCCACATTCTCTCTCCCACCAGTTTTTTTAAATTCTGGATCAGTTTGGACACCAATCGGGGTATAAATTGAATATTCAGAAAGGTGAGTTATTTTTTGTCACCCCCACAATCCATACTTACCTTTAAAACACCTTACACAAGGTTCAAATATTTGGGGTTGTTTATCACCAGCTCATTCAGGGATCTTTTTACAAAAGAAGTTCCAGCCGCTATTAGATAAATGCAAGTAGTCTAGATGGGCGGTCCTCCCCCTGTCCCTTGCAGACTAGGTTAATCTTACTGAGATGGCCATTATAGTGAAGTTTCTGTATCTTTTTTAACACCTCCCAATTTGTCTTATTAAAATTATTTTTGCTATTCTAGACCAACTTAATGCTTTTATTCGGCAGAATAAACCAGCCTGTGTCAAAAACATATTCTACAACTCCATAAACCTGAAGGGGGACTAGCATTCTCTAATTTCCACCACTACTTCTGGGCCTGCAACATTAATAAACCTAATATTGGCTCCATGGTGAAGTTGCAGAGATAACATCTTCATCCTGCTCTTTGAACTGTACGATTCGTTCACAGCTCCCCATAACTGCCCATAAGGTCTCACCTAATCCGGTCTTCACCAATGAAAATCTGGATCCAGTTCAGGAAGCAGCACGGGTTGCACAGGGCTTCGACTCTTGTCCCAGTTTTGAATAATAATGCATTTCTCCCTTCTTGCACCGATCCTACGTTTCGCGTATGGTGGGATAAGGGCCTCAAACTGCTGAATGACCTGTATGACAAAGTTGTTTTTGCATTCTTTGCATTTATGTTGGACAAATACAGCCTGCCTAATATCCTTTTTTTCCCTTTATCCTTTTCCGGTACCTTCAAAAGATCAAAAAGCAATTCCCACATTTTATCCAAAAGCAATTCCCACATTTCCAGAGACTTTACCGATCCCAAGCGACTTTATCTTTGTTAAAAACTACTAGCATTGTTTTTGGCGATTCTGTTCTGTCACTCTGCGGTTTCTTGCCCCAATGAGCAGCGGCAGCTGTTTGAGCTTCTCCCCCCGTCACTCACACTCACAGGTGGTCACACTCCAGCTGGGCCAAGGCTGTTCAAGCAGCCTAGCTCTGCTGGCTATTGAGAGGACACTGGTCAAGTCCTTGGTACGACAAGGTCAAAGATCATTTTCTTGAAAAGGAACGAAGGGTAGAATTTACATATAAATAAACAAACACATTTATGATGTAGGCCGGAAAAATGAGCTTCCTCTCCTTGAAAAACCAGCAGCCGCCACCGTTCTGGACGTGCCCGAAGCTTGCTGAATTTTGGTCCAATATATTCCAAACTCTCAAACAGGCTCTCAACACAAATTTGGAACCAAATCCCCTGACTGCTCTTTTTGGGCTCCCTCTGTCTAAAAAATTGGCCCATCACTACACAGCGAGTCATGACCTTTACCACCCTGCTCACCAGACAACACTCTCCTTAAATGGAAACATGTTTCTTCACCGACTCATAATAGTTGGATACGTGAAATTTTACAATGTCTAAGGTTAGAGAAGATAACTGTAACCCCTTCCTGGTGCTGGAAGTATGTATGAGATAAGGTTACTAAAATAAAAGGTTTAACAAACAGGATCCTGAGCCCTTAGCAGTTGATGGTGAATTAACTAAATTCCCCTTTACCAATAGATGTTAGTATCACAGGCTTGTAACTACCATGAAATAAAGAAATAATTGCGCGGTGCCTCCACTGAGGAATAATTAAACTCACAGTCTTTAAGTTATATTGTTATTTCCCCAGAAACAAATGTTAAATATTTTAGATTTACACAAACCTTAGTTAAATGAAATATGCAGGACAACCCAATGTAACGTATTACAAAAGTATATTTATTTGCTTCAAGTCTAATTTAGTTTTCTTCTTGCTGTATTCAAATTGTTTGTCCTTATTTGGTTCACTCTCAAATTATCCTGTGATAGTCAACATAAACCATTTCTTTCTGTTGCTTTACTGTTCTAACACAATCATAGTCAACAAAATCCTCAAAGAAAATATTAAATGCAAACAAAAGTGTTGTTTACTCTTTGTTCTTGACTATTTAACTCTTAGTTATTAGTAATTAGTTCCCTTTTTTAGCTTAACCAATATTCTTCACTAGACTGCACTTCCACATGAAATATGAGACACAGTTACATTTTAACACAGTCAACAGTGAATGAAATTAAACCTTGTGGGTGGTCAACCAGTTAAGCCTTTGGTTTTAAATGTTCAGAACTGTACCAAGCGCTTGGGTTTTTTACCGTTGGGGCCCATAAGTTGGTGCACGTATGAAAAACAAATCCTTTGATCCTTATATTACTCCGACACACTCCGGGTCCTATAGAGAAAACACCTCCGTTACGCACGTATCCACGGTAATGAAGAAGCATTGTGGTAGAGTCGATGAGCTGAGTAGATGGTGGAACAGCTTCAGTCGAGGTCTCAACAGGCAAGCGTCCGCGTTGCAACAAAGGTCTGGCGGGTCCCCTCCTCGCAGGCAGTAGCGTTAGCGGCTAACTAGCACAGTCCTCCAGCGAAGTCCTCGTCTTTCCCGGGTCCTTGATGAAAAGCTGCGGCTGGCGTTCACAGCAGACTGTCCGGCACGACAGTGCTAACTTAAACCTTCATGTTTTACAGTTCAAACTTAACGCTTTTTTCAAAGCTAGTGAAAACAACAAACGCAGTTAACCTGGCCGCACTTCACACAAAACGGAAAAGAACAAGTCCCAAACTGCGAGTTGCACAGGACAGTTAACTGCGAAATGATATTTGTGCCAATACTTTAACAGTATTTAAGTCTACAAGCATCAGTCACCTCGGTATTAATTTTTGTTTTTCTGCTTCACTTGCTGCACGCATCTCTCAGACTCCATTATCACACAATCTCCCGCAAAAAGCAAAGAACAAGAGAAGAAGGAAACAGAGGATTCTGGGAAATGAAGTCCTACTCTACTATTACTACCACCACCAAGATGATAGAAACCGAAAAAAATAAACAAGGAATGTTCTTGCACATTTTAAGAGAACCCACATAAGGTTTTCAGAGAGGGGATGTTTGGCAACATTTCACAAAACTTGGGACCCACTACTAGCTTTTACTAGTAATAGTCTTATTGTTATTCCTGATGATGCTGAGCATGCTTCCTAATAATTGGAAGGGGAGCCCCCCCCCTTTTCTTTCTTTATTCACTTTAACTATTATTTAAATTTTCTTTAACTCTATTTTATCTCATTGTATCTTAATCATTTACTTATGTTATATGCTAGTTAATTACCTAGGTATTTAGTGTGACTACATCTGACACGGGTTGCTGGGAGGGATAATGGGATTCATGTTGTTGTTTTTTTGTTTTTCCTTTTCACATTAAAGCAGACACTCCGACTCAATATACAACTGTTGTACTTTTATTTGCCTGTCTGCAAAAACTCAATAAAGAGATTTGAAAAAAACAAAAAAACCAACAAAAAAAGCCTATAATATAATTAGGCACAATTAGAATACCCGTGTCCTGGTATCTCGGATCAGGTCGAACAAGTGATTAGATCATTATGTAAACTGAGGGTACATGTCCCATTTATAGAAAATTAAAAATTATAAATGTAACTGCTGTGAACAAACTAAACAAATATAATGACTCAATGTCATTTTGGAGCTGATGTCCAAATGAAGACTGATATTTTAAGCATATTAGGATGCTGACATTAGCATTTAGCTCATAGCCCTGCTGTACCTTACAGAGCCGCTGTCATGTCTTTAGACTCTTAGTCTTGTTTCATAATGTTTGACTGTAATATCTAATTTAGAAGGTGGCAAGTGAGGTGTGCAGCTTATCTCTGCCCTTGTTATGGTCTAGTATCTATTATGGCATATGTGTTGTGCCATTCAGGAAACAATTCATGAGAAGCATTTTAGCTATACTTATACTGACTGAAAATACTGAATGTAATCTGACATGTATCCCTGTGTACAAGAGCTTGACACAATGACATTCAATTCAATTTTCACAGATGAAAATGAATCTGATGAATGACATCAGAGCAGGAAATACTCAGGCGAAACCACAGGAGAGGGACCAGTGGGGCAGCAAGATTGAGTTCATCCTGGCAGTGGCCGGGCATATTGTTGGTCTGGGAAACATCTGGAGGTTTCCATACCTTTGCTACAAAAATGGAGGAGGTAAATGTTTGTTCTTGCGGCCGGATGTAAATAATCAAAGATTGTAGTCAGTTAATAATTGGCTTGTTTGACAACATTCTGAAAATGTTGTGTCAGTATTATTATAGTGATTAGGAATTTTAATGTCAAAAATATTTAATTTCTACCAGTTATTATTTGTGTGTAAATGTCTATGTGATTTCATCAATATTTTTGACATGATATTTCATTTTTTATTTTAAAGGGGTTTTCTTCATACCATATGTTTTGTTTTTGTTCACCTGTGGCATTCCACTCTTCTTCCTGGAGACATCAATGGGCCAGTACACCAGTCAAGGTGGAATAACATGTTGGAGAAAAATCTGCCCTCTTTTTGAAGGTAAGTCTTCACAATGTTTAGCCAGGTTTTTAGTTTCATTTTTTCTGTACTTAAAGCATACTGGTTATTTGTTTCAAATGATTGTGT
Organism: Echiichthys vipera; assembly: GCF_963691815.1. Classification (NCBI taxonomy): domain Eukaryota; kingdom Metazoa; phylum Chordata; class Actinopteri; order Perciformes; family Trachinidae; genus Echiichthys; species Echiichthys vipera. The sequence continues at coordinate 25,110,663 of NC_139825.1, read as the reverse complement.
ATGTGAAAGGGGTCCCTCATGGTAAATAGTTCAGTGTTTGCCAACCAAGGGATCAGGTTGGTTGGCAAAATAACCATTGGTTATTCTAAGCAAAATTGCATTTGTATTTTGACTTTTATCTCATATTTTTAAATTAAAAAATGCAAAACTTGTTGCTATTACTGTAGCTCCTTGTAACATTTCAAAGTTGAAGAAGTTTAAAGAAGGAATCCCTCTTTTGTGGAGACTCTAACAACTGTCTGAATTGTAACAAGGGGCCTTAACCACACACTGATTTTTCTGTAAGAGGTCACAAACAAGATTTAATCTGAAACAATTCATTGTATTTTATAAGATTATCATGTGCAGTATTTTACTCTTAAATGTTGTGGAGTAAAATTATTAAGCAGCACAAAATGGAAATACTCAAGTAAAGTACAAGTACCTCAGAATTGTACTCAAGTAAAGTACAAACGTAGCGATTTTTCATGGTATTACATTATGAAATCTCTATGTCTCTACAGGCTTGGGTTACGGAAGCCAAGTGGTTGTTTTGTACACAGGGGTGTATTACATCATCATACTTGCTTGGACGTTTCTCTACCTGTTTTCATCCTTTAGCTCTGAGCTTCCATGGGCAAGCTGTCACAACAGCTGGAACACAGGTACCAACACTTTGTTTTCCAGCTATGACACATAAAACTGCGCAACACATTCACTTACCTAATCCATTTTCACGAATTCTTTCATGTAAGATGGCTGTTTTGAGCATGGTCACAATCAAACATCCCCTCTGCATGAAAATAGCACTTCTTCAGTTGTAGAATTTTGGGAGTAAGTAGCATGAATTAAAGCATCATATAAGGGCTGGTGTGTTTTTTGTTGTATATGTTCCTTAACAAGCTTTGTTTCAGGAGGAGAATCTTAGGCCTGTCCAGTGGAATTGAGGAAATTGGAAATGTTCGTTGGGACTTAGCCCTTTGTCTAATTCTTGCATGGACATTGTGTTACTTCTGTGTCTGGAATGGAGTAAAGTCCACGGGAAAGGTACAATTGTAATGTTAATTTGTAATTTCTGATTTAATGTAAACCCTTAAATTGTTTATTCTTAAAAAGTAACAAATACGCTGTTGGTTCTGTCTTAGGTTGTCTACTTCACTGCCACATTTCCATATGTAATGCTAGTGGTGCTGCTTGTTCGTGGTCTTACATTACAGGGGGCAAAAGACGGAATCATGTTCTACCTCTACCCAGACCCATCCCGCCTCATGGATCCTGAGGTATGACCTTTCCCTAACCTTAAGCAAGTGCTTTGAGTGCCTAAATATAACCAAAAAAAAACCCCCAAAGGCTCTATCTTCCACCTAATGAAAAGCGCTGCATTGGGGCACAAAATGCAATGCAATAGTTTCAGACTGAGGTGCACTTTATCACTTCATCATGAAGGTTTTACGTTAAATGATACCTGAATGCCATCGTAGGTTCTACTACACACGTGGCTGCAATTGGCACTTCACTGCTAGATGTCACTTAACCACCAAATCCTATACACACTTCACTTTTTAACTTGTTTAACTTTTAATTATTAACAACTCTAAAAGCAGCACAATGACAAACAATGTACATCACGCTTAAGTTGCTATGGGCAGATATTGCATTGTATGGGCAGACTTGTAGAAAAGCAAATGACACAGGATCATTTTGCATACTAACATTATGGACATCCTGTGACACATATAAAGTCATTCAAACCCCCCAGGTATGGATGGATGCTGGCAGCCAAATTTTCTACTCCTATGGAGTTTGCACAGGCGTCTTGACATCTTTAGGCAGTTACAACAAATACAGCAACAACTGCTACAGGTTTATATTTCTTTCATCTGCACTAACTGTGCTCAATTCAAAATTTCATTCATATCATGCTGTGGTTTGAATTAGAGGTTTACTGATGTTTCTATATTTCCCATACAGAGACTGTGTTTACCTGTGCCTGTTAAACAGTTTAACCAGCTTTGTAGCTGGTTTCGCCATCTTTTCTGTGCTTGGTTTTATGGCAAAAGAGCAAGGAGTTGATATATCAATGGTGGCTGAATCAGGTATGGGAGGGTTATAATGCTTGGCAGAAACCCAGAGTTACTCTGTTTTGAATTGTTAAAAGAATATGTCTATTTTCTTTCCATGTACCTTTGCAGGTCCAGGGTTGGCATTTATTGCTTATCCTCATGCCGTGGCTCTAATGCCACTTCCCCAGCTCTGGGCTGTTTTCTTCTTCGTTATGATCATCTTCTTAGGTTTAGATAGTGAGGTAGGACTAACAATATGTTTGGATTAGATTCACACACAGTAATACATGTACATTGTATGAATACAAAATCATCTCTTTCATCACCATTCAGTTTGTATGTCAAGAGGCATTGGTCACAACCATCTCGGACATGTATCCTGACTTCTTTCAAAGCCAATGTCGCCGCAAACTTCTTCTTCTTGCCATTTCTGTTGGAAGTTTCTTTATTGGGCTTCTGATGGTTACAGAGGTGAGTGGTGAGAACATTGTGATATTGATTTTTTTTAAAGCAACTAAGCTTTAATTTACAATATATATCAATGTGATAAATGCAGCTACTGTTAGTGTGAAGGTGAAGACATAAAAGAGAGAGGAACAGCCTTATTCAACGGTTTATATTGGCATGAACAATACTCTTTTGTAGAATATATTTTCGGTTGTACATGGTAAATACCTTGTACAACAACCTTTTGAAAAACCACCGAGTGTGGATGATGCAATGACATCCGTGTTTTAACTTTCACCGAGAGACTCTTCTTCTCCTTAACAGGGAGGCCTTTACATCTTCCAGCTGTTTGACTACTACGCCTGCAGTGGGATGACACTCTTGTTTTTTGCTGTTCTTCAGTCTGTCTGTATTGGATGGGTCTATGGTAAGGAAACATTTCACAGTTTTTAAACCAGTAGTTCTACAACTGAGCGGTCGCAAGATAGTTGACAGGATAGGATAGAGAAAAATGAATACATTAGTGATTTGGTTAACCTCTTCAGAGACATGCAGAAAGGACCTCTGGTCAGAGTCGAACAAAGGCTGCTGTGGTGATGACATATAACCCCTGTTTATGGGGCTCCTGCTCTAACCACTGAGCCATAACTATTATTTTGAATGCAAGCTGAGATCCAAAAGTTTCTATCTGAGGCTGGATTTGGAAGAGCTTTATAAATGATCCAACATTGGAATTTTCAATTTCATGGCCATAACACTGATCTAACTAACACTACTTATTGTCCTCAGGTGCAGATCGTCAGTATGATAATATAAAGGACATGATTGGATATCGACCATGGCCTTATATGAAATATTGTTGGCAATACTTCACACCAGCTATCTGTACTGTAAGTATTAGAGATGTAGGCATGCTTTGATAACAAGCGAGTGTATTTGACAGCTGCCAGAGGCTTTTGTCCTAAAGGTGGTCAGTGTCTCAACCAGATAGAGACCAGCACCATTGATGGACACTGTATTGTAACTCAAGGCTATGCTTACCTTTAGAGAATGAAGAATATGCAGTCTTTTTGGAAAAATGTATTCTGTAGTTGTCACCATTGTCAGCAAAAAGAAGAGATGGAATTATTTTCAATCTTTACATTGGCAACAACAACAATAACCAAACTCAAAATCAGTAGTCAGGGATAGTAATGTAACCTGAGATGATTCACTATTTAAATTTTATTTTCAAGTCAAAATGGTTGACCATTTCAAGTATTGCAAATAGTTATAGTGTTAGATAGTTAGATAGAACTGAAAACATATATGGATATTCCAATCAGGAAGACAAGGATTCCGGTTTTAGATGTGAAAGCAAGAATGTATTAAGAATGCATGACAAATAGTAGATAGAAGGAGAGTCTTTGATGATTAACCTCCATCGAGACATCTTGTATAAGGGGTAATGAAGCCAAGGGTAGAGCAGGGTACCCCTGATGGAGTCTTAACACTGGTAGTGGTTAGGAGGAGATGTCTGAGACTGGAGAAGAAGTCCTGATGATGGAGCTGCTGCAGGGACTTGGAGGTGTATGGGGTGGAGGTGGGTGTTTGCCAACATGACAACCTGGAATGACAACTGACATCAGAGAGAGACCAAATTTAAACTTTTGACAGCTATGGCCTGATTGGTGGAGTACATAGAGGAGTTGCATGAATTTTGATTTGAATTGTGAATTTTCTTTCTGTGTGTAATATGAATGAATAATCTGATCATTTGTGTCTTCTCTCCTCTTCTCTTCTCTTCTCTCTGCTTGTGCTTTAGTGCACCTTTCTCTTCTCCTTGGTCAAATACACTCCACTCAAATTTAACAACACTTATGAATATCCCTGGTGGGGCTACACCATTGGAGGATTCTTCACTCTCTCTTCAACACTCATGGTTCCTCTGTGGATGCTATATGCCGTGAGTGTCACTCCAGGAACACTGAGACAGGTAGTCGCATGTTGTTACTGTTAAAAAACAAAAGTAGACCAAACAATAGAGTTAGTATAGAAACTAAGAGTCATAAAGGTATAAATTAGTTTCAGAGTGCCTCAACTTAGGGTCTGCAACAGGATAGCTGAATGAATTAATGTAACTTTGTATAGTGACATTGAAAACAAAGCGTTACTGTATATATTGGTCACATCTGAAGGATACTCCGGTATTATTAGCACCAAATCTCTGATATCAATTGATTAATTGATTGACCAACTACTTCTTAAGTAGGTCCAGTTGTAGATCAGAGAATAAGTACCAAAAGTTTTTGGTGTTTGCTGCTATTTCCTTTGACACTTTTTATGCAGTACTAAGGCATCCTGTGTTCTGCTTTTATTTGAAAGAACAAATAAAATTGTATTATAGTTGTTATTGGTTTTAGGCGTAGAACCTGACCATTACTGACAGTTAGTGTTAACAATGGAGAAATATGATTAAAGTTCAGCAGATTTGTTATTTCACCACAGTTACTATAACATACTATAGACATTAACGGCAAACTGTCCTCTCTTTTTCCACTCAGAGACTGAAAGTTTTGTGCACCCCGGCAAAGGACTTACCTACAGCAACGTTGAAGAAGGCATTAAATAAAGAAGCATTTCAGACTTTCACGGACTTCTACACACTTTGTTTGACAGAAAGTACTGATGACAAAGGCGACAGGGAACAGCGAAAAGTACCAATAACCATGAGGAGTGCAGATTGTAAGCAGTCTTACTTGTCAAACTGCTAAAAAACAAGGGAGTATGATCTGCCAGGCTGTGAATGTATGCTATACATACATACATACGTACGTTCATACATACATACATACATACTTCTAATTCTTGTGCGTGAAGACAACATATACATGATTTATGTTGCAGATGCATTTGGAAATCTCATTGGGATAATTCTGGAAGACTAAATAACTACAGAGTGCATTATCATTTTTACAGGGTCATGAAACCAGAACTTGTAAAGAAATGTATTTTTTTTTTCATACATATTTGTCATTACGAATACGCTACAGAATAGTTTTGTGTATGTTTTTTGATTTTGTGTTGTATACAGTACATGTTATGTTGGTTGGCAGTTGAGAATGGCTGTTAAAGAATATTTAGAATAACACCAATATATAGGTTTTTGTCTCATTCATGATGATATGCTTAACATGATGATATGCTTAAAAAAGTACAACGTTCTAAATACACAGTCTTTAATACATAACTATAATCATCACTAAAGCCATTCCTATGAATAAAACTGTCTCTAAATGTATGCTATACTTACTGTAGGTAACATATACAATTTAAATAAAAAGAAGATAGTTGGTGAGTACAACACTTTGAAATGGATCAATGAAAGTATAACAGACCCCACCTGTGTACCTGTGTAACACTAGGTATGCAGGCTGTAATTCAACACAATGCATGTTAAGAGCTTTTCTCATTTAAATGACAGAGTAATATAAAGTGTCATTGTCCAACCGTTATACACTTTAATTACAGTGCAAGTACACATTGTGTGGGCTGCAACATGAAGCTTGTTGTGTACAAGCTAAGGTATCATCATAACAAATGCAGTAACAACATACACATATATCATATTTATATATAAATATATATTGTCATTTCTGAATACATTGTGTCACAATTATCTTATGACTCGACGTTCTTTTTTCTTACTCTCTAACAGTATGACTCTACCTTTTAAGTGAAAAAAAAAAGATATAGCTCTATCATACAGGTCACCTATTCCAACGTTTGGTCTCTTGGAGGCGCTGTAGGCCTCTATTGAAAACATTCTGTTTCAAAACCAATGTGTTTTGTTAGGTCTCCAGCTTCTGCAGGAGTATATCCATGGCATGTACCTATGCAATTTGTCACTTTTGTCATTTTCTTCCCACCTAGGAATAGTGAGAATATTGTTGCTTATATGTTTTGTTTATCTTAGCTTAACTACAAAGTTATAAGCACTTTGAAATGAAGTGGATGTAGACAGTAGGACATCTTTTGGCTCAACTTTTCGCATGACACAGATAAAGGAGTTCATTGCATTGATGAAGCTGTATATGAAAATTCATAGCTCTAGCTGGAACTTCTGCTAAGGTGTAGGAATAAGCAATAACTTTATGCCCAATTTTTTGCATATTCTTTATAGTTAGACCACATAATGTCACTGCAACTTAACATTTAGAAGAGGACATTTGTATCGGAGCCGCTACATGAAAAAAAAAAAAACAATCGAAATACAATAGGTCAATTAATAAAATGCAAAATTCTAATGAATCAGAAAAAATAAAGACCAATGACATAAGCATTGCATATAAAATAAAAACATGTTCTCTAAAAAAACTATTACAGGAAACATACAAATATTACAGAATCCTGTGGAGCATCATTAATTGGTCATTTAACAGTGTGGTTTGAACTCCTATAGCTAATTAACCAGCAGTTGAATCGATATTAGACCAGCACAGTAAAGGTTTGCATTTTATCTTTTATTATTATTGGCAGTAATGTTGGGCTGTTTCTAAAATACAGTATCTAACGACCACCAACATTTATTTGCTGATATTGAACCATGCTAAGCATTATTAAATGACCAACAGAGGGCAGCAAATGCAAAAAATCTATTTACACCACACTATTTTACAATGCCAATGTTACCTGTCATTGTCTTGCTGTTAGACTGTTCACCATATATGTTTTCCTTGTTCATAATATAATATAATATAATATAATATAATGTGTAAGTAGTTCTTATGCTGTCTGAGATCATCACTCATATGCTCAGAAGAGGATACTTATGATGATGTTGTTTTGTAATATAATTGAAGCAAGTGAACTCATGGTCTTGCATTTTTTTGCACTGTTAAACTTAAAACTTCCCCCTTTTTATACCACTACATTGAAGTGTAGTCACATTTGTGACTTCACACTGGCTTTACCCTCTGTGGCAAAAATATGAAAGTAAATAAATGCAGGAATTACACAAAAGTAAATTAAAGCTGCAAACAGCATTAAACGGGCCCTCTTCCCCACGCGCACGGTGGGACTCTGGCACACCCCACCATACATCTCTGTAACCATCACACACTGCATGCATGACTCAAGATAGTATTTTCTGCATGGGCTACTTGGTATATTGATTTATTCATCATTTTATTTTTTTATTTTGGCAGGTTCAGTTCTCCATAGGATGAAACTATACGATTACAATGCAACACTCACTTGTACTTTGGATGTTATTCCCGGTGATTTTGGTGGCACAGAGGTCTATAGTATGGGAGGCCGTTTGGGGTGAAAACATTGAAATATGTGCACACACACACACTGAAATACATGCATGTACACACTGAAAACGTACACACACACACACTGACAATGTGCACATACACACTGAAAACGTACACACACACACTGACAATGTGCACATACACACTGAAAACGTGCATACACACTGAAAACGTACACACACACACTGACAATGTGCACGTACACACTGAAAACATACACACACACACTGAAATACATGCACGTACACACTGAAAACATACACACACACACTGACAATGTGCAGAAACACACTGAAAGTGTCCACACCCTACCAACTTCTCACACAGCGAAATATAGGCTAACTGTGTGTGTGTGTGTGCGTGTAAAATGTCAGTGCGCCCGGAAGTTGTTTCAATGTAACCGGAAGGCACCGCCGACAGCTACTTCTCTCTCCATAGGTTCAGGGATGTCGAACTAAATATTATTATTATTATTATTATTTCGTTAATCTGTGAGCACGTGATTAATTGTGCATATTGTTGCCTAGATCCATAACCTGTCACTACAAGGCACATCACCTGCTCATAAATCTTATTTATCATTCGCCGTTATTTTATTTTGGAAAATTAGGACAGGAAGTAGTGACCTTTGACCGCGGACGACCCGGACCATCAAGTTCGCGACCTGGACCTCGGCCTCGGCTACGTAGCTGTGCGGTGTTGCCGTTTCAAAGAGAAGATGCAGTTATTACTATTAATTGTAGTTGGCCTTTTAGCCTGTGATAAGACTTGTGTTTCTGCAAATACGGACGACATTTCTGATTTCTTCGTCCGCGTCATGCACTGCATCCAATCTATACAAGACAACCCGGTAGCCAGACACTTCACTGAGCTGTGGCACCATACAAGGAGTTCTATGATTTACGTGGTTCGTCGTGGTGAAAGCCCCGAGGCAAGAGACTGTACCACTCTTTTAGAGTCATTACAAGGTGTCGTTGTCACGATACCAAAATTATGACTTCGGTACGATACCTGCCTAAAATATCTCGATACCGATACTGAAACGATACCACGGCAGAAAACTAAAACATCAGCAAAAGTAATGGAATAAAATATTAGATCACAAAATGTGGAACTTAAAATTATTTATTTTTTATTCATTACAACACTTAAACTTAAAAAGTCAAAATAAATATAGAGATTTTTGTCAAAGCTGCAGAACTGTATGCTTATGCTTCAATACTACTAATATTATCATCATTATTTCAGGCTGATAGTTAACTTAGCTGCCAATGTGGTTACAAGCATCTCTGTGTCCAAAAAGACAAGTGTCTTGTGTTGTTTATTTGTCTTGTTTGCTCTCACAGATTATTTAATGACCTGATTTTCCATTTAAAGCTCAGTGTTTGTAGTAGAAAAAAATTAACAGCACATTAACTACAATTCTATTCAGCATAAAAATAATTGTAAATCTGGCAATTCATAAAATTAGATAATACTTTATTCGTCCCACAAAAGGGAAATTTGCAATTTGTATTTTAAGTTGATAAAATTCAAACCTTGTATTATCAGCCTGCAAACTACATTAGTGCAGTAAAGTATAACACAAATGACCCAGACCCGGTGGAGGTCTGTGCTCTTACCATACCATTTTCTAATAATGTAAATTACAATATATCTTGTAAATTTTTGACAATAATGTACATGCTATGATTATATTACTAGCACCAATTGACTTAAAATGAGTGTTGTTGATTATCATACTTGTGAACACCAGCGCATGTTATCGTAAAGTTCATGTCACCAGTGTGAACGTTGCGTTAGCAGACAGAGATATGTGGAACCACATCGGACTGTTAAACAGCTTCTCCCCTGACTGCCTCCTGCAATTCTGATGGGGAAAACAGTTCGCTTGACTTCATCCGGGGGATATTTAACGTTATCTATTGCTAACCTGCAGCTCTTTGAACTCTCGGTGCAAATCGGGGTGTCTGTCCGCGAGACGCTTCTCCAGGTTGGACGTGTTGCCTTCCTTGGTCATCACCGACTTATAGCATCTCTTACATACGGGCCTTGTGGTGTCCGTGGGCTTGCCCTCGCTGTCTGCAATGTAAGCGAAATATTTCCATATTTCGCTCCGTGCGTCTGCTTTTACAACAAGCCTCGGACGGTCGGCAGGAGCACTCGTGAGACTTTCGGCCATGTCTGTCTCGCTCTGCTCTGCGACTGTCTGTCACCGTAAAGCCACGCCCACTCCGTCTGCAGGCAGCGAGGAAGCAGAGAGAAGCAGCACAGACATGCTGTCGCAGAAAATTCAGAAAGTACCGATACTAATAAAACGTGAAAAAGTATCGTTCTTAACGGCTGGGTACCGCGGTACCTTTCTAGTATCGGTATACCGTGCAACACTCATATATATATATATATATATTTTTTTTTTTTAACAATTTAACAGATATGTCAAAATGATAGTCTGACTGGGGTGTATTAAAATTTGACATGAATATGAAGCTCTACTATATTTAGTCTAATGCTACATCATAAATGTGACAGGGGCAGATCAAGTTCTCATGCATCTGTCCTCCGCTGCTTACCTCCAGGGCCACTGACGGCCTGATATACAGCGGATCTGTCCTCCGCTGCTTACCTCCAGGGCCACTGACGGCCTGATATACAGCGGAGCTCTTTTGAAGATCTTGTGCACCATAGAAGCGTCTAACTGCTGACCTCTGCTAAGCGTGGGTGTAACCAGTGTGTTCCCACACGGCAGAAGCATCTCCAGACTGAGAAAAACAAGAATCCATGCACACACACGAACATCCAAATACTTAGATCACACCCTACTAAACAACTTTAACACAATAATTACCGTTACTTCACAATATTTAACACACAGGGAGAACTAACGTTACCCGTTCATGGCTAACAGGTCCCGCTTACTCTTTAGCTGCCAGTATTAACGTTAGCTAGTTAACGTAAGGTTTGCTTCATTTAGCTGACTAGCTGTCTTATTTCAGCTCAACTACGAAACGTTAGCTTTATCGAGCTAGCTCCGCTAGCATGCTAACATGACATACCTCGCTCCAGAAGGAATCTTCCCATCAAACGCCTGACGCAGATTGAGTAGCAGGGTCGTGTGGTCCCATGTTTTATCCACCTCCAGTGCACTCACGATGTGGCCCTTTTCATATAACATGGCCTTCTTTTGTTGCTTTGGGACGGTTTTGTCCCGGGGGCTGCAGAGCAATATTACGTCCTTAAAAAATGCTGTTTCACGGCGGGGCGATAGTTTTGGTCTGGAAAGTGGACAAAATGAATAGGCGTCATTTATTTATGTTTAATTGAGGCACAGGAAATAATAAAGCAAAATCATTCGCATGTCACCCACCTTCTCTTTGCCTTTGGCCCGCCCCAGTTGCTGAATCGCCTGGCTTGGAAGCGCGGTGTCTGCGCCTGTGGGGCCACGGCGGGAGGGGGGGTGTCGCTCCTCATATTAACATTTAGGCATTGGTTTGGCCTAAACAACACGCTTATCTCATTATTCTCATTGTTGACGGGATTTCTCGTGTTTACAGAGGCTCCTTGGTTCACAAGACAATTAATGAGTTCTGGTGAACCGAGAAGCCTCCTCAAAACACCGATAGCCTCCTCCGAGTTGTTGCCCGCCATCGCGACTGTCCAAGTTTTTTCTCTCCAACGAACTTGATGGTCCGGGTCGTCCGCGGTCAAAGGTCACTACTTCCTGTCCTAATTTTCCAAAATAAAATAACGGCGAATGATAAATAAGATTTATGAGCAGGTGATGTGCCTCGTAGTTACAGATTATGGAGCTAGGCAACCATATGCACAATTATCACGTGCTCACAGATTAACGAAATAATAATAATAACAATATTTAGTTCGACATGCCTGAACCTATGGAGAGAGAAGTAGCTGTCGGCGGTGCCTTCCGGTTACATTGAAACAACTTCCGGGCGCACTGACATTTTACACGCACACTCAGATACTCGGACACACACACACAGTTAGCCTATATTTCGCTGTGTGAGAAGTTGGTAGGGTGTGGACACTTTCAGTGTGTTTCTGCACATTGTCAGTGTGTGTGTGTACGTTTTCAGTGTGTACGTGCATGTATTTCAGTGTGTGCGTGTACGTGCATGTATTTCAGTGTGTGTGCGCATATATTTCAATGTTTCACCCTAAACGGCCTCCCATACTATAGGCTGCCACACACACACACACACACACACACACACACACACACACACACACACACACACACACTTGACATTTTGTGATGTTAATTTGACATGTTGACTTTTGATGATCAATTTTTTGTAGAACTACGTTTTTTAGGCATATGCATTTATTCTAATTTTAAGACCAATTAAAAGTCATTGTACTTTCACATCCTTCCATTTATTCAATTCTTCTGCAGTTTAGAAGAAAATGTCCCGCTTTGTCTCAACGTAATGTTGGCAGATATATTTGTTGTAGAGAGATTTTATGTGTTTGTAACAAGTATAAACTGTTGGATTCCGTATCAATGGGTTGTAGTATCTATGCAAAGACCTATATCCATAGCAGACGATAGCATTAAATCCTAATCCTTCACTGCACATGAGTGTCTAGGTCAGAGATTAAATAGAGCACAGACCTAGAGTCTGTGACATTAGGTCCTGAGAGAAAGTGTTCACCTATTTTATGTGTACCCCACTGCATCATAGTGACCTATATAGAATACTCTAACAAGAAACACAGGAAGTTCATCATGATTTTACAGTAATATTCAAAAAGTTTCCCCATAGAACTCTAAGTTTTCTAGTTATGAACGAATTATTTATCAGGACAACAAATCAAAAATAATGTCAATTACAGATATTAGAAAATGCGTTGGTCACTAATAAAACACTTTTTACATAGTTTATCATGCCACCAACTCTCCCGGAGAGTTTGTATTCAGCCATATGAACCTTCCTTTCAGTCCGCTTTGCATTTGCAACCATGTGTCATAGAAAGTACTTATTTTACATACAACTTAAGAAACAGGGCTCTGTATTATGCCCCAGAAACAAAACTCTGTTATGGTTGAGAATAATCAGATTCTTTATTCTGTGTCAAATCAAGTGAGTAAATCTGGGAGGCTGTTACTCCATAGCAGTAAATGATGTATTATACTGAATATCATGTTTGTTCAATATCACATAAAACCATGCAGTCTGTGTGCTCTGCAACATATGTTTATTCATTGACACAATGTGGCACAATTTGTTCTAGATCAGTCATATAATGCGTCTTCCTGACCGGCTAACAGATTAACTACAGTTCCTGTGTGTCACAGGTACAGTACTTCCTGTTACAGTTTCAACACACTTAACCTCCACAGGAGTGTGTTAAGTACTTGCGTAGCTGCTAAGCAGAGAGCTAATCCCAATTAACTGTTGTGTACGTGTGACTTTACGCAGGCAGTCACCCTTTTGATCTAAGCCTTAGACTTCTCACCTGCCTGTGGCTTATGAGTACCTCCAAGCTTCTATATCAATCTCATTTAGAGCTCAGCTCTCACATCCTTTTTGTACCAGATGCCCCACATAAGCAAATCACCACTCTGACCCTTTTTTTTAACCATGTTAAAACAGATTTTGAATGCCTATTTGTATGTATAATTGTAGCTTGTATTATTGCCAAGAAGTTAATTTATTAGTTGCTGTTTGTTTTTTTTATTGATTGGCAGAACACAAATGTATGCAAATACACAAAAACATTTTGATTGGTTCATATATCATCGGATTGAGTCAAATTGTTCTTAGTAAGTTGCACTGGATTTCCATCACTAAGATGAGAAGGTCAAATGAATATACATTCGTAATGTAGTATATATGAAGAGTGCCAGAGTTTATATATACAGTGGTCAATATGGCCAAAATATTATATCCTGATGGAGGTAACTCCATATCTTAATAATGATATAGATCACATAGCTGTTTTCTGGTAACTAAATAAATGAAGTATGAATATTGAGTATTTATGAGGAACTTTAGTACGAAATGAACATAACATGCAAGGACCAGAATGTAAAGTGTTGTCCAAATTATGATAATTTTACCAACACACAGATTTAAAGAGAAATTATACTCAATGTGATATCTAAAACATGCAGCACAACAGCTCTCCTGGAGCAGGAGAGTTATGTCCTTCAAAATGGTACTTTAACTTTAATTCTGAATGTAGGACTTCAGTAGTACTTCTGCCACTTGACACATAATTTAGGCTGCTCTCAGTACCATTTGCATACCAGCATACGTTAAACTTTAAATCACAGAGACAGAGCAGCCAACATTTTATTGTAGTGATCTATCAGGCGCACTATCAGCCTGTATAGTGTCACCTTAACAGAAAAAATATAACCATAAATAAATAACTAAAAAGATAGAGAAGAAGAGCACCTTCAGAGGTAACCTGTGTCTTTGACCTCAGTAAGTGGCAGCTGTAATCACTTTTGAAGACAACGTGAATTGAAGGAGACAGGTGTCACCTCTAGCATGTGCCCTGACTCCCAGACGACCTACTCAATGCCTCTGAATTGCGTACAAGGTGTGAATCCAATTTGTGAGGATTGTAGATTAGAAAGGGCCCAACCTCTACAGTTTAACAGCTTGCAAGTGACAATTTTTGGATGCTAAGCAGATAAACACAAGCTCCTTGGTCTGGAAATCCCACTTGGCAATGGTATTGGCACACTTCTGAAAGCTGGTTAACAGATGGGTTCCTGCTTGTCCATCCAAAGCATTACCATACATGGTTGTATTGTCACTTATAATAAAATATCGCAATATATTATCATTCATTACATCTGCCAAAGTTTGCATATACAGTAAGTTGTAGTAATTGTAAGATTGGTTTTATTAAATCATTTTGAAGAATATATCCATATATATAGATAAATCAATTCAGTCACTGTCTTAAAAAGGTTGCTAGGGAGCCAGAGAAACACCTTAATAGCAGTTAGAGAGAAATTGCTGAACATAAATAAATAAATCCTGAATGAAAAAAAAAAATATCTAGTTTAATCAACATGTGATTACTTATATATGTTGTTTATGTAGACTAAGCGTGTGCTTAAGAATTTCTTTATTAAGTCATACATACATACAAACAGTATGGTAAATAGGTATTTATAGTACTAATTTATTATTTATTATTACATTTAATGAGCATAACTTATTAGTTTGAAATATTAGCACGGAAAGAAAACTGTTGTTCAAATCTTTTAATAAATAAATGTTTCTGAAAGTTTAAGTTGTAACATGCAAAGTGGCTGTTGTATATATTCTATATTATTTCTTGATGTCCTCAGTTCAGATAAGTTCTGTTCAGTTTTGTTCACAGTTGAAATGTGTTAGAATGTGTCAACTCAGCAATACACATTACAAAGATAAAATAAAACAAAACACAAGACAATCAACACAGCAACAATATGTTTAACAATGGTAAAACACTGATAAAATCCAATAGAAATAGAAAGATGATATACATATGACGATATATGATAATTTAGATGAAGAGACAATACGTATAGAGGTAAGTAAAGATGGCATAACCTAAATGTAGTACTATATATATATATATATATATATATATATATATATATATATATATATATATATATATATATATACAATCCTGATCAAAATTTAAGACCAGTTAAAAAATGGCTTAAATTTGTATTTTGCACTGTTGGAACTTAACAAGGTTCTAAGTGGAGCTTCAGGGTGCAAAAAGAAGAAATGGGAACAAGAGACCGAACGTTTTGAGCAGATAATTTATTGAAAACAACAATTTAACTGAAGTAGGCTGTTCATCAGCTGATCAAAAGTTTAAGACCACAGCCTTTAAAAGCCACAATCTGTGCAAAAATTTGGATTCCCTGTCATTTCTTGTCAAGTAATCGTACTGTGAGGATCTCTTGATGGCAAAGGCAAAGAAGTTGACCGTCTTTGAATGTGGTAGGATTGTTGAGCTGCATACACAAGGCCTCTCTCATAGGGCCATCGCTGCTGAGGTCGGACGCAGTAAAACAGTCATTTTCCATTTCTTAAAAGATCCTGAGGGCTATGGAACAAAAAAATCAAGTGGCTGACCCCAAAAAATCTCACCGGCACTGAGCCGGAGGATCCGAATGGCTGTCCGTCAAGACACGGGACGATCCCCGTCCCAAATTAAGGCCATTACTGGTGCTGACTGCAGCTCAATAACCATCAGACGGCATCTGCACAGGAAGGGCTTCAAAAACAAGAAACGTCTTCAAAGGCCACGTCTACTTCAACGCCACAAACTTGCCCGTTTGGACTTTGAAAGGGAGACCCGAACTTGGGACATTCAAAGATGGAAGAAAGTTTTATTCTCTGACGAGAAAAAATTTAACCTTGATGTTCCTGATGGCTTCCAACATTACTGGCATGACAAGGAGATGCCTCCTGAGATGTTTTCTACGCAGCACAGTGGAGGGGGTGCGTTCATGATCTGGGGTGCTTTTTCCTTCAATTGAACAATGGAGCTCCGGGTTGTGCGGGGCGTCAAACAGCAGCTGTCTATGTGGAGATGTTGCAGCGGGCATTTCTCGTGACTGAGGGCCCTCGTCTGTGTGGTAATGACTGGGTTGTTCAGCAGGACAACGCTCCAATTCACAATGCTCGTCTGACCAATACTTTTTTCCAGGAGAATAACATCACTCTTTTGGACCATCCTGCATGTTCCCCAGATCTTAACCCAATTGAGAACATTTGGGGATGGATGGCAAGGGAAGTTTACAAAAATGGACATCAGTTCCAGACAGCGGACACCCTTCATGAAGCCATCTTCACCGCTTGGACCATCATTCCCACAAGCCTACTTCAGTTAAATTGTTGTTTTCAATAAATTACCTGCTCAAAACTTTTGGTCTCTTGTTCCCATTTCTTCTTTTTGCATCTTGAAGCTCCACTTAGAACCTTGTTAAGTTCCAACAGTGCAAAAATACAAATTCAAGCCATTTTTTAACTGGTCTTAAGATTTTGATCAGGACTGTATACATATGAAATTGAGAGTTCAATGTAAAAGTAAGAGATAGTTTTAAGTACACAATGTCGTGAGAGATGGAATTGAAAATTGAATAGTGCACGTTTATGTTAACAGTATATAATGCAAACAGCAGGTAAGCAAAGCCGTAAATTTGTTTCACGTTTACTGTGCTGACTGCAAGAAGCATTAAACACATTTAAAGTGTTATCCCATGGTCCTTTTCGGCACTTATTAACATCAAATAAGCCATAACAGAGAAATCCCGCTCACAGTCGGAACGTGGCTAACACTGATTAGCTAGTGACTGTTAGTGAATCTCCAGGATTTTTCCGTTAATAGTTGTTGCATGAAAAAAACTGTCTCGTTGGCTTATTTGATGTATGTAAGTGCTAAAAAAAAACCATGTGATGATTTTGCACCGGAATTACACTTTAAAGTTGTACTCCATAAGATTTTCATTATTTAATTGTCTTTTATTTTATTATCTATCAAAGAGTGAGTTAAAACAATGGTGATCTATTATATGACCCACCATTGACAGCACTTCTATTTGCCTTTTTGGTGATTATTCCAATATCAGTGTCTGTGGCGGACTTTCCAGGCTAGATGCAAAAAAGCCGCCATGTTAGTGACGCTGGTGACAGCCGTCGGTCTGTCGGCCCAACTGGTGACTAACGTTATGCTGCGTACACTTGTAATCAGAATTTGGGAACTTCCAACTTGAGACAGACTTGTATTAAGAGCAGTATGTAATAGGAACATATGTGTGTGTGTGTGTGTGTGTGTGTGTGTGTGTGTGTGGATTGAAGAGGGTAACATAAAAGTGACAGGTGAATGTGTTTCATTAAAGTTTACAAAAGAGCAAAAAAAAAAAAAAAAGTCAACACACATAGTGACCGTGAACATGACAAGATGGGGGGCTCTGAAAGTACAAGCTTGTCTGCAGTTACATCTTATCGCAAAAGAGGCTGCTAGGAACAAGATATCTCAAATCTTATGGAGTACAACTTTAAGGCTTTGTGAAGAACTTTGATCTGATGTCAGGTTTAAAGTGCCAATGTAGTCCATCTATGAAACAATAACTGATAAAACAACACTTTGGGAAAGATAAATGATTGGTAATGAATGGACGGATCAAACAAAAAAGAAGTCATGTCTGTTTTCAGGGTTGATGATGGTTGATGAGGCGTGAAGCTAACTTATCCAACTACTCTTTGTTTCTATGACTACAGATAGAGTTCTAATTAATCTTATGCACAGGCCAGTTATAATGAGGTAATAGGTTCTGACTTAATTTGTTAATTAAGAGCTCTACCAACTTTATCTGCCAAAGTAGAACACCCATTCGACCTTTCAGTAAATGGATTAGCTAAGAGATGCCTGGCTTCTACTAACAATTAAGACCTACAAACAAGATGATGAATTAAAGGCACCTGAAGTAAAGCAGTGTTGTTGTATTTCTAAGTATTTCTAAATTACAAGCCTCTTGTAATTGAATAAGTAGTTTGTTTTGTTTTGGTTTAATCTAGCATTGCCAGACCTAAGACATGTAAACAAATCTGAATCCTCTTAGGAAAGGCAAAACCCAGATTCAGCGCCATTGCAAAAAAGGTAAAAGCTGGCTATACTGTTATATATCTGGCTACACTAGTGCACATGACATCTATTAAATTGTATTTCATCTGCTGTCATTAATGGTTTATGCACAGACACCGGTCTGATATATGGTGACACACAGATGCACACAAATGCACACAGATGCTGTGAGAGATTCAATTCAATTCAAAAAATTTTATTTGTCCCCGGGGGGCAATTCAGGGCACACAGAGCAGCAAATAACTTCAGTGCAACTATACAAAAACATTTTAACCTATCAACAAAATGAAGTGTAAAAGAAGAATAAGTGTCTGGATGTTAGTGTTTTTGCATATTAGCCCTGCACTGAACATTCCTAGGACCCCGACTTAGAGATTCAATTCATCATTTTTGAACAGTGACTGCTTTTGCGCCTTTGTCTGGAACAATTTATCACAATTTTGATTGACAATAAATATTCACCAGTATTTTCTGCTATGATCTGGAATGCAGCTAAAGCCACCTTATGTTTCTCATCATAAGAAGGTTAGAGAGGGTGACAGAAAGAATCTTGAAAAGTTATTAGATAAGATCAAATCCATAAACAAGCACCCACAATGGCGAATCTAAAAGTGTTAGCAGCGGCAAAGACTAAACTCAACAGGGAGCATACTCATCATATTCAGAAGCTGCTACTTTTTACGAAACATAAGCATTACCTAATTAGTAATAAGTGTAGCCGGTTACTTGCCCATCAACTAAAAAAACAGAACAATGACCATTTGATAATTATTGATTAGGACACCATGTGACGATATCTCATGTGACCCCCTGATTATAAATAGTACGTTATGAGATTTTTACAAGTCCCTTTGCAGTTCAGAGAAATATGACTCTGACATTGCTTCTTACCAAAATAATATTTCACTAATCACAATGTCAGAGGAGGATTCCAGCTTACTTGCAGCAGTTACACTAGAGGAGATCTGGGCTGTGATCAGGGCTATGCCAAACAGGAAATGTCTGGGTCCAGATGGGTTTCCTCTGAAATGCGATAAGAAATTTTGAACAGAGATCCACCATTTTCTTATGCCTGCTATCAATAATATTTTGAAAGGTGATAGTCCGCCTTCTTCAAGATGCTTCTATTATCTTACTCTTAAAAAAAGACAAAGATATCTTTGACTGTTCATCATATAGGCCCATTAGTAAATTAATTAGAACTCTGTCTGTATTCAAGAGCAGTTGGATTAGTCAGCTTGACACCTCAGCAATTAATCACCAATCATTTATATTTCCCTCAATGTTTTTTTTATCAGTTATTCTTTAATACAGTCACTCTAAACTTATACGTATACGTGCTGAAGTAATTCAAGGCAAGGGCATCTACACTTCCTAATCATTTATAAATTCTATAGCCCTAAGAAAGCATTGTTTAAATATTCTCTTCTGAAACACATTAATAAAACTGGAACCCAACGCAAATTTTTCTCAGATGGAAAACATAAAGACCATTCCACTCAGTCAAAAGCCTTTTCTACATCTAAGGTAATTATCCACACTGGTTGTTTGAGAGCATGACATACATTATCTGTGCCATATTGATTTGATGGGTGATTTTACTTACTGATTGATAACTTTGGGAAGCACACGTTCAAGTCTACTAGCCAATACTTTTTAACTATTTTGTTTCAGAGAAGAAGATTTAAATGTTTACTTAGGGATATAGGAATTAAAATTGAATAGAAAGTGCTTCAGCAAGTCTGCACCCACAGGACATCACTAGTTTCTCACACTGCTCTGGTTTGATCTTGGTCCATTCTTCTTGCAGTCTCTACCGCAGTTCAGTAACTGTAGTGGGTTTCTTAGATGTTACTTTGTCGCCAAGGATTTTCCAGAGATTATCCATGGGGTTTAGATCTGGACTTTGGGCTGGCCATTTCATCGTTTCAATATTCTTAACTTCAAGGAACAGCTCAACCTGTTTTGAAATGTGACAGGAAACATTGTCTTCATAAAAATTGCGGGCTGATTGGGAGACAATTGCAGTGAAGGTGTTGCATGTTGCTGAAGGAGGTTCACATAAACATTTGCATTCACACTGACATGTAGCTGAACAAGAGGTCCAACTCCTGCTGCAGAAAACATCCCCCAAACCATGACACTTCCTCAAAACTTCCTCCCAAATTGAACTGACTTGACTTCTTTACACACTTTGGGTTCAGTCTTTCCCCAGTCCTACACCAAAGATAATGTTTCCCATCCGACACAAATAAATTGCAATTGCTCTCATCACTGAAGTGCACTCTGGACCAGTTCTCCTCTGTCCACACAGCATGTTCCTCAGCAAAGGCATTCCCAATTGAGAGTCTTTGCATAATCCTCTCCTCCATCCTTGTCGTGCGCTTGTTTTATGTGGGTGACAGCCTGTTTGAGGGACTTAAATGAATCTGTGCCCTTGTAAAGTTTCGATATTCTTGAAATCACAGACTTGGAATGCCCAACCTTCTTGCAATTGCTGAGAGGTTCATGCCTTTGTCCTATATCTAAACAATCTGCGGTCGCAGGGTTTCATTCACCTTAGAGGGGCTTGCCATCTTGCAATGTAACTAGGAGAGCTGCAGATAAACAGGGTGTGTCCAACAATTACGTCAATTGTCACCAGGTGCCGGATTAACACCAATAACTGGGAGGGATCTGAAAGTGTTCTCTAATTTTGCACACTGATATTTTTCACAAAATAAAGGTTTTTGTCAAAGTGCCTTGGTTATTTAAAAAACATGCTAGGACAGCAGTGGTATAGCCACAGCTTATATTCTATATAACAATAAAAAATAACTATACTTCAGAATAAATCATGTATAAATACTTTGTTCTCTAGTTGATCGTATTGATCTCCACTGTAGTTGTTAAGTCGTCTGTGAGCCAATGTAAGGTTATCTAGTGACTCTCATTTCATCTCATCTTCAACCGCTTATCCGGGGTCTGATCGCGGGGGTAGCAGCTTTAGCAGGGGACCCCAAACTTCCCTTTCCTGGGCCACATTAACCAGCTCTAACTGGGGGATCCTGAGGCGTTCCCAGGCCAGTGTGGAGATATAATCTCTCCACCTTGTCCTGGGTCTTCCCCAAGCATCCTCCCAGGTGGACCTGCCTGGAACACCTCCCTAGGAAGGCGCCCAGGGGTCATCCTTACTAGATGCCCGAACCCACTACACTGGCTCCTTTCAACGCAAAGGAGCAGCGGCTCTACTCCGAGTTCCTCATGGATGGCTAAACTTCTCACCCTCATGACCCAGCTTTCATGACCATAGATGAGGGTAGAAATGAAGATTGACCGGTAGATCGAGAGCTTTGCCTTCCGCTTCCGCAGATCTCTTTTCGTCACAACGATGCAGTAGAGCGACTGCAACACCGCACCCGCTGCTCTGATTCTCCGGCCAAACTCACGCTCCATCGTCCCCTCACTGGTGAACATGATCCTGAGGTACTTGAACTCCTTCACTTGGGGTAAGGACTCATTCCCTACCTTTTCTTTTCGGCTCAGGCTTATTTTTGAATCAATCATTTTTGAAATGATGTAGTAAGTATTGCACCTGTAAATCTGAATCTTAGGACATATAAAATAACAATAAAGGGGTGGGTTCATTTGAACATATGGCATATAGAGGGAACAGAGGGGAACCTATTTCCTATCTTTGATTTAGAAATATGCAAGCTATGCAATATTTTAAATTGTATTAGATGTTGTCTTACCTTAATTGAACATGCAGCTATGTGATTAAAACTATGATTCCATTGTTCCTCTACAATCTGGATATTTAAATGTTTTTCCCATTATGTGTTATGTGAGAAGTGTCCAACTTTTCATCCTGCAACTGCGTAAAGGATAGACACCAGTCATAGAGTATAGGATGAAAGCATACAAATGGATCTAAGTGTAGAGTCATAGTCTCATAAAGTTGTATGAAATTTCCAACATAGTCTCTTATCTAAGGGTATCTAAAATAGTTGCACCTAGGTAATACAGATTTTGCACCCTGTTGTTTAACTGGGGCAAAGTAATTGTCGATATAAAAATCTGAATCACAGCATTTTTCCAAATTATAACAGCATCATCTAAGGGGGCTGGAGGGAATAAAGGATTCCCATAGATTGGCATCAGGAGAGTTAGGGAGCACATGTTGACAAACCTGTTTAGATGCCTCCAGATACGAGTTGATGCCTATATTATTTCATTACTCTGATATTTATTTTGGGGTATATAGGATAGGTTAATAGCCTCTGGGTCATAGGGAGGCTACATTTTCTCTATCTAATAACAACCCTTTATGAGAGGCTGAAGAAGGGTGAAATTCAGACACACATTTACAGCCCTGTAGTAGCGAGTGAAATTAGGTAGTGCTAATCCTCCCTCAATTGTGGGTTTTCATAGGTATGTTTTTGATGTTTTGTAGAAGTTTGCGAGGATGCTGGCATTTGTGCCAAACTTCCCCAGACTTCCCAAGAAGGCGAACTTGACACGGAGCTCTTGTAAGGCAGACCACAACAAGCATGAAACACATTTAAGGCTTTGTGAAGTACCTTGAACTGTTGTTTAAGGTGACAATGCAGTCCATCTACAAGAGGAGACCCTTCAGTCAAGCAAAGTTATTTGTGAAAAATCTAATATAGAAATATCTCATTGGCTAAAAGACGAATCCTGGTTAAAAAAATAGATCATTGACATTATCAGCTTGAAAGTGAAGTGGTAATAGCTAACAATACAAACAAGTTAAGTGTGACTGTATGAAACATAACTGATAAAACAACATTCATGGAAATATAAATGATTGGTAATTAAGTGATACATCAAACAACGATAAAAATAATCAAAGTCTTGTCTGTTTTCAAAGTTGATGATGGTTGTTTAGGTGCCAAGCTGACTAATCCAACTGCTCTTGGTTTCTATGACTACAGACACAAAGTTCTAATCAATTGATTGCACGGGCTAGTAGTAATGGGGTAATAGGTTCTGACTTCATTTATTAATTAAAAGCTCCATCCACATTATAGCCTCTTGTAAGTGGATAAGTAGTTTGTGGCTTAGTCTCACATTGCTAGACCGTAGCTCTTCACAGCACTTTGTCCTCAACACTGGACTATGATCAGGCTGCATGAGTTTACATTTGGGTATAGGTGGGAATAACACTCAGGCTTGCTTGCATTTCTTTTGACCAATCAGCAAGTGACATTTCTTTGTTATAACTTGTGTGTTGTTAACTTCTACTTGCCCCCTCTTCCACGTCTACATTTAGCGTAGTCTAGTATATTTTATATCTGATTGTTGATGTATGTTGGGAGGGGAAGGAAGGATAAGTGATTGGCTCGAGGGTACCATAGACCAATGAGACTAAAATCAACAAGGAGCTGTGTTCATTCGGCATGGCTGTAGACTGCAATCATTCAGAGGGGTATGCTTCAGGTCAATACACCGCCAATAATTGCATAAAAGGTTTGTGGGTGCATGCATGGGTTTGCAAAACCTGTTGTGAGAGCCATGCAGTGGATTTAACCTAAACAAGTCTGATGAGGCCGGTGCCTACCAAGTGAGAAAATACGTTGACCGGTAGATCGAGAGCTTTGCCTTCCGCTTCCGCAGATCTCTTTTCGTCACAACGATGCGGTAGAGCGACTGCAACACCGCACCCGCTGCTCCAATTCTCCGGCTAAACTCACGCTCCATCGTCCCCTCACTGGTGAACATGATCCTGAGGTACTTGAACTCCTTCACTTGGGGTAAGGACTTATTCCCTACCTTTTCTTTTCGGCTCAGGCTTATTTTTGAATCAATCATTTTTGAAATGATGTAGTAAGTATTGCACCTGTAAATCTGAATCTTAGGACATATAAAATAACAATAAAGGGGTGGGTTCATTTGAACATATGGCATATAGAGGGAACAGAGGGGAACCTATTTCCTATCTTTGATTTAGAAATATGCAAGCTATGCAATATTTTAAATTGTATTAGATGTTGTCTTACCTTAATTGAACATGCAGCTATGTGATTAAAACTATGATTCCATTGTTCCTCTACAATCTGGATATTTAAATGTTTTTCCCATTATGTGTTATGTGAGAAGTGTCCAACTTTTCATCCTGCAACTGCGTAAAGGATAGACACCAGTCATAGAGTATAGGATGAAAGCATACAAATGGATCTAAGTGTAGAGTCATAGTCTCATAAAGTTGTATGAAATTTCCAACATAGTCTCTTATCTAAGGGTATCTAAAATAGTTGCACCTAGGTAATACAGATTTTGCACCCTGTTGTTTAACTGGGGCAAAGTAATTGTCGATATAAAAATCTGAATCACAGCATTTTTCCAAATTATAACAGCATCATCTAAGGGGGCTGGAGGGAATAAAGGATTCCCATAGATTGGCATCAGGAGAGTTAGGGAGCACATGTTGACAAACCTGTTTAGATGCCTCCAGATACGAGTTGATGCCTATATTATTTCATTACTCTGATATTTATTTTGGGGTATATAGGATAGGTTAATAGCCTCTGGGTCATAGGGAGGCTACATTTTCTCTATCTAATAACAACCCTTTACGAGAGGCTGTAGAAGGGTGAAATTCAGACAAAAATTCAGCCGAATGTTTGTCTGAATTTCACCCTGTAGACTGAAGGAGGGTGAAATTCAGACACACATTTACAGCCCTGTAGTAGCGAGTGAAATTAGGTAGTGCTAATCCTCCCTCAATTGTGGGTTTTCATAGGTATGTTTTTGATGTTTTGTAGAAGTTTGCGAGGATGCTGGCATTTGTGCCAAACTTCCCCAGACTTCCCAAGAAGGCGAACTTGACACGGAGCTCTTGTAAGGCAGACCACAACAAGCATGAAACACATTTAAGGCTTTGTGAAGTACCTTGAACTGTTGTTTAAGGGGACAATGCAGTCCATCTACAAGAGGAGACCCTTCAGTCAAGCAAAGGCCCTTTGTGAAAAATCTAATATAGAAATATCTCATTGGCTAAAAGACGAATCCTGGTTAAAAAATAGATCATTGACATTATCAGCTTGAAAGTGAAGTGGTAATAGCTAACAATACAAACAAGTTAAGTGTGACTGTATGAAACATAACTGATAAA
This sequence comes from Echiichthys vipera, assembly GCF_963691815.1. Classification (NCBI taxonomy): domain Eukaryota; kingdom Metazoa; phylum Chordata; class Actinopteri; order Perciformes; family Trachinidae; genus Echiichthys; species Echiichthys vipera. Next base: position 25,085,122 of record NC_139825.1, on the reverse strand, counting down.
ACAACATTCATGGAAATATAAATGATTGGTACAACGATAAAAATAATCAAAGTCTTGTCTGTTTTCAAAGTTGATGATGGTTGTTTAGGTGCCAAGCTGACTAATCCAACTGCTCTTGGTTTCTATGACTACAGACACAAAGTTCTAATCAATTGATTGCACGGGCTAGTAGTAATGGGGTAATAGGTTCTGACTTAATTTATTAATTAAAAGCTCCATCCACATTATAGCCTCTTGTAAGTGGATAAGTAGTTTGTGGCTTAGTCTCACATTGCTAGACCGTAGCTCTTCACAGCATTTTGTCCTCAACACTGGACTATGATCAGGTTTGCAAAACCTGTTGTGAGAGCCATGCAGTGGATTTAACCTAAACAAGTCTGATGAGGCCGGTGCCTACCAAGTGAGAAAATAGGTTGATCTTTTCTTCATTAATGTACACACAGCCCCCCAGTTGTAGAATTGTCTTAAAAACAAAAACTGAAATATCACATCGCCATGTTGTCACATCGCCGATGTTCAATTGGTTTTAAGTCAGGGATTCAAGAGTCCATTCAACAGTCCTAAACCACCCCTTGTAATTTTCGCTGTGTGCTTAGTGTCATTGTCTTGTTGGAAGTCAACCTTCGGCCCGGTCTGAGGTCTTGAGCACTCTAGAAAAGGTTTTCTTTAAGGATATTTCTGTGCTTGGCCGCATTCATCTTTCCTTCAATCATCCTGTCCCTGCAACTGAAAAACATCCCCACAACATGAGGCTGCCATCCCCATGCTTCACTGTTGGGATTGTATTGGGCAGGTGATGAGAGGTGCCTGGTTTTCTCCACACATACTGTTTAGAATTAAGGCCAAAAAGTTCAATCTTGCTCCCATCAGTCCAGAGAATCATATTTCTTATAGTCTGGGAGTCCTTTATGTGTATTTTGGCCAACTCTATGCAGGCTTTCATGTGTTGTGCACTGAGGAGAGGCTTCCTTCAGGCCACTCTGCCATAAAGCCCAATTGCTGGAGGGCTGCAGTCTAGAACTTGCTCCCATCTCCTCACTGAATCTCTCTCACCAAGGCTCTTCTCCCCCGTTTGCTCAGTTTGGCCAGACGGCCAGCTCTAGAAGAGTTCTAGTTATCAAAGACTTAGTCCATTTAAGGATTATGGAGGCCACTCTGATCTTAGGAACCTTAATTGCAGCAAAACCTCAGACCTCATGATTCTAAGTTGCTTTGACATGCACTGTCAGAGCTGTAAGGTTTTATATAGACAGGTGTGTGCCTTTCCTAACCGGGTCCAATCAAATTAGTTAAACACCGCTACAATCCAATGAAGGTGATCAGAAGAAATGGACAGCATCTGAGTTAAATACAGTATATGAGTGTCATAGCGAAGGGTCTGAGCACTTATGGCCATGTTATATTTCCGTTTTAGTTTTCTCATAAATTTGCAAAAAATTCAAACAATTCACAGTGGGGTGCTGTGTGTCTATAATAATGCAAAAAAAGTAAATTTAAATGATTTTAGCAAATGGCTCCAAATTAGCAAAGAGTGAGACATTTAAGGGGGTCGGAATACTTTCTGAACCCACTGTATGTCTGCTAGATTTTGTAATATAAAAAACACTCCCAATAATGTTAAGATTTTCAATTCATTGTGCTGCCATTGCCGAAATAAAAGAAATATGATAAGCCTTTTTAAACAAAATACAGTATACACATTATTTTTACATTTACATATACTGGTATTACAGTTATTATTCTTATCATCACATGATGTATAACCTACTAGAGAAGGACCTCAGGCAATGACCTTTTGGGGATTATGAGTGACCCATAAAGCCAACAGGCTTTAGCTTTTCACCTCCAGTATTTACCATGCAAACAACACACAAACCTTTACATAAACCATCACCTTTTTTGTTGCTTTAGTGTTAGAACGTTCTATCTAGTATAAAATATAAATTACATCCTATTATTATCATTATTCTACAATACTAGTGCAACTTTAGCATGGCTTCACCAAACACATTGACCTGCGCTCTAAAATCCTATTAAGATGTTGTTAGTTGAATCCAGCCTAAATGGATAGCGAGTTAATCAAGTTATATGTTTAATTCAGTCTTCCTGGGTTAGGCCAACATAAGGTAGCGTAAAGGTTGATGTATAGACAGGAAATTTTGTTCATCACTAGAAATGTACCCCTGGAGTGCAGGTTTTTCATGTTGAAATGGGTGAATAAATCTGCAGTAAAAATGCACTGCATACTTAAACACTAGAATTCTGTCTCTCAAATGTTAAATGACCTTTGTCATCCTGTTACGTCCATTGTTCCAAATGATGAAACACATAACTAGAAAAAACAACATCTGCTCTGTTGGGTAACAAGTGATTATATGCTGACGGATAATTCTCATCCTCTTTGCTTTTATTCATGATCTTCTTGATCTTCTTGATCTTCTTGATCTTCTTGGTCACCCCTTGGGGCTATATAACCATAGCTGCAGTAACAGATTATTGGCTACATCGACATTGCTCCAAGCTCATTCTTCTCTGCAAATCCAATTCCTAACTCGCAAAGATGGAGAATGGCACGGAGGGCAAAAACTTCTACATCCCAATGAACAACAGGACAGGGCTTGTGAGGAGTCCTTTTGAATATACACAATATTATTTGGCAGATCCATGGCAATTCAAACTACTGGCTCTCTACATGTTCTTCCTGATGTGCACTGGATTCCCCATTAATTTTCTGACACTGTTGGTCACAGCTCAAAACAAGAAGCTCCGGCAACCTCTCAACTTCATCCTGGTCAACTTGGCTGTGGCTGGGCTTATCATGGTCACCTTTGGATTTACAGTCACTTTTTATACTTCCCTCATGGGCTATTTCTCTTTGGGTACCATTGGCTGTGCTATTGAAGGATTCATGGCTACACTTGGAGGTAAATTTGAAGAAAACTGATGTTAATTTGCTGTCATGGATAGATGAATATAGTTTTGTCAGATGTTTTAAACCAAGGCTGTATGACTGAGGTCTAATCTGGTACAATCATTGGCATGATATGTTCTCTTTTTTAAATCAACAGGTCAAGTGGCTCTGTGGTCTCTTGTGGTTCTAGCTATTGAGAGATACATTGTGGTCTGCAAACCCATGGGTAGTTTCAAATTTACAGCCACTCATGCTGCAATAGGTTGTTCATTCACCTGGATCATGGCTGCCTCCTGTGCTGTCCCTCCTCTCGTTGGCTGGTCAAGGTAATTCAACATTGATCACATGCCTAGCGGTAGCAGAATGGACAATAGACAAGTTTTTTATTGGAGTGCTTACCACACTCTTTTTTTTCATCTTGTTAATTCTTCCCATTTGATCTAATATTATACTTAACAACCTAATTACTCAAATTTTGGGTTGTGGTGATGTTTCTAGAAAAGGTTAGGTAGGGACACAAACAGTCACACAGGTAAGCAGACACCCAATCCAGCCATGTTATCTTCACCACTGAATTAGAAATCAGACAAATTGCCTGTTCAAAGCAACCAATAGATTTCTCTGGTTCAAATTTGACAAAACATACTATCAAGTTGTGCAGATAAACAACTGCCCTCAACATCAGATCATTATAACATAGCTTGGGTGTTTCAAAATGTTTATGATGATGCATTTAAATTGGAAGTTTTTTTTACAACCATCTGGTTGCTGGACTTAAACAATCAAGTTAGTAAGTAAAAAATGATCATGATAAAAAAGAATCATGACCAAAAATAGAAGGGCATTCAGAGGGCGTATACCTCTACCAAAGTCATGCTCTACGTTGCAGTCTTAACAAAAATTAAAAATAATTGGTGCGCCTGCCCCATTTTTTTGTGCCTCTTCCAATGTACAATGCTTTCTTACTTGGCCAATGCTACACCCTTCTTACAAGTTTCATGAAAATTGGGCCAATAGTGTTTCCATCATCCTGCTGTCAAATAGAAAAACAAACATACAAACCCAATAAAAACCTAACCTCCTTGCATAGCATTCAAACAAATTTGACGATTTTTCCTACTTTTTTGAATTCTCATGAGAATAAACAGCCATACTGTACCAGAGGAAATTGCTTTCCTTACTGATCCAGTCTAGTCACTGACATCATATAAATGTGTTTTACTTTTTTAGCTTTAAACAATGTATGCATCAAAACCTTTCTATTGACGATCCATCTATTATATTCATGATATTTCAATAATTTCCATTAGTTCCAGTCAGGATTCTTACAAATAAACCATTACATATTGACACACATGGTACTTTTGGTGCCACTACCATTATGCTTTGAATTATTGGATGCTCATACAAAATCTTTCATAAAGTCCTAATATTTTCACTGTACAATGGCCTTTAACATGAAACTTTGCATATTACAGTCACGCTTGAAACTGCTGTAGTTGATTTCACATCTTGTCCTGTTTTTTTTCTCAAAAGTTAGTCACAGCAAGGTTTTAACGTATAATATCAACATTATATATGATGCATCCCACATTGTATATCTTGTATACGCAGGTACATTCCTGAGGGTATTCAGGTTTCCTGTGGACCTGACTACTACACCATGGCCCCAGGCTACAACAACGATTCATTTGTCATGTACATGTTCAGCTGCCACTTCTGTGTTCCTGTCTTCACCATCTTCTTCACTTATGGAAACTTAGTGTGCACAGTGAAGGCGGTAAGAGACTTTTTTCTTACACTGCATTAATCAACGTATTCTCATCAACAGATTTGTAGGTTATCGTAAGCAAAGTAATTCATATAAAATCTTATGTAATATGACGTTCTATTTCATGTCAGAGTACATGACCGGAAGTGGATAGCTACAGTTATGTTTCATTACATTTAGGAAACAAAGAGTGACAGTCAGGGTAAGGCATTGAAAGTACTTAGTTAGGATTAGAAAAAAAAAAGTGGTTTGGCATAGTACTACCAGGACATGAGAAATGCTCCCATGGTGTAAAGTCCTGTCTTTTGAGGCCAGTCCGCCACCCTGATCTGCCTCTCTACCTGGAGATCAGCAGTCTGAAACTATGCCACCTCATTTTAATATATGTAAGACACACATTATTATGCATTACTTTTTGTAAGATATAATAGGAACCGGGAGTAAGACAGTCTGAACCTTTCAATATTACATTGTATTGAATAACTGATTTTAACCTATTTTCAGGCTGCAGCCCAGCAGCAGGACTCAGAATCCACTCAGAAGGCTGAGAGGGAAGTGACACGCATGTGCATCTTGATGGTGATGGGCTTCCTTGTGGCCTGGACTCCATATGCTAGCTTTGCAGCATGGATCTTCTTCAACAAGGGAGCAGCGTTCTCAGCTACAGCCATGGCAATTCCTGCCTTCTTCTCAAAGAGCTCAGCATTGTTTAATCCAATTATCTACGTGTTGATGAACAAACAAGTGGGTTAATATATTGTGTGAACTCTGAATGAGCCACAAAGCCAAACAGTTTTAGCGTTCTTCCCTTCAGCATTTACCCATTTTATGCCAAAGACTGTTGGTTACTTTGCTGTATGAGCAGCCTGTCTCCACTTCCCTCTTAGCAGACATGAAATACAGTACATTTTTATCTATACCCGGTATACACCATTATCCATGTGTTGATGAAAAGACTGGTCAGTTTATGCTGTATGAACTCTCATTACAGAAACAAAGGCTGATAAATCACCCTTGTTAAAGGGCTTAATAAGATGAAACAAATTACCTTATTTATTAATACGTCATTATTGAAAACAGCCTTTGGGTTACCAGGTTGCAAAACAAGTAATGGCTTTTGAGTTTTTGAAATGGAAGTAATAACTAAAGGAAAATTAGCCACCACATCCACAGTAATGTTGGGTAAATACATACCTGTAGCAATACAGGACAACATCTGGTCTGCAGTTAATAAACTGTCTCGCTTTGTAATTATTTGTAAATTGGTTATAAACTATTACTTAAACTGTAAATTCCAGCTTATATTATGGCTTATAACGTTGTGATGCCCAGTAAAACCCTACAGCGATACCCAATTCATGTTTGACAATGACTAGGACTAGTCTGAATATCTGGTTTTAACATTCACAACTGACCACACATCTGATACAAAACCTGTGACAGCAACACTTTATTTCAAGCGTTATTTAATTGTGTTATAAAAAATGGTAGAGTAAATGTAAGCAGGTACAGTTCACATCTTAATTAATGTATGTCTTCTTCTGTGGGTACTCAGGAGTTGAGGCTGCTGTATAAACACAATGACTGACTAGTGATTAGTGTTCATATATTATTTGATTTGAAATTTAGAAACAAATGGTCTAATATCTTACCTCTGTCTCCTTTTCAGTTCCGTAACTGCATGCTCTCTACAGTTGGAATGGGCGGTATGGTTGAAGATGAGACTTCAGTATCAGCCAGCAAGACAGAAGTGTCCTCTGTCTCTTAAGATCAAGACCTTCACGACTCTGGACTTCCTACTTGCTGATTTCTTCCTGACTGTGAATGGCTCCTTTGGCAATGATCAAATCGATAGAAGTGGATAATTTTTCTGCAACAAATTGACATTTATATCAGAATAAATGCCTTTATCTGAATGTGAATGTTAGCAATCTGCTTGGATCTGTGTGATCAGACTCCAACATCATATCTCATCTGAATAAGGATCAAACAAAAAACCTCTTCAAAACACAGCCTCAAGTGTTTTTGTATCGATGTTGATGGTATGTTTGGGTGAACAAGTGGGTGATAATCATCTTTTTATATGTATGAGATGGAGAGGTTAGCATAGCTGTTGGACTCTGTGATAATATTCTGTATATATTTTATAAACACAAAAGAGTAGAAAGAAATCTATTAAATGCATCGATGAAAAGACCTCTTGGTTGTTGTTATTGTTGTTTGTTTTCTGTGTTTTACATTTAAACTATTTAAATAGCACCTGCTTTTACCTGCTAAGTATTACTATAATAAGTAGAAGGTAAAAGGAGACATTCTGTTCTGCACAAGTTCTCCTAATAAACAGTAGATAGCCCAGTAAGTACAATAACTCCAAGCAGGAGGACATATCAGTGATGAATATGCAGTGCTGACTTTGAGTGATGTAATGCCATTTCAGAAAAAAACGTCTTTATTAACACTGAGGAGTAATATGGCGCACAATACCTGAATGCTATGATGTCATGATAACAATATCCTGTAGAGATTAAGTAGATTTTTTGGAAAATCAATTGAGAATTTGTCAATGCATCCATTTACCAGACAAAAAAGTCTATTTTAGGCTGATCCAGATAATCATAGACCTTAAAAATATGTACCTCATCACATCAATACAAAAATCACAATTCAAATGTCATATTGCCATAAAGCTGTCCCTATATGGATTTAAATATTGACTATATGCAGACTATTAACATAATGTAAAACAGTCTGGCAAAACACAACAGTTTAAAAATGTATAGCCCTGCACATTTGACATACGTATATAATTCATTTTTGCCTTCTTTATGAGCCCCAGACCATAAGATTTGACCATTACATGCATTTATGCAAACGATTCAATACGCCCCAAATGTGTATCCATTAACCCCTGTGGTCGTGGTAAAACATTAGGAGAACATTTTTCATTAGCTTGTGCTTTAGGTTCACAATGATGTAACGTCATTAAGAGTTATTGACAGTTCTTTCAGAGTGAGACAGTGTGCGCCTTTCTATATTAGATTATATTGAATAACTGATTTTGGCTTATTTTGAGGCTGCAGCCCAGCAGCCACTCAGAAGGCTGAAGGGGAAGTGACACGCATGTGTTTCCTGATGGTGTTGGGCTTCCTTGTGGCCTGGACTCCATATGCTACCTTTGCTGGATGGATCTTCTTCAACAAAGGAGCAGAGTTAAATGCTACTGCCATGGTGATTCTTGCCTTCCTCTCAAAGAGCTCAGCATTGTTTAATCCAATTATCTACGTGTTGATGAACAAACAGTTGTGTTAATATATTTGTGTGAACTCTGAATGACCCACAAAGCCAACCAGCTTTAGCGTTATTCCCTTCAGCATTTACCTATGCCAATGACTGTTATATAGTCTAAATAACTAAAGGGAATTTAACCACCACATCCACAGTAATGCTGTGTAAATACATACCTGTAGCAATACAGGACAAAATCTAGTGTGCAGTTAATAATCGGTCTCACTATGTTATTATTTGTAAATTAATTATTGACCATTACTTAAGCTGTAAATTCCAGCTTATATTACGGCTTATAAAGTTTGACTTGTGATACCCAACAACTCATGATGGACTAGTCTGAATATCTGTTGTAATGTAATGTAGGTTAAATACATACATGTAGCAATAAAGGACAACATACTTCTAGTCTGCAGTTAATACACAGTCTCACTTATTGAAATTATTTTTCAAGTTTATTTATTTTGTTTTATAAATGGTTTATAACACAATATAGAGTACATGTAAACAGATATACTTTAAGTGTTAATTCATGCATGTCTTCTTCTGTGGGTACTCAGGAGTTGAGTCTGCTGTATAAACACAATGACTGACTAGTGATTAGTGTTCATATATTATTTGATTTGAAATTTAGAAACAAATGGTCTAATATCTTACCTGCGTCTCCTTTTCAGTTCCGTAACTGCATGCTCTCTACAGCTGGAATGGGCGGTATGGTCGAAGATGAGACTTCAGTATCAACCAGCAAGACAGAAGTGTCCTCTGTCTCTTAAGATCAAGAACTTCACGACTCTGGACTTCATCCTTGCTGATTTCTTCCTGACTGTGAATGGCTGTTTTGACAATGATCAAATCGATATAAGTGGGTTTTTTTCTGCACAAATTGACATTTATATCACAATACATGCCTTTATCTGAATATGAATGTTATTAATTTGTTTGAATCTGTGTGATAACAGTCAGACTCCAACATCAGACTCTATCATTAAAAAAAGAAACATCTCAAAACACAGCCTGAAGTGTTGTTGTAATGATGTTGATGGTATGTTGGGGTGAATGAGTGTGTGCCAATCATCTTTGTGTATTTATGCCATGGAAAGGTTAGTATATCTGTTGGCCCTTGTCATTATTTATGTATATATTTTATAAACACAAAAGTATAGAAATAAATCTATTAAATGCATCCCTGAAAAGACCTATTTTCAAAATATAGTCCTTTTGAGCAATTGTTAATGCATCAGTTTACCAGACAAAGCATGTATGTGTATGTATATGTATGTATATGTACCTCATCACATCAATACAAAAAGTAAAGAGTATTTGCTGACTATTTGCATCATGGAAAATAGTCATAGACAGTTGACAAAACACGGCAGTTAAAAAATGTATAGCACAATTATTCTTTGCCATATTTATGACCCCTAGGCCATAAGATTTGACCAATACATGCATTTATGCAAACATTTCAATAAGCCCCAAATGTGTTTGCATTAACCCGTGTCCATTGTAAAACATTAGGGAAACATTTTTGTTCACAAAGACGTAATGACATTAAGAGTTAATGACAGTTCTTTCTGCAATCAGCACTATTGGTGTGATGTGGGTGCGTTTGCCCATGTTAAACCTATGATTTACCACACTGAAACAGTAGTTGAAGATTATTTGATTAAGTTGAGAACACTTCACCAAGACAACATTGTTACAATAGTCAAGACCAGTTTTAGTTCACAACCGATTGAAGACTAAGTTTTTTGATAGCAAATGCTGAGCCTCTTACAGGGGAGGGAAGAAAGACAAAACCTATATGAGGAGATTTAAGATATAAGGAGAAAGGGGCACTACCAAGATTAATTTCCCATTACATTGAAGACCTGCCTCTCATTTAATTCAAACATGTTGATGTTTCAGCACCACTCGGAAGGATTCTGCAGATTAATACAGACATTGAACTTCTGAAGTCTTCACTTAAGTCACAGCCGACTGTATGTGGAAAACTTCTGGAGCTTTCCGACTCCCTTAACCAGCGTTGTGGTGGGAAATCCCAACGTTACTGGTGGTAAATACTCCTCCAAAGCAGGCCATCTGCATACACCTACTCCTCTGTGGTCTGCTGAAGAGGGCCCAACAGGCAACGAGCCTGATCCAGTCTTGGATCAGCCTGGCTAAGGCGGCAATGGTGGTCCAGCCAGGGGGATCTTCCTCCTACTGCCCGTAAAAGCCGGGTGAGGAGTGGTCGACAACAGGTGAATCCCTGGGCTTGTCCTCTCCTCGATGGAGGGAAATAGCCCTAGCGGAAGACTGAGATTTGTGTTGAGGGACAGACCCAAACAAAAGTAGCTATTTTTTGGAAAATGAAATACTGAAATATGCCCCTATGGTTAAAGTTGTGCGTCTTAACGTGGACTGGGCCATTGGTCTAGAATTGAATTACAAGGAAAATGTTTTTATTATGAGGGCTAAAACTGCTCTTCCATGTAACAAGGAGGGAGTAACAGATGCAGGGGACATAGACCTCTGGAGGCAGCATTATGTAGCTTTGCTGCTCATACAGCTTCACCTAAGCAAGAGGGTATCTGGTTCCAATCCGGGCTGGCGCCCTTCTGTGTAGAGTTTGCATGTTCTCCCCGTGTCTGCATGGGTTTTCTCTGGGTTCTCCTGCTTCCTCCCACCGTCCAAAGACATGCACATGCTAGGTTAATTACTTTCTCTATATTGCCCTTAGGTATGAATGTCCAATGTCAGCTGTGATCAGCTCCAGAAACTTCCACCACTGTTCTGTTGATGTCAAGGTAAACCTGTTTAAAGTCATCTCTAAATACAGCTCCTCTCTGGGTGAAGAACACAAAGGAAAGCTTGCGTAAGTTGAATGTGGCTTACAAAGACTGTCTTGGGGTTCTCCTGAAGAAATGAAGGAGAGCAATAGCCAGTGACCTTTTTATGTAAACTGGGACTAACCACCTTCATGGCCCTGTTGAGAAACTTCACCTTTAAGTTCATGAGCAGGCTGGACCACTCTACAAATGAGATAATTGTTCTGATAACAGATACAGGTCGTAGCTCCACCAAATACACTTCTGAGATCTGGGAACAGTGACATGAGTGCCTATTTTAGTCTTCCTTTTTCTTTCCTTTTTAGTTTATATGTAATGTATTGTATGTAATGAAGAGTCTTCCTTTTGGGCCTTGAGCCTGTATTAAAGTGTATTATTATTATTGGGTTAGTAGGCATAAGGAGACGTATAGGCCCAATAGGTAAAAAAGCATAGGACCAAACTTTTAGAAAAAAGTGTTTAAAATTAAAAGAGCAATAAATTGGTGTAATACAAATGTTGGTACAATGAGCTGACTTTGCTTATTGTTTTATTATTATTTTATTTTATTTTTATTTTTATATTATTTTTATTATTTTTGCTAAAAATGTACCAAGGGGGAGTAGCACTCGAATTTCGTTGTATGCAAATGCAATGACAATAAAGGCTATTCTATTCTATTGATCGCCTTTACTGTATCTTAAGTAATTGTGTTAAGCTGTGTGACATTCATTCACAGTTTGCTCTCCTCCTGCTTTTGTGTCGGTTAGGTTTTGGATAATAGCAATAAAAGTAAATGGTCATAAGAGCTCCCACAGTCCTGACACATAAGTCATGTGGGCTGGATAGGGTCATTGCTAAGAACAGAAGACGTTGGGGGCTTAGCTCAGACCTCTGTAGGTTTTTTTTTCCTGCGGCTGCCTATTCATATCCACAGTACATGTCTTTATCATTGTAAAATGTTTATCTCCAAAACAATTTACTCTCCACATAAAATATAAATTATGATTAAGAATATGAGTAGTTGTTTGAAAATTGTATTTGCATTGAGGATTTAGTTCCTTCACAGCTGCTATTATTAAATATTTACTGGAGTTGCACAATTACTCATGTAGTGTACTTTAGTATTTCCATATGAACTTTATACTTGTACTACACTATACCTCAAAGGTAAATATTGCACCTTTAACTCACCTACATTTATCTGAGAGTGTTACTTTCTTTACAGGTTAAATTATTAATACAAAATATAATCTAATAAAACTTAGAAACTTAATTTATCCGCTGTTATAACTTCACTCAGTGCTGCACGCCTTCACTGTACACACCAAGTTAGAAGATGTGTAGAAGATGGTGTATGAGCATCAAATAATTCAAAACTTAATGGCAATTGCACCAAAAGTACCATGTGCCTAACTATGTAATGGTTAATTGGTAAGAATCCTGACTGAAACTATGGGAAATTAATGAAATCTCATGAATATAATGGATGGAATGTCATTATCCAGATTTTGATAGAGGCATCGTGTGCAGCAAGCAGGCGGAGAGCGTGTTTTCCTGAGGATTACAGCAAGGACTTATGCTCAATCCTCCTGTAATCCACTTTTTTAAAAGTATAAAACTCGACTCAAGATGAGCTGCAGACAGGTTCGATACTGCATTGGGCAAACGGCACACAGTCGGTCCACACAGTCAAAAAAGATGGAGAACGGCACAGAAGGAAAGAACTTCTACATCCCCATGAACAACAGGACGGGGCTTGTGAGGAGTCCTTTTGAGTATCCACAGTACTACCTGGGAGCACAATGGCAATACTACCTAACGGCTTTCTACATGTTCTTTCTGATCTGCACCGGCTTTCCAATCAACTTCCTGACACTGTTGGTCACAGCTCAGAACAAGAAGCTCAGGCAACCTCTCAACTTCATCCTGGTCAACCTGGCTGTGGCTGGACTGATCATGTGTCTCTTTGGGTTCACCATCACCTTTATAACTGCTTTAAACGGCTACTTTGTTTTCGGACCATTGGGTTGTGCCATTGAGGGATTCATGGCTACTCTGGGAGGTATGGTAGAGGATTTTTTGTAACATTGCTTTTCTATATTATTGCTGCTTTCTATATTTTAATGCCTGAACTATCCACTGCAAAGCTCTCTGATGCATGCAACAACAAAAAAGCAACAACAACTATCACCAGATAATTTGTTTTTCTTCCCTAATTGACTTACAGGTCAAGTTGCGCTGTGGTCTCTGGTCGTCCTAGCTGTTGAGAGATACATTGTTGTCTGCAAACCCATGGGAAGCTTCAAATTCACTGGAACTCATGCAGCAGTTGGAGTTGCTTTCACATGGGTCATGGCTTTAACTTGTGCCGCCCCTCCATTGGTTGGCTGGTCCAGGTAAATACATATGTCAAACATCTGTCAGATGTTATTTTTATTTATCAGATTTATTAAAGAAACAAAAATGTTGCTGCTTGAATGAAACTCCATATGCATGCCATCAAGTGCATGTTGTCCTGTAAAGTTACATGGGCAGGGTGAATTTGTGCTGAATTCTGAAACACAGTAAACACTGTGTGAAGATATCTTGCTTCCAACGTGCACTTGAGTACAAGTTTATGTGTGTAAATCTGAACATGAAAGGATCTTAATAGACCTAATTGATTTAACAATATGGACTGGTTATCTCTACTGTCTCGCTTTGTCTCACACAGGTACATTCCTGAGGGTCTGCAGTGCTCTTGTGGACCTGACTACTACACTACGGCCCCAGGCTACAACAATGAATCATACGTCCTCTACATGTTTTTCTGCCACTTCTGTGTCCCAGTTTTCCTCATCTTCTTCACTTATGGCAGCCTTGTGCTGACAGTCAAAGCTGTAAGTCTAAATTTCTTAACTGTAATATTTAAATACTTGTCTTTGAGGGGAGGCATGGCATCTTGAGTTTCAACTCCCCTTGAACATCAATCAATCAATCAATCAATCAATCAATCAATCAATCAATCAATCAATCAATCAATCAATCAATCAATCAATCAATCAATCAATCAATCAATCAACCAATCAATCAATCAATCAATCAATCAATCAATCAATCAATCAACCAATCAATCAATCAATCAATCAATCAATCAATCAATCAATCGACCAATCAATCTATCTATCTATCTTTCTATCCATCTATCAATCAATCAATCAATCAATCAGTCAATCTATCTATCTATCAATCAACCAATCAACCAATCAATCAATCAACCACAGGAAGACATAATTCCAATTAAATGTACTCCTCTTGGCTCATTCAATTTATGAGTAGTTATATACTTTCTATTCTAAAATGTGTCTTTGACTTTGCGGAAAAGCTCTATAGAAGTCAGATTTATTAATATTACTGTTTCATAATATCATTTAATTCATACACTGATACATTTGGGATGTACACACAATTTTGAAAGTAGTGTTGATGCCACCTTTGTAATAATTTCCTAACTTCTCTTCTGTTCAACACATTTCAGGCTGCAGCCCAGCAGCAGGACTCAGAATCCACTCAGAAGGCTGAGAGGGAAGTGACACGCATGTGCTTCCTGATGGTATTGGGCTTCCTTGTGGCCTGGACTCCATATGCTAGCTTTGCTGCATGGATCTTCTTCAACAAAGGAGCAGCCTTTACAGCTACAGCCATGGCAATTCCTGCCTTCTTCTCAAAGAGCTCAGCACTGTTCAATCCCATTATCTACGTGTTGTTCAACAAACAGGTCAGTTGTTTTACTTTTCTGTATGAAATACCACTTCAAATACTAACTTTCCTCAGATGAGACGGACTAAAGGCTGATTCGTCATCCTTTATGAAGGGTTCATAACTTAAACAAAGTACTTTATTAACAGTTAATAAAGTGTTTACTAAAGCTTTATAGATAAGGTATAAGCCATTTAAGAAAACTTTTGGGTAACCAGCTTGTGGTTTTGGTTGAAAATCTTCTTTGAGACACAAGTCATTTCAAAAAGAAAATTAACAACCAGGTTCCAATTGTGAAGGGCAAATACATAACTGTAATAATGAAGAGCAATAAACATCTAGTCTACAGTTAATGAAAAGTATCAGCTAAAACCCGGAAACTCATCTGCAGTTATAAATCTTAATAGTAATGCATTATGTGTTCTTACTGGAAGTCGATCACCAGCTACCACCAGCCACCACCTTGCAACACAAATGATTATGACTATTGCATTTGTTCATTTATTATTAACCATTACTTAAGCTTTCAGATCCAGCTTATATATTCCTTATAAAGTGTGATTAATAAAATAGTGATGATTGACAATGACTAAGAGTTTAGTCTGAATATCGTATTTTAAACAAGCCCCAACCACAGCAATTTCCTGGTTGATCCAATACAGAAGTGCCAAAAATTGCAGTTCTCTGAGTGTCCACTAAGGGCAGGTTTCACAATGAGAAATTCTCATGGACCCCATTTTTACTGCATAATTACAATAATTCAAGGCCTGAAAAGAAAGAAGAGAAAACCATGTCCATGACAACACTCAGGGGGTTGAATGGTTTTGTTCCACGTTAGTTTTTTTCTGCATTGGAGAATGTATGTATAATTAGGGGCGCTGCCTCTTAAGTGACGAGTGCCGCTTGCCCTCACATCGCCTCGGTGTACGTCTGCCAGATTGACGTACCTCCCTCTGTAAAACAATCAATGCCTTTTTTTGGAGGTGGAAATGAGGCGGAGTCAAAGTCTGACAAGACTCCCATAGGCGAGTACGATTGGATCAAGTTGAGAGAACGGACCTCAACGTAAAGGCTATGTCCATTTCTTTATACAGTCTGGGATTTTAACTCATTGTTCACACATTGACACACAACTGACCACACTTCTGATACAAAGCCTGTGACAGCAACACTTTTTACGTAAGAGTCATTTAAAGCAGTTGTACTCTGTTGTTAATTAAGTTTTAATTAATGTAGTTGTCTCCTTCTGTGGGCACTTATAGATTGAGTCTGAATCTATAAATTGAGTCTGAATCTATAAACAGATAATGAATGACAGTATATGAAAACACAGGTGTAATGACAAATGATGCTCACAAATTGCTGGCAAATACTGTACATTAGTAAACGCTTAAAATGTCCCTATACCTGCCTACAAATACATTATTGTGGTTTATAAAGAATCCATTAAAGGGTTTGTATAGTGGTTATAAATGCTAAATATTAAGACTTAAGTGTTTATTACCAGAATCTTTGTTCAGTCTGAAAATACCAAAAGAGGCAAACTTGTCAGATAAGTGTTCATTCCTTCGAGATTTAGAAACAAATGGTCTAATATCTTACCTCTCTCCTTTTCAGTTCCGTAACTGCATGCTCTCTACAGTTGGAATGGGCGGTATGGTTGAAGATGAGACTTCAGTATCAGCCAGCAAGACAGAAGTGTCCTCTGTCTCTTAAGATCAAGAACTTCACGACTCTGGACTTCCTACTTGCTGATTTCTTCCTGACTGTGAATGGCTGTTTTGAAATTGAACAAATGGATAGAAGTGGACTCTTTTTTCTGCAACAAATGGACTTTAATCTCAGAATACATACCTTTATTTCAATGTGCAGGTCCTTGATTTGTTTGTACGGCAGGACTCCAACATCCTATCTCATCGGACAAAGGATCAAGTAAAAAACATCTCTAAAACACAGCCTCAGGTGTTGTTGTAACGATGTTGATGGTGTGTTTGGGTGAATCAGTGGGTGAGAATCCTCTTTGTATATTTATGAGATGGAGAGGTTAACATATCTGTTGACCTCTGTCATAATATTCTGTATATATTTTATAAACACAAAAGTGTAGAAAGAAATCTATTAAATGCATCCATGAAAATACAACTCAGTTGTTGTTGTTGTTGTTTCTTTTCTTTTTATATCTAAACTGTTTGTTAATTAGTTCCTGTTTTAACTTGTACATATTAATGTTGCATTGATTTTTTTTCTAATAAGTAGAAGGTAAAAGGAGACATCCTGTGCTGCACAAGTTCTCCTAATAAACAATAGATGGACCAACACGTTTAACAATAAGCAGGAGGACTTGTCAGTGATGAATATGCAGCACATGTGCAACAAAAAATATGTCTTCAAGAGTAAAATGGCACATAAAATTTGTCATTGTATGACATGACAATATACTGTATATGATGATAAAGCATATTTTCTGGAAAATATATAATATGCCCCAAATGTGTATGTATGCAATTCTGTGTCAGTGGTAAAACTGTACAGCATGGGGTTAATAGGCAAAATCATCAGTGATCTCTTGATGGCCACAGACTCTAGATTGTTATCACTACTCATCCTCTGGGCAGAATTTGATATCATTTCACATGACTCTCTTAGATTGGATTAAGTGGGCTTCAGGATGTTTATGAATGTTTACATGGCCACCTGGAAAGTGTGCAGTGTCTGAAGAAAATTGTCAAACTGACTTGACACCACCCCTACTTTGTATAGATCTTACTAAACAGGTGAGGTGCCCCTACCTCCAGGTAAGTAGCAATTTACAACATTTGAGTAAATTAAATACAAGATTACGAATGTTATACCTTCTGATGTTTACCCGAGACTAAACACTGAGCTTTTAGTAAAATGATTAAAATACAAACTTGTTAACATTTTCTTAGATCAAGGAATACAACACAGTATGGTTTCATTAACACACCAGGGCACCAATAGTGAAACCTTCAAATATAAATGTGTATTCACTTCCATTTATCATGAATGCTTTCACTATTAGCATTTGCCAATAACAACCCATATCCTCTCAATCTAGCATTTCCATTAAACATTAGAAAACAAACACTTATTGACTTGGCCTATCCATTACACTTGAAATGGCACCCTTTAAACAAACTAGGCTTGCCTTACAAATTGCCTCAAGACATGCATCTTAGATTCAAATGAAAGATTGCTCCAGTCTATGTTTCAATAAAAGATAAATACACTCAGCTGAAACCTCAGTTTCAGTAACAGCCCTTGAAATAGAAAATGTTTATGTTCAAACTGTCACTCAGCAGCTGTATCAGTCTGAATTTGTGTGTTTGTGTGTAGATATGTAACAGCGCCGTTGCTATACAGTTCAGTTCAATTCAATTCACTGGTGTTGCTAGTGTGTGTGTGTTTGTGTGTGTATGTGGGCGCATGTGTGAGGACCCAAGCACAGCGTAACATTAGTTTGTTCAGTTCACAGTTCTGTTCGGTTTTGCATGGCAAAGTGTGGTGCAGAGATTACCCATAAACAGCAGGTATAGCAGGTCAACCCAAACACGACCGCACAATAACTTTCCGGTCCATTTGCCCAGTCACTCTCTCCAACTGCATATCAAACACTCTCTCTGGCCTCACCCTCCCTGTTAAGCCAGCCCCCACGGATCTTGTCAATATTTATAACAACACACTGAACTCCTCCTCTGTCTACTACTCCGGCATCATTCAGTCTGGATCCTCAAACCCTTGCACTCTGTTTTCCACTATAGATAAACTCCTCAAACCCCAGGACATCTCATCCTCATTCACTCAGGAAAAATGTGACAACTTCCTATAATTTTTCCACTTCAAGATAGCATCTACAACCAGCTCGCCACCTCCTCTGCCACCACCCCCCACTTTGAACCTCCACTTCCCCTGGACCACCGATTATCCCTTTTCCCATAACCACAGCAGACCTCTCGAAAATACTCCCCACCATGAAATAATCCACCTCCCCCCTGACTCCCTGCCCTCTGACCTCGTCAAAGCCTGCTTCACCTCTCTCGACTCATCAGGGACACCATCAACTCCTCCCTTACCTCTGGCACCGTAGCCCCACTACTTAAGCTTGCTTCCATCACCCGCCTCCTCAAAAAGCCTGGCCTTGATTCTGATGACCCCAACAACTTCAGACCCATCTCCAACCTCCCATTCCTCTCAAAACTACTGGAAAGAGCTGACTCAACACAACTCAAGCAAAAGCCTCTCCAATAACCTGTATGAAAGATTCCAATCCGGCTTCCAAACCAACCACAGCACTGAAACAGCTCTACTCAATGTCACCAACGACCTCTTACTCTCCTCTGACTCCGGCTCCCTCACCATTCTCCTCCTCCTCAAATTCAGTGCTGTAGGTGCAACTGGCATCCCAAAGATGATTGTTCATTTCTGGATTAACGTGAACTTTCAGTTTGATTATGAGAAGGCCTCAGCCTGCTCAGATAATGGGGGAAGACTAGGCCCGAAAGCCTGGGATTCTTTGTCCCTGAGTACATGGTCAAAGCTCTCCCCCACAGGTCACACCCAGGTGTGAATTCTCCAAGGGACCCCCAAACTGTTAGTTCATTGGCTGAACTGACCACTGGGGATGACATCATCAGTGTCTATAAAACTGTAGGACACTTCCTGCTCTTTCTCTTTCTCTTGGCCACTTTTCCTTGGACTCTCCTCTTGCACTCAACTTGATGCTGTCCTGCTGGATCCAGGGACCAGCTGCCCGCTGTCCCTCTTCCCTGAAAATGGCCTGTATGGTGTATGATCACCAGCAAAGGTTAACCAACCGGTTACCAACTCAACTGAGCAGAACGAAGAGCGATCTGAGTCCTCTTTTGCCTAAGAGCAACAACTAAGACAAGAACCTTTCTTCAACCAGCTTCCTTCACAAGGACCAGCCACTGGCATCAAGCAACGCAACTTTTCTCCCATCTCATGGACTGGTAACTAATCACCAACTGGGCATTACTACATGTTATAGGACTGTATGAACGACTAGATAATACTGTAACTTTGTTATAACCTGACTCTAACTTCTGAGGTCTTCAGCCTGCTGGCTTTTGTGTAACTTAAATGTTCACACCATCCCTGCAGGGGTCCAAGCCCCACACCTCTCCTCTTTGTTACACACACACACACACACACACACACACACACACACACATGCGCGCACACACGCACACACGCACACACACACACGCACACGCACACGCACACACAAACACACACAAACACACACAAACGCATTTGCTGTTAGCTTTAGTTACCTACAACAACTAAAATCCACCATCTTTCACCCTTGTTCTTTTATTAATGTCATATTATTTGTCCTAGTGTTGTTTCATGTGCTTCCTGTTTGACTGTCTATTTTATTTAATTTTTTTATTTTATTTTTTTATTTGTAAAGTATATTTGAGTATTGAGAAAATCGCTATATAAAATTGATCTATTCTTCTTCTTCTTCTTCTTCTTATTATTATTATTATTATTATTATTATTATTAGTATTATTATTATTATATAATTATTATTAAGGATGTCTGATGGCTGGTAGGTTAAAGTTCTTAAAGGTCCTTTTTGTCCTGCCCACTAGTAGCAGCATTTGATTGGCTGATATACCTGTCACTTACTACATTAACACACAGGTTTGGACCACAGCTCCGGATCCCAGTTAAGGGCCGCTTGCAGTCTCTGAGCAGAGAACTGGAAGCCTTTTCTGCCTAGAGACAACAACAACTAAATCTGATTGGATAACTCTATTTTAAAGGTTTTAGGACACTTACACTGCAGTTGTGGCTGCTGGTCTTTCAAGGAAGGGGAGCTAATTTTTCCGGCCTACATCAAAAGTGTGTTTATTTATTTATATGTAAATTCTACCCTTTGTTCCTTTTCAAGAAAATGATCTGTGCCAGATCGTACCAACTAGTCGTCTTTTCCAGGGACTTGACCGGTGTCCTCTCAAACGGCCTTGGCCCAGCTGGAGCTGCTGCGCCAGGCTTCTGTGAAGTGTGACCGCCTGTGAGTGTGAGTGTGAGTGATGGGGGAGAAGCTTCGCAGCTGCTTGATGGGGAAAGAAACCGCAGAGTGACAGAACAGGGTCACCAAACACAACGTTAGTTATGCTGATCACCTCCCTGGGTATAAGAAGCTGGAGGTGACACACATTCAGCGCCGGACCGTTCTCATTTACGTGATAACTTCTTGTCGGTTGGCTCCCGTTTCTCGTTCGTATTTGCATTCTCGCTCCGTGTTATTTGTTGGTTAATTATTGTTTCTTTGTTTCTCTACGTAGTTTCCCGAGATCCCGTTCCCCTGTCCAGATCCCCGACTGTCCGTCTGTTATCCGTTCCTGTTACCCTCGTCCGTCTCGTCCGTATTGTACCTGTCCCCTGTAATTGGTTCCCATTTGCTGTCATTATTAAATATTTGTTTATTCCCTTATCCTATTTCCTTGTCTGCATTTGGGTCCAGTTCCTTTGTGTATTTCCCCGCACCGTTCATGACACTAGTAGCTGATTCTGAAAAAATTATGAAGATTTTTAGTGCGTATTTAGTCAATGAAATGTACACAAAGCAGTACATTTTTCATCACTTTCTTTGGGTGACATTTTAGGGGAAGGTGACTTTCCCTTGCAGTCTTAGTGCAATCACCATTGTTTCACTGTCATTTCTGAAGCAAACTTGATAGAAAATGAGGCTAAAATTAGAATTAAAAGACATAATTGATATTCATTGAAATAAATTAAATATAACATTTAAAATGCTTATATGTTGGGCCTTCTCTGAAGTCGTTAACGGTTCCCCTCTGCTGAATACTTATGGCCATGTGATATTTCAGGTTTTGTATTTTAAAACATTTTCGAAAATGTCTACAATTCTGTGTTTTTCTGTCAAAATACAGTGCTGTTTGTACATTCATGATGTAAAAAAATTCTATTTCAATTATTTTAGCAAATGGCGGCTGATTAACATAGACTGAGAAATGGCGGTCTGAATACTTTCCGTACCCTAAAAAGATCATGTGAATTATAAACCAAAAACAAAAAGACTGTAATCCTGGCCAAAAGGGTGTAAGTGCACTCAAAAAGAAGACTTTAAAGTTTTACATAAACGTCACATAACATGCCTACTACGAAGTGACGGGTGTCTACATGCACCCTGTTCATGTACCCTGTTAACGTGATTTCTTGAGGATTAGACCAAAGACTTATTCTCAATCCTCCTGTAATCCACTTTTTCAAAGGTATAAAGCTCGACTCAAGATGAGCTGCAGACAGGTTGATACTGCATTGGGCAAACGGCACACAGTCGGTCCACACAGTCAAAAAAGATGGAGAACGGCACAGAAGGAAAGAACTTCTACATCCCCATGAACAACAGGACGGGGCTTGTGAGGAGTCCTTTTGAGTATCCACAGTACTACCTGGGAGCTCCATGGCAATACTACCTCACGGCTTTCTACATGTTCTTTCTGATCTGCACCGGCTTTCCAATCAACTTCCTGACACTAGTGGTCACAGCTCAGAACAAGAAGCTCAGGCAACCTCTCAACTTCATCCTGGTCAACCTGGCTGTGGCTGGACTGATCATGGTCCTCTTTGGGTTCACCATCACCTTAACAACTGCTTTAAATGGCTACTTTGTTTTTGGACCATTGGGTTGTGCTGTTGAGGGATTCATGGCTACTCTGGGAGGTATGGTAGAGGAAATTGTTTAAAATGGCTAATATATATTGTTGCTTCTTTTGTGAACAAATAGTGTTTTTCCATATTTTACTGCCTGACCTATCCACTGCAAAGCTCTCTGATACATACAACAATTAAAAGACAAATTTAACAAAAGTTATAACCAGATGTTTTTGTGTCTTTTACCTCATTGTCTTACAGGTGAAGTTGCGCTGTGGTCTCTGGTCGTCCTAGCTGTTGAAAGATACATTGTTGTCTGCAAACCCATGGGAAGCTTCAAGTTCAGTGGGACTCATGCAGCAGTTGGAGTTGTTTTCACATGGATCATGGCTCTCGCTTGTGCCGCCCCACCACTGGTTGGCTGGTCCAGGTAAAACCCTCCGTCTGTCAGATTTCCTATATATTTATCAGATTCATACATAAAACAAACAATATTGCTGCTTAAATCAAATCCAAAATGAACGCTTTTGCAGCCAACCATGTTGTCCTGTAAAGTAACATGGGCAGGCTGCAGCAATCATCACAACACATATCAGAGATGGAAACAATCAGAATTTGTGCTGAATAGCACAGTAAACATTGCACTTAAGTAAAGGTTTAGCTTTATGACAGAACGTGTGTAAATAGGAGCATGGAAGGAACTTCATATACCTCATAGACTGTACATTATGGACTGATCATCTCTACCATCTCACTATCTCTCACACAGGTACATCCCTGAGGGTCTGCAGTGCTCTTGTGGACCTGACTACTACACTCTGGCCCCAGGATACAACAATGAATCCTACGTCCTCTATATGTTCATCTTCCACTTCTTTGTCCCAGTTTTCCTCATCTTCTTCACTTATGGCAGCCTTGTGCTGACAGTCAAAGCTGTAAGTCATATTTTGTTAACTGTAATATATTTTAACACTAGCCTATAAGGGGAAGCATGGCATCTTTAGTTTTCCCTTCCCTCAAACGTATCACATTATACTCACCTGTACTTCGTATTTAATATCTGCACCATTATCTTTTAACAGTGTTTTGATCAATTAATCAATCAACCAATCAATCAATCAATCAATCAATCAACCAATCCATCAGTCGACCAATCCATCAATTACTGAATCAATCAATCAATCAATAATAGGAACTCAGAAAGGTACAATTCCAATTACATGTACTCCTGTCGGCTCTTAGTTGAGTTGTAATGTACTTTATTTACTGAAATGTGTCTTTAATGTGTCTTTAATGTGTCTTTATGCAGAAAAGCTCTATAGAATAAAAACGTATTAATATTATTGCTTCATAATATCCAAACAAATAATCCAAATATTATTTATTCAATCAAGTAATTGATTAATCCATCTATCTTTTTCATATCTAATTAATTAATTAATTAATTAATTAAAGTCTAATATTAAAGTAACACAATGTAGGAAAAATAATTTTGTTTGTTTGCTTTGTTGTACTTTTCTCCTAACTTCTCTTCTGTTCAACACATTTCAGGCTGCAGCCCAGCAGCAGGACTCAGAATCCACTCAGAAGGCTGAGAGGGAAGTGACACGCATGTGCATCTTGATGGTGTTTGGCTTCCTTGTGGCCTGGACTCCATATGCTAGTTTTGCTGCTTGGATCTTCTTCAACAAAGGAGCAGCTTTCACAGCTGCACAAATGGCAATTCCCGCCTTCTTCTCAAAGAGCTCAGCATTGTTCAATCCCATTATCTACGTGTTGTTCAACAAACAGGTCAGTTTATTACTTTGCTGTATGAACTGAGAAACTAAGTCTCCTCAGAAGAGACGACCCAAAGGGTTTATATTTTGAAACAAATTACTGTATTATGGGTTAATTAAGTGTTTACTAATGCATTTTAGTCAGGGTTAATGTAATTTAGGAAAATACGGTTTTGGTAACCTGCTTGTGGTTTTGGTTGAAGATCTTTATGGCCTTTGATTTATTGAGACACAAGTCATTACTAAAGGAAAATTAACCACCAGGTCAACAGTTGATGGCTTTTGAATACATCACTGTAATAACAAAGAACAATAAACATCTAGTCTGCAGTTAATAAAGGGTCTCACTTTTTAATGATTCAGCAAAACTTAAAAAAGTCACCCACACTGTCATAGTAATGAATTAAGTGTTCTTATTGGCAGATTATCAACGCCAGCCACCACCTTACAACTCAAACATTAACAGATTATGACTGTGGCATTCGTAACTGAATAATTACCATTGCTTAAGATTTCAGATCAAGCTAATATAAAGTGTGATTTTTTAAAACAGTGAAACCCAACTGATGATTTGCAATGACCGAGAGACTCATTGGTCAAACTGACCACACATCTGATCCAAAACTTGTGACAATAACACTTTTACTTAAGTCATTGTGAGTAGTAATACTCTGTTGTTAATTAAGTGTTAATTAATGTATTAATCTCCTTCTGTGGTAATTAAAGGTCGAGTCTGCTGTATAAACAGATAAAAAATGACATCATATAAAAAACACAGGTGAAAGGATTAATGATGACTTATGAATGAATATGATTTATGGAAGAGCAATTATAATTGCCGGCAAATACTGCATGTTAGTAAACTCTTAACATGTCCCTATACCTGCCTACAAACACATTATTGTTTGTTATAAAGAATCCATTAAAGGGTTTGTATACTGTTTATAAATGCTAAATATTAAGACTTAAGTGTTACCATTATTACCAGAAATATTTGTTGAGTCTGAAAATACCAAAATAGGCAAACTTGCCAGATCAGTGTTCATTCATTTGAGATTTAAAAAAACAAATGGTCTAATATCTTACCTCTGTCTCCTTTTCAGTTCCGTAACTGCATGCTCTCTACAGTTGGAATGGGCGGTATGGTGGAAGATGAGACTTCAGTATCAGCCAGCAAGACAGAAGTGTCCTCTGTCTCTTAAGATCAAGAACTTCACGACTCTGGACTTCCTACTTGCTGATTTCTTCCTGACTGTGAATGGCTGTTTTGAAATTGAACAATTGGATAGAAGTGGACTCTCTTTATTTTTTGCAACCAATTGACTTTAATCTCAGAATACATGCCTTTAATTCAACGTGCGTGTTCGTGATTTGTTTGCACGGCTGGACTCCAACATAGTTTCTCATCTGAAAAACGATCAAGAAAAGAAAATCTCTGAAACACAGCCTCAAGTGTTGATTTAACGATGTTGATGGTATGTTTGGGTGAATGAGTGGTTGAGAATCATCTTTGTATATTTATGAGATGGAGAGGTTAGCATATCTGTTGACCTCTGTCATAATATTCTGTATATATTTTATAAAAACAAAAGAGTAGAAAGTGTAAAAATATATTAAATGCATCCCTGAAAAGACCTTTTCGTTGTTGTTATTTTCTTTCTGTTTTTCTTTTACATTTAAACTGTTTAATTACCACCTGCTAATACTTGTAAGTATGAATATTGCATTGATTTTTTTTTTGCTAATAGGTAGAAGGTAAAGGGAGACATTCTGTTCTGCACAAGTTCTCCTAATAAACAAAACATAGACCAACAAGTAAAATAACCTCAATAGGCAGGAGGACATATCAGTGATGAATATACAGTGCAAAGCTTCTTTGATGTAATGGCATTTCAGGAAAAAAAACAAGTCCATTAAAGTTGAAGAGTAATGTGGCACACAATATCTAAACATTATCATGATTATTATATTATTTCTTATTATTCCAATTATTACTATTTTTTTATTAACAATTGTGCGACTTTTTGGTACTCATGGGGGAATAGCTCGGTCTTGTAGTGTTCTTTTTCTCAAGGTAAGCCAAACTACTTCTTACATTTTAAAAAGTTAATTATAAAAACAACAAAGGATTTTTCTGCTTGACCAAGGCCTCTCCCTGGCTTCAGATATCAGCTTGGCCATCAGCCACTGGATTCACTGGCTAGTTGTAATTGATGAAGAATATTGCTGAGGCGGTCCCTGGTCCAGGCTTTGGACCATCCATCACCCCCATTCAGGTTTGCATTCGTTCAATGCTGCTGCACGAGTTGAGTCCTCCGCCCCCTGGTCACACGGTTCCTCCAATGAACAGCCAGTTCCTGTTGTAAGAACCCTGCCTACTTCTTAACTTTCATCTTCCGGGGGCTGATCCTCTCTCATCTTACTGCACGTACTTTTAACCTGGGGTTTATCTGCAACAACATTTAATTGTGTGTCATCTGTATTAAATTGATAATAATGTATAACCATGCATTTATATTTAAATTCTATATTTGCACAGTGAGTAATAACAACTTTAATTGACTTGTAACAAAAATAAACATTTCATGTTTAAAAAGTCTCTGTAAATCATGAATAAGTCATAGAGCGTGGTCTTGACTACTCTATGTGTAAAGTGTCTTGAGACAACTTTTGTAATGATTTGGCCCGGTAAATTGAATTTCAATTAAATCAAACTGAATAACAATGTACTGTACATAGTGATGCTATGAACTTACACCGACAGCACGCTGCTTATAAGCGGTACTGTTTCCATAGGCGTTATGTCATAAAAACTTCACATTTTTGAGTAGTTTCTGGTAACTAGTGAAGTATAAAGTCCAAATCTGTCAAACTGAAAGGCTATCTCTAGCAGCGTGGTGCGGGTGTTATCCTCAAAGAAGCAGCGGTGAGCTCTTGGTCCTGCAGCCGCAAATGGGCCCAGCTTAACCAGGTACCTTTATCAGTGGGGATCCGGGGTTGTATAGAAAAGTGTTCAGCAATCAAATAATGTTATCTCTTTTTAAATGATGAGGTGCTTTCCTCTATGGCTATAGTAAGGACATATGGTTTGGTTCAGGTTAATGTTGTACTCCATAAGAATTGAGATACCTTGGTTCTAGTGGCCTCTTTAGTGGTGAGATGTAATTGCAAGCGAGCTTGCCCTTTCAGAGCCCTCCGTCTTGTCGCGTTCCTATTACGCTTCTGCATTTACTAGAAGCCAGACTCAGAAGTTGGAAATCCCCAATTTTTCCGATAACAAGTGAACGCAGCTGAACTGTTAATGACGAGAAAGCACACCGAACTGCAACCCCTCCCAACTGCGACTACGCCTCGATATCCTGTCCGTGAAAATCACGAACAGGATTGGTGACAAAGCGCACCCCTGGCGGAGGCCAGCCCCCACCAAGAAGGAATCCGACTTACTGCCGAGGATCCGGACACAGCTCTCGCTTTGGGTGTATAGAGATTGGATGGCCAACAGAAGTGACCCCCTCACCCCATACTCCCACAGAACCTCCCACAGTATCTCCCGAGGGACCCGGTCATATGCCTTCTCCAGATCCACAAAACACATGTAGACTGGATGGGCATACTCCCAGGCCCCCTCCAGGATACTTGCTAGAGTAAAGAGCTGGTCCTTTGTTCCACGTCTAGGACTACATCCGCATTGTTCCTCTTCAATCTGAGGTTCGATTATAAGATGAACCCTCCTTCCCAGCACCTTGTAGTAGACTTTACCAGGGAGGCTGAGTAGTGTGATACCCCTATAATTGGCACACACCCTCTGGTCCCCCTTTTTGAACAGGGGAACCACCACCCCGGTCTGCCACTCTCTTGGCACTGTCCCAGACTTCCACGCAATGTTAAACAGACATGTCAACCAAGACAGCCCCTCCAAACCCAAAGCTTTCAGCTTTTCTGGATGAATCGCATCAATCCCTGGGGCTTTGCCACTGAGGAGTTGTTTTACTACCTCAGTGACTTCCGCCAGAGATATTGACAATGATTCCCCATCAGCCTCCAGCTCTGCCTCTACAAAAGAGGGCGTGTGAGTCGGATTAAGGAGTTCCTCAAAGTGCTCCTTCCACCGCCCAATTACCTCTTCGTTTGAGGTCACCAGCGTCCAGTCCTTCCTGTAAACTGCTTGGACGGTTCCCCGTTTCCTCCTCCTGAGATGTCGAATGGTTTTCCAGAATCACCTTGGTGCCGCCCGAAAGTCCTTCTCCATGACTTCCCCGAACTCCTCCCACACCCACATCTTTGCCTCTGACACAGCAGAGGCTGCAGTCCTTCTGGCCTGTTGATACCGTGCAACTGCCTCCAGAGTCTTCTGGGATAACTTATCCCGGAAGGCCTCCTTCTTCAGTTGGACAGCTTCCCTGACCACCGGTTTCTCCGCTGATGAGTCGACAGCCCCGAAAGCAGCAGATGCTGGAGGTCACTGCATGCTTACTGGGAGCCAACACAGACACCCCACTGCTTTGTTTTGTTTTGTTGCATTTATTTTGAATATTTCTCCAAATAAATAATAATACACATATATATGTATATACCTATATATGCACATACATATCTACAACAGTAATCATTCATCATGAAATAAATATTCGAAAAAGGAGTGAGAAGAAGTTAAACTTATAAACTCTCACCCCTTATCCTTCTTTATAACTTACAACAAAGATAGAAATGAGCTTCCTAGCCCAACAGATCTCTTACATAAAAAAATAAAATAGATAACGCTATGCTGAGTGCTAAGCAAAAAAAAAAAATATATATATATATATATGCATATGATATCCTCATATGATATCCTCAGCGCACAATAAAGTAACACACATATAGCTGTACGTGTGTTGACCAAAAAATGAATACGTGATTCAGATACACACAGAAAGATATAGAGAAAAAATATCCACCCCATACTTTACAGTACACCCTATCACACCCTTATGCCCATTATACCACTTAGTGGTCCTGAGTAACTTCATCCCTGTACCTTGTAAAGATCACATCCTTATACTTCAGTTCAAACTGTTTTATGTTTGGACATTCCTTTAATTCTTTTTGAAATCTGTTCCAAAGCCTCACCCCGCTGACTGAAACACAAAAACCTTTCCTGATCGTACGCACTAGTGGAATATTGAAATTAATTGTCCCTCTCAAATGGTAACCCCCTTCATATATGCTGAATAATTTCTGTATGTTTGTAGGTAATAAATTACCTTTAGCTTTAAACATAATTTGAGCTGTTTGATAATTGACCATATCTGTAAACTTGAGTAGGCGTGATTGCAGGCATAATGAGTTAGTGTGTTCCCGGTAGTCGGCGTTATGAATGACACGTATGGCTCTTTTTTGAATGATGGTTAGTGGCTGTAGTGAGGTCTTGTAATTGTTACCCCAAATCTCAGCACAGTATTGCAAATACGTTGAGACTAAGGAACAGTACAGAGCGTGGAGGGATTTGTAATCTAAAACCTTTTTTGCTTTATTTATTATTGCGATGCTTCTTGAAACTTTGGTTTGGACATGTCTAATATGTGCTTTCCAACTCATTTTATCATCTATGGTTACCCCCGGGAATTTTATTTCATGTACTCTTTTAATTACAGTTCCCTCTATTTTTAATATTACCTGTTTATTTGTTCTACAATTTCCAAACATCATCATTTTTGTCTTACCGAGGTTGAGTGATAACCTATTTGTGTCAAACCAGATTTTAAGTTTATTCAATTCTATATTGATCTCCTCCTCTAGTTTTTGTGAATCATCCCCTGAACAAAAAATATTTGTGTCATCTGCAAACAATACAAAGTGCAATATCTTAGAAACATAACATATGTCATTGATATACAAAAGCAAAAATTTGGGACCCAGCACTGACCCCTGGGGAACCCCACAAACAATGTCCAAACAAGATGAAACACAGTCACCCAGGCTCACAAATTGCTGTCTCCCACTTCAGTAACTTGTCACCCACTGAAGTACTATTCCCCTAATACCATATCTTTCCATTTTATTGAGCAGTATGTTGTGCTTGATTGTGTCGAATGCCTTTTTTAAATCAATGAATATGCCAACAGCGAATTTCTTGTGATCTATTGCATTTGTTATTTCTTCCATTGCCTCAATTATTGCCAATGATGTTGATCTATTAGTCCTAAATCCGTACTGACTATCTGCAAGTTTTTTGTGTTTTTCTAAGAATGTGTCCAATCTGCTATTAAATAATTTTTCAAGTATTTTGGAAAACTGCGGTAGCAATGACACAGGTCTATAATTTGTGAAATGGTGCTTGTTTCCAGTCTTATATAGATGTAATACTTTAGCTATTTTCATATTGTTTGGGAACGAACCAGTTTGAAATGATAAGTTTGATATGTAGGTTAATGTTTTGGAAATACCCTGAATTAATCAATATACCGCTTATTGTATTATTGTCAATGCCATTGGTGAAAATATTATCGATAAGAATGGCACAATGGGTTGTAATTCTGGTTGGTCTAGTGATTCGTGGGAACAGGCTCATACCATATAATGCATTTACAAAATCATCTGTAGCATTTTGATTTTTGGGTTCAACACATCAATGTTAAATTCCCCGCAAACAAATATAGTTTTGTTAATGATTTTTGAAAAAAAGGTTTCAATCCATTAACCGAATGTACTAATGCATGACCCAGGTGCTCTATAAATACAACTAACAATAATATTCTTAGTCTTCTCCATACAGACTTCAATTGTCAAACATTCATATAAATTATCCTCAGCTGTTCATCCCCTCTATAACCCTGCAGTCAAGAGATTTATGAATGTACAGAGCAACTCCTCCACCACTTTTGTTAAGTCTATTATTGTACTTGAATTCATAGCCATCCAGTTCAAAATCTATACCTTTTCATTGGTGATCCATGTTTCAGATATAGCTATAATACTAAATTGCTGTGAAGATGTATGAAGGTAGTCCTTGATGTAATTGAAGTTAGCATATAAGCTTCTGCTGTTGTGAATGAGAGATAATTTCTCTTTAGAGTTTATGCCCTGGTTGTGTTGTTCATCTGTGTAGTAGTAGCAGTTGTTATTTATAGATGAAAGAAAGTTGTTGTCTGGGTCTATATCCTGTTCCATGCCCCTGCTGGAATCAGTATATGCAAAAACTCCCAGTTCCAATTCCTGATATTCCACTGAACCTATCATCTGTGTTATTTGACTGATGTCCTCCCCGGATGCAGAGCAAGTCCTAGTGTTAGTCATAGTTGATTTATAATTTGATTGTTTGTTTTGCTTCTTACCTCAGTCCGATACGGATTCACCCAGGTGGTCCTTATTCCCCTGACGGTAATCCCATTCACCCTCATTGGAATTTGTCCAGATCACTGATATGCTTGACACAGATGACTTTGGCTTCCTCCGGGGTCCCATTCAATTGAATGTAAACTTTGCAGTTGGAAGTCCAAGTGTTTTGTATTTTACTTTGTTTCCTTAGGAGGCGTGCTTTTCTGGCTATCTCGGCATTGTGTTTGGCCAAGTGCTCGTTTATGTAGACATCGGTTTCCTTTAACGTCCTTCCTTGTTTCAGCAGCATTATCTCATGTTTTCTACTCATCAATTTCATTATTACTATGGGCCTATCACTGGCGCTTTTCATTGACAGTGAATGGCAGGCTTCGATGTTTTGGCAATCCAGCTGTATCCCTTTGGACTGTAGAAAGGTAACCACTTGTTGCTCCACGGAATCAACTTCCAATTCACCGGGATCTCTGGCCACTGCTCGAGCATAAGAACGGGGCTTTATCTTAAGTCTGCAGATGATCACATCGTTTGCCCGAGTGTGCTGCTCCAGGTCTGCAACTTTGTCTTCCAAATAGGCGATTCTCTTGTCTTTTTCAGCATTCAGTAGCTGTAGTGCTTTTACTTCCATAACCAAGTCCATCATGGTTTTCCGAACAGCGGAAACTTCCTATGAGATGAAGTTGAGCGATTTTTTAATATCCTCAACTTCTTCTTTTGTCACTTTTTTCCTCGGTGGAGGCATTATATGCTCCTGTTTCTCGCTTTTAACAATCAACGCAAAAAAGCCGGTAGATCACCAGTTTACCTGGCAATCCTGTTCAGGTGCTCAGCAGCTCAGCTCCGCGTCCGTCACACTCACCTGCTGCTTGACTTGATGAATGGATACAACTCAGAAATTGATTCCAATGTCCACCTCAACAGTTGCTTAGTCTCAGCTATCTCAGTAATGAATCTGATCTGAGTCTTATCTTCACTGGTGGTTGTGTAGTGATTGATTGAAGAGACTGATGCAGTCGGTCAGCGTGTACAAGAGTTATGCTTGAAGCCGCCTTTCAGTTCGACTCTGACTTTAAACTTCAGTTTGCATCAGAAAATAACCAGTGTAGCATGAAAGCATGATGGAAGCATTCATTATTATTTGCATTTACCAACAGTGAGTGGCACATTAAAATTCTAAGTGAAAAACTTTGTGACATTTTGCAAAGTTATTTTTTTTTCCAATCATTTTTTTTCTCCATGTCCCCTAGGGAGCTCCATATGGTACAACTTTTATATTGCCTTGAAACAACCCTGATTAGGTGCATTTCCACTATGGTCAACTACCCTAAATGAAGCAGGTTTATTTCCTCAAAAACGCCCCTAATTTGCAAGTGAGTCGATCAGGAGGCTGTTTGACCGAGTAGAAAGAGACCCTATCGGAGAGGGAGGCCCTGAGATATACCCGGATGCTGATCGGATGTGGCTCTCGGTGGGATGTGACATGTGGTAGTACAGACGCCACCACAACATAGTGAAGTAGAGTAGATACTATTATCCAGTGGTGTAGTAAAACGCAGCGCAGAAAAATGATCTGTGCACGGATTTTGGATTGAATTTCCGACCTGTGGTCCTTTGCTGCATGCTCCATACCTCTCTCTCTCTCTCTCTCTCCAATTTACACACAAATGCGCGTGCACACACACACACACACACACACACACACACACACACACACACACACACACACACACATACACACACACACAGACACACACACACACACACACACACACACACACACACACACACACACACACACACACACACACACACACACACACACACACACACACACAGATACACCGTGCTGCAACGGGGTGACAACTTGTCTGTGGTGTGCTTTATTTCATGTTACTTGAGCATTAGTTGACGTTGTGAATAATACGGGCCACCTAAAATCCAACTGCAACTATTCTGTATTTCTCTGGAGGAAGAACGCACTGCTGTATAACTGATCAGCTGATCACCGATGATCTAAACCCATTCAGAGTGATATGTCACCTCCGGTATCTCGTAAATCACTTTTGGGCCTTTTTTTGGAATGGAAACACGGCGAGTTAAAGGCCTTTCACAGGGCGTGGACTGAAACTTTCCTAGAGGCCACTCTACAGGGCTAATGGAAACACGCCTATTATAGATTTAAACATTTGAGACCATTTATGCCAAGAAAAAAAGTCTGGAAACATGTATACTCCCTAACAGTTTATATGATTATATTGCCTTATTCATTAACTCCAGGCCATAAGATTTCATTAAGGGCGCACTCACACTGTCCTTCCGTACCGTGCTCAAACAGGTTTTACGGGTAAAGCCTAGTTCACTTGATTAGTGTGAGTGCAACCGCACCGCGCCTAGCTGCGGCCAGCTTGCCGTCCATGGCCCGTTTGAGAGAGGTGGGCCTTTGTAGAGCGTGTTTGCACATGTACGAGCACGAGCGTGCGCACGTGTACGAGCATGATTAATTACTAATTATTAATTAATTGCATTATTAATTAATTACGTAATTTAATTTAAGTAAAAAAATGGATAGTTATAAGAACTCCCACAGTCCAAACATGTCACATGTGAGGTTGGCTAGCAGGGCCATTGTCAAGAACTGAGGACATTGGAGGCTTAGCCTATACCTCTGTAGGGGATTTTGCTGGGGCCACTTATTCACATTCACAGCACATCTCTTTATCATTGTTGAATTGAAATATGTAACTGAAAAACAGTTTACTTTCTGGATCATTATGATGTTAAAACTATAATTAGTAGTTAGTAATTAAGATTTGCATTGAGAATGTTGCCTACTTCACATCTGCTATTATTAAACATTTTAATGACTGGAGTTGGTTGCATACTTACTCGTGTACTTATATAATTTCATTTCAAATACTTTGTTCTTGTAATTCACTATATCTCAGTAGTCAATATTATACTTTTTACTCCATTACATTTATCTGACAGCTTTAGTTTCTTTACATGTTTAGTTTTTAATACAAAATATCATCAACTAATAAATTATTACGTCCTATTGTACATTTCGTCATTAAAAATGAAAAAGTCATTAATTAAGCTCCAACTTTAAAATGTAACACGATAATAATGATAATAATAAACTTTATTCATATAGCACCTTAAAATACGATAGATTACCAAGTTCATGCACAGAAAAAACTAAACTCTAAATCACTTCAGTTATTAAACAAAAAAACAAAAAGAGTGTATTCCTGTCCAAAACAGTGTAAGCTCGCAAAAAAAATAGCAAAATATAGTTTTAAGATGAAAATTTGAAAAGAGATTTTACTATTTCTACAGATATAATCACGATTTTCAACCTCAAGCACAAATGCAGTAACGGGTGTCTACATGTAACACTGTCATCCCTGTTAACGTGATTTCCTGAGGATTAGACCAAAGACTTATTCTCAATCCTCCTGTAATCCACTTTTTCAAAGGTATAAAGCTCGACTCAAGATGAGCTGCAGACAGGTTCGATACTGCATTGGGCAAACGGCACACAGTCGGTCCACACAGTCAAAAAAGATGGAGAACGGCACAGAAGGAAAGAACTTCTACATCCCCATGAACAACAGGACGGGGCTTGTGAGGAGTCCTTTTGAGTATCCACAGTACTACCTGGGAGCTCCATGGCAATACTACCTCACGGCTTTCTACATGTTCTTTCTGATCTGCACCGGCTTTCCAATCAACTTCCTGACACTAGTGGTCACAGCTCAGAACAAGAAGCTCAGGCAACCTCTCAACTTCATCCTGGTCAACCTGGCTGTGGCTGGACTGATCATGGTCCTCTTTGGGTTCACCATCACCTTAACAACTGCTTTAAATGGCTACTTTGTTTTTGGACCATTGGGTTGTGCTGTTGAGGGATTCATGGCTACTCTGGGAGGTATGGTAGAGGAATTTGTTTAAAATTGCTAATGTATATTGTTGCTTCTTTTGTGAACAAAAAGTGTTTTTCCATATTTTACTGCCTGACCTATCCACTGCAAAGCTCTCTGATACATACAACAATTAAAAGACAAATTTAACAAAAGTCATAACCAGATGTTTTTGTGTCTTTTACCTCATTGTCTTACAGGTGAAGTTGCGCTGTGGTCCTTGGTCGTCCTAGCTGTTGAAAGATACATTGTTGTCTGCAAACCCATGGGAAGCTTCAAGTTCAGTGGGACTCATGCAGCAGTTGGAGTTGTTTTCACATGGATCATGGCTCTCGCTTGTGCCGCCCCACCACTGGTTGGCTGGTCCAGGTAAAACCCTCCGTCTGTCAGATTTCCTATATATTTATCAGATTCATACATAAAACGAACAATATTGCTGCTTAAATCAAATCCAAAATGAACGCTTTTGCAGCCAGTGCCATGTTGTCCTGTAAAGTAACATGGGCAGGCTGCAGCAATCATCACAACACATATCAGAGATGGAAACAATCAGAATTTGTGCTGAATAGCACAGTAAACATTGCACTTAAGTAAAGGTTTAGCTTTATGACAGAACGTGTGTAAATCGGAACATGAAAGGAACTTCATATACCTCATAGACTGTACATTATGGACTGATCATCTCTACCATCTCACTATCTCTCACACAGGTACATCCCTGAGGGTCTGCAGTGCTCTTGTGGACCTGACTACTACACTCTGGCCCCAGGATACAACAATGAATCCTACGTCCTCTATATGTTCATCTTCCACTTCTTTGTCCCAGTTTTCCTCATCTTCTTCACTTATGGCAGCCTTGTGCTGACAGTCAAAGCTGTAAGTCATATTTTGTTAACTGTAATATATTTTAACACTAGCCTATGAGGGGAAGCATGGCATCTTTAGTTTTCCCTTCCCTCAAACATCTCACATTATACTCACCTGTACTTTGTATTTAATATCTGCACCATTATCTTTTAACAGTGTTTTTGATCAATTCATCAATCAATCAACCAATCAATCAATCAATCAATCAAACAATCAACCAATCAATTAATCAATCAACCAATCAACCAACCAATCAATCAACCAATCCATCAGTCGACCAATCCATCAATTACTGAATCAACCAATCAATCAATAATAGGAACTCAAAAAAGGTACAATTCCAATTACATGTACTCCTGTCGGCTCTTAGTTGAGTTGTAATGTACTTTATGTACTGAAATGTGTCTTTAATGTGTCTTTAATGTGTCTTTATGCAGAAAAGCTCTATCGAATAAAAACGTATTAATATTATTGCTTCGTAATATCCAAACAAATAATCCAAATATTATTTATTCAATCAAGTAATTGATTAATCCATCTATCTTTTTCAGATCTAATTAATTAATTAATTAATTAATTAAAGTCTAATATTAAAGTAACACAATGTAGGAAAAATAATTTGTTTGTTTGTTTGCTTTGTTGTACTTTTCTCCTAACTTCTCTTCTGTTCAACACATTTCAGGCTGCAGCCCAGCAGCAGGACTCAGAATCCACTCAGAAGGCTGAGAGGGAAGTGACACGCATGTGCATCTTGATGGTGTTTGGCTTCCTTGTGGCCTGGACTCCATATGCTAGTTTTGCTGCTTGGATCTTCTTCAACAAAGGAGCAGCTTTCACAGCTGCACAAATGGCAATTCCCGCCTTCTTCTCAAAGAGCTCAGCATTGTTCAATCCCATTATCTACGTGTTGTTCAACAAACAGGTCAGTTTATTACTTTGCTGTATGAACTGAGAAACTAAGTCTCCTCAGAAGAGACGGACCAAAGGGTTTATATTTTGAAACAAATTACTGTATTATGGGTTAATTAAGTGTTTACTAATGCATTTTAGTCAGGGTTAATGTAATTTAGGAAAATACGGTTTAGGTAACCTGCTTGTGGTTTTGGTTGAAAGTCTTTATGGCCTTTGATTTATTGAGACACAAGTCATTACTAAAGGAAAATTAACCAGGTCAACAGTTGATGGCTTTTGAATACATCACTGTAATAACAAAGAACAATAAACATCTAGTCTGCAGTTAATAAAGGGTCTCACTTTTTAATGATTCAGCAAAACTTAAAAAAGTCACCCACACTGTCATAGTAATGAATTAAGTGTTCTTATTGGCAGATTATCAACACCAGCCACCACCTTACAACTCAAACGTTAACAGATTATGACTGTGGCATTCGTAACTGAATAATTACCATTGCTTAAGATTTCAGATCAAGCTAATATAAAGTGTGATTTTTTAAAACAGTGAAACCCAACTGATGATTTGCAATGACTGAGAGACTCATTGGTCAAACTGACCACACATCTGATCCAAAACTTGTGACAATAACACTTTTACTTAAGTCATTGTGAGTAGTAATACTCTGTTGTTAATTAAGTGTTAAATAATGTATTAATCTCCTTCTGTGGTAATTAAAGGTCGAGTCTGCTGTATAAACAGATAAAAAATGACATCATATAAAAAACACAGGTGAAAGGATTAATGATGACTTATGAATGAATATGATTTATGGAAGAGCAATTATAATTGCCGGCAAATACTGCATGTTAGTAAACTCTTAACATGTCCCTATACCTGCCTACAAACAAATTATTGTTTGTTATAAAGAATCCATTAAAGGGTTTGTATACTGTTTATAAATGCTAAATATTAAGACTTAAGTGTTACCATTATTACCAGAAATATTTGTTGAGTCTGAAAATACCAAAATAGGCAAACTTGCCAGATCAGTGTTCATTCATTTGAGATTTGGAAAAACAAATGGTCTAATATCTTACCTCTGTCTCCTTTTCAGTTCCGTAACTGCATGCTCTCTACAGTTGGAATGGGCGGTATGGTGGAAGATGAGACTTCAGTATCAGCCAGCAAGACAGAAGTGTCCTCTGTCTCTTAAGATCAAGAACTTCACGACTCTGGACTTCCTACTTGCTGATTTCTTCCTGACTGTGAATGGCTGTTTTGAAATTGAACAATTGGATAGAAGTGGACTCTCTTTATTTTTTGCAACCAATTGACTTTAATCTCAGAATACATGCCTTTAATTCAACGTGCGTGTTCGTGATTTGTTTGCACGGCTGGACTCCAACATAGTTTCTCATCTGAAAAACGATCAAGAAAAGAAAATCTCTGAAACACAGCCTCAAGTGTTGATTTAACGATGTTGATGGTATGTTTGGGTGAATGAGTGGTTGAGAATCATCTTTGTATATTTATGAGATGGAGAGGTTAGCATATCTGTTGACCTCTGTCATAATATTCTGTATATATTTTATAAAAACAAAAGAGTAGAAAGTGTAAAAATATATTAAATGCATCCCTGAAAAGACCTTTTCGTTGTTGTTATTTTCTTTCTGTTTTTCTTTTACATTTAAACTGTTTAATTACCACCAGCTAATACTTGTAAGTATGAATATTGCATTGATTTTTTTTTTGCTAATAGGTAGAAGGTAAAGGGAGACATTCTGTTCTGCACAAGTTCTCCTAATAAACAAAACATAGACCAACAAGTAAAGTAACCTCAATAGGCAGGAGGACATATCAGTGATGAATATACAGTGCAAAGCTTCTTTGATGTAATGGCATTTCAGGAAAAAAAACAAGTCCATTAAAGTTGAAGAGTAATGTGGCACACAATATCTAAACATTATCATGATTATTATATTATTTCTTATTATTCCAATTATTACT
This sequence comes from Echiichthys vipera, assembly GCF_963691815.1. Lineage (NCBI taxonomy): Eukaryota > Metazoa > Chordata > Actinopteri > Perciformes > Trachinidae > Echiichthys > Echiichthys vipera. Next base: position 25,046,148 of record NC_139825.1, on the reverse strand, counting down.
ATTTTTTTATTAACAATTGTGCGACTTTTTGGTACTCATGGGGGAATAGCTCGGTCTTGTAGTGTTCTTTTTCTCAAGGTAAGCCAAACTACTTCTTACATTTTAAAAAGTTAATTATAAAAACAACAAAGGATTTTTCTGCTTGACCAAGGCCTCTCCCTGGCTTCAGATATCAGCTTGGCCATCAGCCACTGGATTCACTGGCTAGTTGTAATTGATGAAGAATATTGCTGAGGCGGTCCCTGGTCCAGGCTTTGGACCATCCATCACCCCCATTCAGGTTTGCATTCGTTCAATGCTGCTGCACGAGTTGAGTCCTCCGCCCCCTGGTCACACGGTTCCTCCAATGAACAGCCAGTTCCTGTTGTAAGAACCCTGCCTACTTCTTAACTTTCATCTTCCGGGGGCTGATCCTCTCTCATCTTACTGCACGTACTTTTAACCTGGGGTTTATCTGCAACAACATTTAATTGTGTGTCATCTGTATTAAATTGATAATAATGTATAACCATGCATTTATATTTAAATTCTATATTTGCACAGTGAGTAATAACAGCTTTAATTGACTTGTAACAAAAATAAACATTTCATGTTTAAAAAGTCTCTGTAAATCATGAATAAGTCATAGAGCGTGGTCTTGACTACTCTATGTGTAAAGTGTCTTGAGACAACTTTTGTAATGATTTGGCACTGTAAATTGAATTTCAATTAAATCAAACTGAATAACAATGTACTGTACATAGTGATGCTATGAACTTACACCGGCAGCACGCTGCTTATAAGCGGTACTGTTTCCATAGGCGTTATGTCATAAAAACTTCACATTTTTGAGTAGTTTCTGGTAACTAGTGAAGTATAAAGTCCAAATCTGTCAAACTGAAAGGCTATCTCTAGCAGCGTGGTGCGGGTGTTATCCTCAAAGAAGCAGCGGTGAGCTCTTGGTCCTGCAGCCGCAAATGGGCCCAGCTTAACCAGGTACCTTTATCAGTGGGGATCCGGGGTTGTATAGAAAAGTGTTCAGCAATCGAATAATGTTATCTCTTTTTAAATGATGAGGTGCTTTCCTCTATGGCTATAGTAAGGACATATGGTTTGGTTCAGGTTAATGTTGTACTCCATAAGAATTGAGATACCTTGGTTCTAGTGGCCTCTTTAGTGGTGAGATGTAATTGCAAGCGAGCTTGCCCTTTCAGAGCCCTCCGTCTTGTCGCGTTCCTATTACGCTTCTGCCCTTACTAGAAGCCTGACTCAGAAGTTGGAAATCCCCAATTTTCCGATAACAAGTGAACGCAGCTGAACTGTTAATGACGAGAAAGCACACCGAACTGCAACCCCTCCCAACTGCGACTACGCCTCGATATCCTGTCCGTGAAAATCACAAACAGGATTGGTGACAGAGTGCACCCCTGGCGGAGGCCAGCCCCCACCAAGAAGGAATCCGACTTACTGCCGAGGATCCGGACACAGCTCTCGCTTTGGGTGTAAAGAGATTGGATGGCAAACAGAAGTGACCCCCTCACCCCATACTCTCACAGAACCTCCCACAGTATCTCCCGAGGGACCCGGTCATATGCCTTCTCTAGATCCACAAAACACATGTAGACTGGATGGGCATACTCTCAGGCCCCCTCCAGGATACTTGCTAGAGTAAAGAGCTGGTCCTTTGTTCCACGTCTAGGACTAAATCCGCATTGTTCCTCTTCAATCTGAGGTTCGATTATAAGATGAACCCTCCTTCCCAGCACCTTGTAGTAGACTTTACCAGGGAGGCTGAGTAGTGTGATACCCCTGTAATTGGCACACACCCTCTGGTCCCCCTTTTTGAACAGGGGAACCACCACCCCGGTCTGCCACTCTCTTGGCACTGTCCCAGACTTCCACGCAATGTTAAACAGACATGTCAACCAAGACAGCCCCTCCAAACCCAAAGCTTTCAGCTTTTCTGGATGAATCGCATCAATCCCTGGGGCTTTGCCACTGAGGAGTTGTTTTACTACCTCAGTGACTTCCGCCAGAGATATTGACAATGATTCCCCATCAGCCTCCAGCTCTGCCTCTACAAAAGAGAGCGTGTGAGTCGGATTAAGGAGTTCCTCAAAGTGCTCCTTCCACCGCCCAATTACCTCTTCGTTTGAGGTCACCAGCGTCCAGTCCTTCCTGTAAACTGCTTGGACGGTTCCCCGTTTCCTCCTCCTGAGATGTCGAATGGTTTTCCAGAATCACCTTGGTGCCGCCCGAAAGTCCTTCTCCATGACTTCCCCGAACTCCTCCCACACCCGCATCTTTGCCTCTGACACAGCAGAGGCTGCAGTCCTTCTGGCCTGTTGATACCGTGCAACTGCCTCCAGAGTCTTCTGGGATAACTTATCCCGGAAGGCCTCCTTCTTCAGTTGGACAGCTTCCCTGACCACCGGTTTCTCCGCTGATGAGTCGACAGCCCCGAAAGCAGCAGATGCTGGAGGTCACTGCATGCTTACTGGGAGCCAACACAGACACCCCACTGCTTTGTTTTGTTTTGTTGCATTTATTTTGAATATTTCTCCAAATAAATAATAATACACATATATATGTATATACCTATATATGCACATACATATCTACAACAGTAATCGCATTCATCATGAAATAAATATTCGAAAAAGGAGTGAGAAGAAGTTAAACTTATAAACTCTCACCCCTTATCCTTCTTTATAACTTACAACCAAGATAGAAATGAGCTTCCTAGCCCAACAGATCTCTTACATAAAAAAATAAAATAGATAACGCTATGCTGAGTGCTAAGCAAAAAAAAAAAAAAAAAAAAATATATATATATATATATGCATATGATATCCTCATATGATATCCTCAACGCACAATAAAGTAACACACATATAGCTGTACGTGTGTTGACCAAAAAATGAATACGTGATTCAGATACACACAGAAAGATATAGAGAAAAAATATCCACCCCATACTTTACAGTACACCCTATCACACCCTTATGCCCATTATACCACTTAGTGGTCCTGAGTAACTTCATCCCTGTACCTTGTAAAGATCACATCCTTATACTTCAGTTCAAACTGTTTTATGTTTGGACATTCCTTTAATTCTTTTTGAAATCTGTTCCAAAGCCTCACCCCGCTGACTGAAACACAAAAACCTTTCCTGATCGTACGCACTAGTGGAATATTGAAATTAATTGTCCCTCTCAAATGGTAACCCCCTTCATATATGCTGAATAATTTCTGTATGTTTGTAGGTAATAAATTACCTTTAGCTTTAAACATAATTTGAGCTGTTTGATAATTGACCATATCTGTAAACTTGAGTAGGCGTGATTGCAGGAATAATGAGTTAGTGTGTTCCCGGTAGTCGGCGTTATGAATGACACGTATGGCTCTTTTTTGAATGATGGTTAGTGGCTGTAGTGAGGTCTTGTAATTGTTACCCCAAATCTCAGCACAGTATTGCAAATACGTTGAGACTAAGGAACAGTACAGAGTGTGGAGGGATTTGTAATCTAAAACCTTTTTTGCTTTATTTATTATTGCGATGCTTCTTGAAACTTTGGTTTGGACATGTCTAATATGTGCTTTCCAACTCATTTTATCATCTATGGTTACCCCCGGGAATTTTATTTCATGTACTCTTTTAATTACAGTTCCCTCTATTTTTAATATTACCTGTTTATTTGTTCTACAATTTCCAAACATCATCATTTTTGTCTTACCGAGGTTGAGTGATAACCTATTTGTGTCAAACCAGATTTTAAGTTTATTCAATTCTATATTGATCTCCTCCTGTAGTTTTTGTGAATCATTCCCTGAACAAAAAATATTTGTGTCATCTGCAAACAATACAAAGTGCAATATCTTAGAAACATAACATATGTCATTGATATACAAAAGCAAAAATTTGGGACCCAGCACTGACCCCTGGGGAACCCCACAAACAATGTCCAAACAAGATGAAACACAGTCACCCAGGCTCACAAATTGCTGTCTCCCACTTCAGTAACTTGTCACCCACTGAAGTACTATTCCCCTAATACCATATCTTTCCATTTTATTGAGCAGTATGTTGTGCTTGATTGTGTTGAATGCCTTTTTTAAATCAATGAATATGCCAACAGCGAATTTCTTGTGATCTATTGCATTTGTTATTTCTTCCATTGCCTCAATTATTGCCAATGATGTTGATCTATTAGTCCTAAATCCGTACTGACTATCTGCAAGTTTTTTGTGTTTTTCTAAGAATGTGTCCAATCTGCTATTAAATAATTTTTCAAGTATTTTGGAAAACTGCGGTAGCAATGACACAGGTCTATAATTTGTGAAATGGTGCTTGTTTCCAGTCTTATATAGATGTAATACTTTAGCTATTTTCATATTGTTTGGGAACGAACCAGTTTGAAATGATAAGTTTGATATGTAGGTTAATGTTTTGGAAATACCCTGAATTAATCAATATACCGCTTATTGTATTATTGTCAATGCCATTGGTGAAAATATTATCGATAAGAATGGCACAATGGGTTGTAATTCTGGTTGGTCTAGTGATTCGTGGGAACAGGCTCATACCATATAATGCATTTACAAAATCATCTGTAGCATTTTGATTTTGGGTTCAACACATCAATGGTAAATTCCCCGCAAACAAATATAGTTTTGTTAATGATTTTTGAAAAAAAGGTTTCAATCCATTAACCGAATGTACTAATGCATGACCCAGGTGCTCTATAAATACAACTAACAATAATATTCTTAGTCTTCTCCATACAGACTTCAATTGTCAAACATTCATATAAATTATCCTCAGCTGTTCATCCCCTCTATAACCCTGCAGTCAAGAGATTTATGAATGTACAGAGCAACTCCTCCACCACTTTTGTTAAGTCTATTATTGTACTTGAATTCATAGCCATCCAGTTCAAAATCTATACCTTTTCATTGGTGATCCATGTTTCAGATATAGCTATAATACTAAATTGCTGTGAAAATGTATGAAGGTAGTCCTTGATGTAATTGAAGTTAGCATATAAGCTTCTGCTGTTGTGAATGAGAGATAATTTCTCTTTAGAGTTTATGCCCTGGTTGTGTTGTTCATCTGTGTAATAGTAGCAGTTGTTATTTATAGATGAAAGAAAGTTGTTGTCTGGGTCTATATCCTGTTCCATGCCCCTGCTGGAATCAGTATATGCAAAAACTCCCAGTTCCAATTTCTGATATTCCACTGAACCTATCATCTGTGTTATTTGACTGATGTCCTCCCCGGATGCAGAGCAAGTCCTAGTGTTAGTCATAGTTGATTTATAATTTGATTGTTTATTTTGCTTCTTACCTCAGTCCGATACGGATTCACCCAGGTGGTCCTTATTCCCCTGACGGTAATCCCATTCACCCTCATTGGAATTTGTCCAGATCACTGATATGCTTGACACAGATGACTTTGGCTTCCTCCGGGGTCCCATTCAATTGAATGTAAACTTTGCAGTTGGAAGTCCAAGTGTTTTGTATTTTACTTTGTTTCCTTAGGAGGCGTGCTTTTCTGGCTATCTCGGCATTGTGTTTGGCCAAGTGCTCGTTTATGTAGACATCGGTTTCCTTTAACGTCCTTCCTTGTTTCAGCAGCATTATCTCATGTTTTCTACTCATCAATTTCATTATTACTATGGGCCTATCACTGGCGCTTTTCATTGACAGTGAATGGCAGGCTTCGATGTTTTGGCAATCCAGCTGTATCCCTTTGGACTGTAGAAAGGTAACCACTTGTTGCTCCACGGAATCAACTTCCAATTCACCGGGATCTCTGGCCACTGCTCGAGCATAAGAACGGGGCTTTATCTTAAGTCTGCAGATGATCACATCGTTTGCCCGAGTGTGCTGCTCCAGGTCTGCAACTTTGTCTTCCAAATAGGCGATTCTCTTGTCTTTTTCAGCATTCAGTAGCTGTAGTGCTTTTACTTCCATAACCAAGTCCATCATGGTTTTCCGAACAGCGGAAACTTCCTATGAGATGAAGTTGAGCGATTTTTTAATATCCTCAACTTCTTCTTTTGTCACTTTTTTCCTCGGTGGAGGCATTATATGCTCCTGTTTCTCGCTTTTAACAATCAACGCAAAAAAGCCGGTAGATCACCAGTTTACCTGGCAATCCTGTTCAGGTGCTCAGCAGCTCAGCTCCGCGTCCGTCACACTCACCTGCTGCTTGACTTGATGAATGGATACAACTCAGAAATTGATTCCAATGTCCACCTCAACAGTTGCTTAGTCTCAGCTATCTCAGTAATGAATCTGATCTGAGTCTTATCTTCACTGGTGGTTGTGTAGTGATTGATTGAAGAGACTGATGCAGTCGGTCAGCGTGTACAAGAGTTATGCTTGAAGCCGCCTTTCAGTTCGACTCTGACTTTAAACTTCAGTTTGCATCAGAAAATAACCAGTGTAGCATGAAAGCATGATGGAAGCATTCATTATTATTTGCATTTACCAACAGTGAGTGGCACATTAAAATTCTAAGTGAAAAACTTTGTGACATTTTGCAAAGTTATTTTTTTTTCCAACCATTTTTTTTCTCCATGTCCCCTAGGGAGCTCCATATGGTACAACTTTTATATTGCCTTGAAACAACCCTGATTAGGTGCATTTCCACTATGGTCAACTACCCCAAATGAAGCAGGTTTATTTCCTCAAAAACGCCCCTAATTTGCAAGTGAGTCGATCAGGAGGCTGTTTGACCGAGTAGAAAGAGACCCTATCGGAGAGGGAGGCCCTGAGATATACCCAGATGCTGATCGGATGTGGCTCTTGGTGGGATGTGACATCTGGTAGTACAGACGCCACCACAACATAGTGAAGTAGAGTAGATACTTTTATCCAGTGGTGTAGTAAAACGCAGCGCAGAAAAATAATCTGTGCACGGATTTTGGATTGAATTTCCGACCTGTGGTCCTTTGCTGCATGCTCCATACCTCTCTCTCTCTCTCTCTCTCCAATTTACACACAAATGCGCGTGCACACACACACACACACACACACACACACACACACACACACACACACACACACACACACACACACACACACACACACACACACACACACACACACACACACACAGATACACCGTGCTGCAACGGGGTGACAACTTGTCTGTGGTGTGCTTTATTTCATGTTACTTGAGCATTAGTTGACGTTGTGAATAATACGGGCCACCTAAAATCCAACTGCAACTATTCTGTATTTCTCTGGAGGAAGAACGCACTGCTGTATAACTGATCAGCTGATCACCGATGATCTAAACCCATTCAGAGTGATATGTCACCTCCGGTATCTCGTAAATCACTTTTGGGCCTTTTTTTGGAATGGAAACACGGCGAGTTAAAGGCCTTTCACAGGGCGTGGACTGAAACTTTCCTGGAGGCCACTCTACAGGGCTAATGGAAACACGCCTATTATAGATTTAAACATTTGAGACTATTTATGCCAAGAAAAAAAGTCTGGAAACATGTATACTCCCTAACAGTTTATATAATTATATTGCCTTATTCATTAACTCCAGGCCATAAGATGGCATTAAGGGCGCACTCACACTGTCCTTCCGTACCGTGCTCAAACAGGTTTTACGGGTAAAGCCTAGTTCGTTTGATTAGTGTGAGTGCAACCGCACCGCGCCTAGCTGCGGCCAGCTTGCCGTCCATGGCCCGTTTGAGAGAGGTGGGCCTTTGTAGAGCGTGTTTGCACATGTACGAGCACGAGCGTGCGCACGTGTACGAGCATGAGGCCTACGACGTCATTGTATGTGTGCCTGTTCGGACATAAAAAAAAACAAAAAACAAGTACCCTAAAGCCCGGGGCACGGTACGGGCGGACATTGTGAGTGCACCCTAATAGACATATGGAGACTCACAGTTTACCAACATGAAAAAATATATAGAACAGAAAGTTTTAGATAAAGTGCTAACATTAAAAGAGCAAGGAATGGTTGTAAATACAAATTTTTTGTACAATACTGTAAGTCAATTAGCTTTAATCTATCCTTAGATTTGAGCAAAAAACAGATATGCTTGAGGTGCCTAGTCACTGTAATTGTGTTTTGTTAAACTATGACATTCATTAACAGTATAAAATCTTCCTGCTTTTGTGTCAGTAGTTTTGGACTGGACCAATTTCAGTAGTTTTAAATGAATGAATTAATTACGTAATTTAATTTAAGTAAAAAAATGGATAGTTATAAGAACTCCCACAGTCCAAACATGTCACATGTGAGGTTGGCTAGCAGGGCCATTGTCAAGAACTGAGGACATTGGAGGCTTAGCCTGTACCTCTGTAGGGGATTTTGCTGGGGCCACTTATTCACATTCACAGCACATCTCTTTATCATTGTTGAATTGAAATATGTAACTGAAAAACAGTTTACTTTCTGGATCATTATGATGTTAAAACTATAATTAGTAGTTAGTAATTAAGATTTGCATTGAGAATGTTGCCTACTTCACATCTGCTATTATTAAACATTTATTGACTGGAGTTGGTTGCATACTTACTCGTGTACTTATATAATTTCATTTCAAATACTTTGTTCTTGTAATTCACTATATCTCAGTAGTCAATATTATACTTTTTACTCCATTACATTTATCTGACAGCTTTAGTTTCTTTACATGTTTAGTTTTTAATACAAAATATCATCAACTAATAAATTATTACGTCCTATTGTACATTTCGTCATTAAAAATGAAAAAGTCATTAATTAAGCTCCAACTTTAAAATGTAACACGATAATAATGATAATAATAAACTTTATTCATATAGCACCTTAAAATACGATAGATTACCAAGTTCATGCACAGAAAAAACTAAACTCTAAATCACTTCAGTTATTAAACAAAAAAACAAAAAGAGTGTATTCCTGTCCAAAACAGTGTAAGCTCGCAAATTTTTTTTAGCAAAATATAGTTTTAAGATGAAAATTTGAAAAGAGATTTTACTATTTCTACAGATATAATCAAGATTTTCAACCTCAAGCACAAATGCAGTAACGGGTGTCTACATGTAACACTGTCATCCCTGTTAACGTGATTTCCTGAGGATTAGACCAAAGACTTATTCTCAATCCTCCTGTAATCCACTTTTTCAAAGGTATAAAGCTCGACTCAAGATGAGCTGCAGACAGGTTCGATACTGCATTGGGCAAACGGCACACAGTCGGTCCACACAGTCAAAAAAGATGGAGAACGGCACAGAAGGAAAGAACTTCTACATCCCCATGAACAACAGGACGGGGCTTGTGAGGAGTCCTTTTGAGTATCCACAGTACTACCTGGGAGCTCCATGGCAATACTACCTCACGGCTTTCTACATGTTCTTTCTGATCTGCACCGGCTTTCCAATCAACTTCCTGACACTAGTGGTCACAGCTCAGAACAAGAAGCTCAGGCAACCTCTGAACTTCATCCTGGTCAACCTGGCTGTGGCTGGACTGATCATGGTCCTCTTTGGGTTCACCATCACCTTAACAACTGCTTTAAATGGCTACTTTGTTTTTGGACCATTGGGTTGTGCTGTTGAGGGATTCATGGCTACTCTGGGAGGTATGGTAGAGGAATTTGTTTAAAATTGCTAATGTATATTGTTGCTTCTTTTGTGAACAAAAAGTGTTTTTCCATATTTTACTGCCTGACCTATCCCCTGCAAAGCTCTCTGATACATACAACAATTAAAAGACAAATTTAACAAAAGTCATAACCAGATGTTTTTGTGTCTTTTACCTCATTGTCTTACAGGTGAAGTTGCGCTGTGGTCTCTGGTCGTCCTAGCTGTTGAAAGATACATTGTTGTCTGCAAACCCATGGGAAGCTTCAAGTTCAGTGGGACTCATGCAGCAGTTGGAGTTGTTTTCACATGGATCATGGCTCTCGCTTGTGCCGCCCCACCACTGGTTGGCTGGTCCAGGTAAAACCCTCCGTCTGTCAGATTTCCTATATATTTATCAGATTCATACATAAAACGAACAATATTGCTGCTTAAATCAAATCCAAAATGAACGCTTTTGCAGCCAGTGCCATGTTGTCCTGTAAAGTAACATGGGCAGGCTGCAGCAATCATCACAACACATATCAGAGATGGAAACAATCAGAATTTGTGCTGAATAGCACAGTAAACATTGCACTTAAGTAAAGGTTTAGCTTTATGACAGAACGTGTGTAAATCGGAACATGAAAGGAACTTCATATACCTCATAGACTGTACATTATGGACTGATCATCTCTACCATCTCACTATCTCTCACACAGGTACATCCCTGAGGGTCTGCAGTGCTCTTGTGGACCTGACTACTACACTCTGGCCCCAGGATACAACAATGAATCCTACGTCCTCTATATGTTCATCTTCCACTTCTTTGTCCCAGTTTTCCTCATCTTCTTCACTTATGGCAGCCTTGTGCTGACAGTCAAAGCTGTAAGTCATATTTTGTTAACTGTAATATATTTTAACACTAGCCTATGAGGGGAAGCATGGCATCTTTAGTTTTCCCTTCCCTCAAACATCTCACATTATACTCACCTGTACTTTGTATTTAATATCTGCACCATTATCTTTTAACAGTGTTTTTGATCAATTAATCAATCAATCAATCAATCAATCAATTGATCAATCAACCAATCAATTAATCAATCAACCAATCAATCAATCAATCAACCAATCCATCAGTCGACCAATCCATCAATTACTGAATCAATCAATCAATAATAGGAACTCAAAAAAGGTACAATTCCAATTACATGTACTCCTGTCGGCTCTTAGTTGAGTTGTAATGTACTTTATGTACTGAAATGTGTCTTTAATGTGTCTTTAATGTGTCTTTATGCAGAAAAGCTCTATAGAATAAAAAATTATTAATATTATTGCTTCGTAATATCCAAACAAATAATCCAAATATTATTTATTCAATCAAGTAATTGATTAATCCATCTATCTTTTTCAGATCTAATTAATTAATTAATTAATTAATTAAAGTCTAATATTAAAGTAACACAATGTAGGAAAAATAATTTGTTTGTTTGTTTGCTTTGTTGTACTTTTCTCCTAACTTTTCTTCTGTTCAACACATTTCAGGCTGCAGCCCAGCAGCAGGACTCAGAATCCACTCAGAAGGCTGAGAGGGAAGTGACACGCATGTGCATCTTGATGGTGTTTGGCTTCCTTGTGGCCTGGACTCCATATGCTAGTTTTGCTGCTTGGATCTTCTTCAACAAAGGAGCAGCTTTCACAGCTGCACAAATGGCAATTCCCGCCTTCTTCTCAAAGAGCTCAGCATTGTTCAATCCCATTATCTACGTGTTGTTCAACAAACAGGTCAGTTTATTACTTTGCTGTATGAACTGAGAAACTAAGTCTCCTCAGAAGAGACGAACCAAAGGGTTTATATTTTGAAACAAATTACTGTATTATGGGTTAATTAAGTGTTTACTAATGCATTTTAGTCAGGGTTAATGTAATTTAGGAAAATACGGTTTTGGTAACCTGCTTGTGGTTTTGGTTGAAAGTCTTTATGGCCTTTGATTTATTGAGACACAAGTAATTACTAAAGGAAAATTAACCACCAGGTCAACAGTTGATGGCTTTTGAATACATCACTGTAATAACAAAGAACAATAAACATCTAGTCTGCAGTTAATAAAGGGTCTCACTTTTTAATAATTCAGCAAAACTTAAAAAAGTCACCAACACTGTCATAGTAATGAATTAAGTGTTCTTATTGGCAGATTATCAACGCCAGCCACCACCTTACAACTCAAACATTAACAGATTATGACTGTGGCATTCGTAACTGAATAATTACCATTGCTTAAGATTTCAGATCAAGCTAATATAAAGTGTGATTTTTTAAAACAGTGAAACCCAACTGATGATTTGCAATGACAGAGAGACTCATTGGTCAAACTGACCACACATCTGATCCAAAACTTGTGACAATAACACTTTTACTTAAGTCATTGTGAGTAGTAATACTCTGTTGTTAATTAAGTGTTAATTAATGTATTAATCTCCTTCTGTGGTAATTAAAGGTCGAGTCTGCTGTATAAACAGATAAAAAATGACATCATATAAAAAACACAGGTGAAAGGATTAATGATGACTTATGAATGAATATGATTTATGGATACCTGCCTACAAACACATTATTGTTTGTTATAAAGAATCCATTAAAGGGTTTGTATACTGTTTATAAATGCTAAATATTAAGACTTAAGTGTTACCATTATTACCAGAAATATTTGTTGAGTCTGAAAATACCAAAATAGGCAAACTTGCCAGATCAGTGTTCATTCATTTGAGATTTAAAAAAACAAATGGTCTAATATCTTACCTCTGTCTCCTTTTCAGTTCCGTAACTGCATGCTCTCTACAGTTGGGATGGGCGGTATGGTGGAAGATGAGACTTCAGTATCAGCCAGCAAGACAGAAGTGTCCTCTGTCTCTTAAGATCAAGAACTTCACGACTCTGGACTTCCTACTTGCTGATTTCTTCCTGACTGTGAATGGCTGTTTTGAAATTGAACAATTGGATAGAAGTGGACTCTCTTTATTTTTTGCAACCAATTGACTTTAATCTCAGAATACATGCCTTTAATTCAACGTGCGTGTTCGTGATTTGTTTGCACGGCTGGACTCCAACATAGTTTCTCATCTGAAAAACGATCAAGAAAAGAAAATCTCTGAAACACAGCCTCAAGTGTTGATTTAACGATGTTGATGGTATGTTTGGGTGAATGAGTGGTTGAGAATCATCTTTGTATATTTATGAGATGGAGAGGTTAGCATATCTGTTGACCTCTGTCATAATATTCTGTATATATTTTATAAAAACAAAAGAGTAGAAAGTGTAAAAATATATTAAATGCATCCCTGAAAAGACCTTTTCGTTGTTGTTATTTTCTTTCTGTTTTTCTTTTACATTTAAACTGTTTAATTACCACCTGCTAATACTTGTAAGTATGAATATTGCATTGATTTTTTTTTTGCTAATAGGTAGAAGGTAAAGGGAGACATTCTGTTCTGCACAAGTTCTCCTAATAAACAAAACATAGACCAACAAGTAAAATAACCTCAATAGGCAGGAGGACATATCAGTGATGAATATACAGTGCAAAGCTTCTTTGATGTAATGGCATTTCAGGAAAAAAAACAAGTCCATTAAAGTTGAAGAGTAATGTGGCACACAATATCTAAACATTATCATGATTATTATATTATTTCTTATTATTCCAATTATTACTATTTTTTTATTAACAATTGTGCGACTTTTTGGTACTCATGGGGGAATAGCTCGGTCTTGTAGTGTTCTTTTTCTCAAGGTAAGCCAAACTACTTCTTACATTTTAAAAAGTTAATTATAAAAACAACAAAGGATTTTTCTGCTTGACCAAGGCCTCTCCCTGGCTTCAGATATCAGCTTGGCCATCAGCCACTGGATTCACTGGCTAGTTGTAATTGATGAAGAATATTGCTGAGGCGGTCCCTGGTCCAGGCTTTGGACCATCCATCACCCCCATTCAGGTTTGCATTCGTTCAATGCTGCTGCACGAGTTGAGTCCTCCGCCCCCTGGTCACACGGTTCCTCCAATGAACAGCCAGTTCCTGTTGTAAGAACCCTGCCTACTTCTTAACTTTCATCTTCCGGGGGCTGATCCTCTCTCATCTTACTGCACGTACTTTTAACCTGGGGTTTATCTGCAACAACATTTAATTGTGTGTCATCTGTATTAAATTGATAATAATGTATAACCATGCATTTATATTTAAATTCTATATTTGCACAGTGAGTAATAACAACTTTAATTGACTTGTAACAAAAATAAACATTTCATGTTTAAAAAGTCTCTGTAAATCATGAATAAGTCATAGAGCGTGGTCTTGACTACTCTATGTGTAAAGTGTCTTGAGACAACTTTTGTAATGATTTGGCCCGGTAAATTGAATTTCAATTAAATCAAACTGAATAACAATGTACTGTACATAGTGATGCTATGAACTTACACCGACAGCACGCTGCTTATAAGCGGTACTGTTTCCATAGGCGTTATGTCATAAAAACTTCACATTTTTGAGTAGTTTCTGGTAACTAGTGAAGTATAAAGTCCAAATCTGTCAAACTGAAAGGCTATCTCTAGCAGCGTGGTGCGGGTGTTATCCTCAAAGAAGCAGCGGTGAGCTCTTGGTCCTGCAGCCGCAAATGGGCCCAGCTTAACCAGGTACCTTTATCAGTGGGGATCCGGGGTTGTATAGAAAAGTGTTCAGCAATCAAATAATGTTATCTCTTTTTAAATGATGAGGTGCTTTCCTCTATGGCTATAGTAAGGACATATGGTTTGGTTCAGGTTAATGTTGTACTCCATAAGAATTGAGATACCTTGGTTCTAGTGGCCTCTTTAGTGGTGAGATGTAATTGCAAGCGAGCTTGCCCTTTCAGAGCCCTCCGTCTTGTCGCGTTCCTATTACGCTTCTGCCCTTACTAGAAGCCTGACTCAGAAGTTGGAAATCCCCAATTTTCCGATAACAAGTGAACGCAGCTGAACTGTTAATGACGAGAAAGCACACCGAACTGCAACCCCTCCCAACTGCGACTACGCCTCGATATCCTGTCCGTGAAAATCACAAACAGGATTGGTGACAGAGTGCACCCCTGGCGGAGGCCAGCCCCCACCAAGAAGGAATCCGACTTACTGCCGAGGATCCGGACACAGCTCTCGCTTTGGGTGTAAAGAGATTGGATGGCAAACAGAAGTGACCCCCTCACCCCATACTCTCACAGAACCTCCCACAGTATCTCCCGAGGGACCCGGTCATATGCCTTCTCTAGATCCACAAAACACATGTAGACTGGATGGGCATACTCTCAGGCCCCCTCCAGGATACTTGCTAGAGTAAAGAGCTGGTCCTTTGTTCCACGTCTAGGACTAAATCCGCATTGTTCCTCTTCAATCTGAGGTTCGATTATAAGATGAACCCTCCTTCCCAGCACCTTGTAGTAGACTTTACCAGGGAGGCTGAGTAGTGTGATACCCCTATAATTGGCACACACCCTCTGGTCCCCCTTTTTGAACAGGGGAACCACCACCCCGGTCTGCCACTCTCTTGGCACTGTCCCAGACTTCCACGCAATGTTAAACAGACATGTCAACCAAGACAGCCCCTCCAAACCCAAAGCTTTCAGCATTTCTGGATGAATCGCATCAATCCCTGGGGCTTTGCCACTGAGGAGTTGTTTTACTACCTCAGTGACTTCCGCCAGAGATATTGACAATGATTCCCCATCAGCCTCCAGCTCTGCCTCTACAAAAGAGGGCGTGTGAGTCGGATTAAGGAGTTCCTCAAAGTGCTCCTTCCACCGCCCAATTACCTCTTCGTTTGAGGTCACCAGCGTCCAGTCCTTCCTGTAAACTGCTTGGACGGTTCCCCGTTTCCTCCTCCTGAGATGTCGAATGGTTTTCCAGAATCACCTTGGTGCCGCCCGAAAGTCCTTCTCCATGACTTCCCCGAACTCCTCCCACACCCGCATCTTTGCCTCTGACACAGTAGAGGCTGCAGTCCTTCTGGCCTGTTGATACCGTGCAACTGTCTCCAGAGTCTTCTGGGATAACTTATCCCGGAAGGCCTCCTTCTTCAGTTGGACAGCTTCCCTGACCACCGGTTTCTCCGCTGATGAGTCGACAGCCCCGAAAGCAGCAGATGCTGGAGGTCACTGCATGCTTACTGGGAGCCAACACAGACACCCCACTGCTTTGTTTTGTTTTGTTGCATTTATTTTGAATATTTCTCCAAATAAATAATAATACACATATATATGTATATACCTATATATGCACATACATATCTACAACAGTAATCGCATTCATCATGAAATAAATATTCGAAAAAGGAGTGAGAAGAAGTTAAACTTATAAACTCTCACCCCTTATCCTTCTTTATAACTTACAACAAAGATAGAAATGAGCTTCCTAGCCCAACAGATCTCTTACATAAAAAATAAAATAGATAACGGTATGCTGAGTGCTAAGAAAAAAAAAATAAAAAAAAATATATATATATATATATATATATATATATATATATATGCATATGATATCCTCATATGATATCCTCAACGCACAATAAAGTAACACACATATAGCTGTACGTGTGTTGACCAAAAAATGAATACGTGATTCAGATACACACAAAGATATAGAGAAAAAATATCCACCCCATACTTTACAGTACACCCTATCACACCCTTATGCCCATTATACCACTTAGTGGTCCTGAGTAACTTCATCCCTGTACCTTGTAAAGATCACATCCTTATACTTCAGTTCAAACTGTTTTATGTTTGGACATTCCTTTAATTCTTTTTGAAATCTGTTCCAAAGCCTCACCCCGCTGACTGAAACACAAAAACCTTTCCTGATCGTACGCACTAGTGGAATATTGAAATTAATTGTCCCTCTCAAATGGTAACCCCCTTCATATATGCTGAATAATTTCTGTATGTTTGTAGGTAATAAATTACCTTTAGCTTTAAACATAATTTGAGCTGTTTGATAATTGACCATATCTGTAAACTTGAGTAGGCGTGATTGCAGGCATAATGAGTTAGTGTGTTCCCGGTAGTCGGCGTTATGAATGACACGTATGGCTCTTTTTTGAATGATGGTTAGTGGCTGTAGTGAGGTCTTGTAATTGTTACCCCAAATCTCAGCACAGTATTGCAAATACGTTGAGACTAAGGAACAGTACAGAGTGTGGAGGGATTTGTAATCTAAAACCTTTTTTGCTTTATTTATTATTGCGATGCTTCTTGAAACTTTGGTTTGGACATGTCTAATATGTGCTTTCCAACTCATTTTATCATCTATGGTTACCCCCGGGAATTTTATTTCATGTACTCTTTTAATTACAGTTCCCTCTATTTTTAATATTACCTGTTTATTTGTTCTACAATTTCCAAACATCATCATTTTTGTCTTACCGAGGTTGAGTGATAACCTATTTGTGTCAAACCAGATTTTAAGTTTATTCAATTCTATATTGATCTCCTCCTGTAGTTTTTGTGAATCATCCCCTGAACAAAAAATATTTGTGTCATCTGCAAACAATACAAAGTGCAATATCTTAGAAACATAACATATGTCATTGATATACAAAAGCAAAAATTTGGGACCCAGCACTGACCCCTGGGGAACCCCACAAACAATGTCCAAACAAGATGAAACACAGTCACCCAGGCTCACAAATTGCTGTCTCCCACTTCAGTAACTTGTCACCCACTGAAGTACTATTCTCCTAATACCATATCTTTCCATTTTATTTAGCAGTATGTTGTGCTTGATTGTGTCGGATGCCTTTTTTAAATCAATGAATATGCCAACAGCGAATTTATTGTGATCTATTGCATTTGTTATTTCTTCCATTGCCTCAATTATTGCCAATGATGTTGATCTATTAGTCCTAAATCCGTACTGACTATCTGCAAGTTTTTTGTGTTTTTCTAAGAATGTGTCCAATCTGCTATTAAATAATTTTTCAAGTATTTTGGAAAACTGCGGTAGCAATGACACAGGTCTATAATTTGTGAAATGGTGCTTGTTTCCAGTCTTATATAGATGTAATACTTTAGCTATTTTCATATTGTTTGGGAACGAACCAGTTTGAAATGATAAGTTTGATATGTAGGTTAATGTTTTGGAAATACCCTGAATTAATCAATATACCGCTTATTGTATTATTGTCAATGCCATTGGTGAAAATATTATCGATAAGAATGGCACAATGGGTTGTAATTCTGGTTGGTCTAGTGATTCGTGGGAACAGGCTCATACCATATAATGCATTTACAAAATCATCTGTAGCATTTTGATTTTGGGTTCAACACATCAATGTTAAATTCCCCGCAAACAAATATAGTTTTGTTAATGATTTTTGAAAAAAAGGTTTCAATCCATTAACCGAATGTACTAATGCATGACCCAGGTGCTCTATAAATACAACTAACAATAATATTCTTAGTCTTCTCCATAATAACTTCAATTGTCAAACATTCATATAAATTATCCTCAGCTGTTCATCCCCTCTATAACCCTGCAGTCAAGAGATTTATGAATGTACAGAGCAACTCCTCCACCACTTTTGTTAAGTCTCTTATTGTACTTGAATTCATAGCCATCCAGTTCAAAATCTATACCTTTTCATTGGTGATCCATGTTTCAGATATAGCTATAATACTAAATTGCTGTGAAAATGTATGAAGGTAGTCCTTGATGTAATTGAAGTTAGCATATAAGCTTCTGCTGTTGTGAATGAGAGATAATTTCTCTTTAGAGTTTATGCCCTGGTTGTGTTGTTCATCTGTGTAGTAGTAGCAGTTGTTATTTATAGATGAAAGAAAGTTGTTGTCTGGGTCTATATCCTGTTCCATGCCCCTGCTGGAATCAGTATATGCAAAAACTCCCAGTTCCAATTCCTGATATTCCACTGAACCTATCATCTGTGTTATTTGACTGATGTCCTCCCCGGATGCAGAGCAAGTCCTAGTGTTAGTCATAGTTGATTTATAATTTGATTGTTTGTTTTGCTTCTTACCTCAGTCCGATACGGATTCACCCAGGTGGTCCTTATTCCCCTGACGGTAATCCCATTCACCCTCATTGGAATTTGTCCAGATCACTGATATGCTTGACACAGATGACTTTGGCTTCCTCCGGGGTCCCATTCAATTGAATGTAAACTTTGCAGTTGGAAGTCCAAGTGTTTTGTATTTTACTTTGTTTCCTTAGGAGGCGTGCTTTTCTGGCTATCTCGGCATTGTGTTTGGCCAAGTGCTCGTTTATGTAGACATCGGTTTCCTTTAACGTCCTTCCTTGTTTCAGCAGCATTATCTCATGTTTTCTACTCATCAATTTCATTATTACTATGGGCCTATCACTGGCGCTTTTCATTGACAGTGAATGGCAGGCTTCGATGTTTTGGCAATCCAGCTGTATCCCTTTGGACTGTAGAAAGGTAACCACTTGTTGCTCCACGGAATCAACTTCCAATTCACCGGGATCTCTGGCCACTGCTCGAGCATAAGAACGGGGCTTTATCTTAAGTCTGCAGATGATCACATCGTTTGCCCGAGTGTGCTGCTCCAGGTCTGCAACTTTGTCTTCCAAATAGGCGATTCTCTTGTCTTTTTCAGCATTCAGTAGCTGTAGTGCTTTTACTTCCATAACCAAGTCCATCATGGTTTTCCGAACAGCGGAAACTTCCTATGAGATGAAGTTGAGCGATTTTTTAATATCCTCAACTTCTTCTTTCGTCGCATTTTTCCTCGGTGGAGGCATTATATGCTCCTGTTTCTCGCTTTTAACAATCAACGCAAAAAAGCCGGTAGATCACCAGTTTACCTGGCAATCCTGTTCAGGTGCTCAGCAGCTCAGCTCCGCGTCCGTCACACTCACCTGCTGCTTGACTTGATGAATGGATACAACTCAGAAATTGATTCCAATGTCCACCTCAACAGTTGCTTAGTCTCAGCTATCTCAGTAATGAATCTGATCTGAGTCTTATCTTCACTGGTGGTTGTGTAGTGATTGATTGAAGAGACTGATGCAGTCGGTCAGCGTGTACAAGAGTTATGCTTGAAGCCGCCTTTCAGTTCGACTCTGACTTTAAACTTCAGTTTGCATCAGAAAATAACCAGTGTAGCATGAAAGCATGATGGAAGCATTCATTATTATTTGCATTTACCAACAGTGAGTGGCACATTAAAATACTAAGTGAAAAACTTTGTGACATTTTGCAAAGCTATTTTTTTTTCCAACCATTTTTTTTCTCCATGTCCCCTAGGGAGCTCCATATGGTACAATTTTTATATTGCCTTGAAACAACCCTGATTAGGTGCATTTCCACTATGGTCAACTACCCCAAATGAAGCAGGTTTATTTCCTCAAAAACGCCCCTAATTTGCAAGTGAGTCGATCAGGAGGCTGTTTGACCGAGTAGAAAGAGACCCTATCGGAGAGGGAGGCCCTGAGATATACCCGGATGCTGATCGGATGTGGCTCTCGGTGGGATGTGACATGTGGTAGTACAGACGCCACCACAACATAGTGAAGTAGAGTAGATACTTTTATCCAGTGGTGTAGTAAAACGCAGCGCAGAAAAATGATCTGTGCACGGATTTTGGATTGAATTTCCGACCTGTGGTCCTTTGCTGCATGCTCCATACCTCTCTCTCTCTCTCTCTCTCCAATTTACACACAAATGCGCGTGCACACACACACACACACACACACACACACACACACACACACACACACACACACACACACACACACACATACACACACAGACACACACACACACACACACACACACACACACACACACACACACACACACACACACACACACACACACACACACACAGACACACCGTGCTGCAACGGGGTGACAACTTGTCTGTGGTGTGCTTTATTTCATGTTACTTGAGCATTAGTTGACGTTGTGAATAATACGGGCCACCTAAAATCCAACTGCAACTATTCTGTATTTCTCTGGAGGAAGAACGCACTGCTGTATAACTGATCAGCTGATCACCGATGATCTAAACCCATTCAGAGTGATATGTCACCTCCGGTATCTCGTAAATCACTTTTGGGCCTTTTTTTGGAATGGAAACACGGCGAGTTAAAGGCCTTTCACAGGGCGTGGACTGAAACTTTCCTGGAGGCCACTCTACAGGGCTAATGGAAACACGCCTATTATAGATTTAAACATTTGAGACCATTTATGCCAAGAAAAAAAGTCTGGAAACATGTATACTCCCTAACAGTTTATATAATTATATTGCCTTATTCATTAACTCCAGGCCATAAGATGGCATTAAGGGCGCACTCACACTGTCCTTCCGTACCGTGCTCAAACAGGTTTTACGGGTAAAGCCTAGTTCGTTTGATTAGTGTGAGTGCAACCGCACCGCGCCTAGCTGCGGCCAGCTTGCCGTCCATGGCCCGTTTGAGAGAGGTGGGCCTTTGTAGAGCGTGTTTGCACATGTACGAGCACGAGCGTGCGCACGTGTACGAGCATGAGGCCTACGACGTCATTGTATGTGTGCCTGTTCGGACATAAAAAAAAACAAAAAACAAGTACCCTAAAGCCCGAGGCACGGTACGGGCGGACATTGTGAGTGCACCCTAATAGACATATGGAGACTCACAGTTTACCAACATGAAAAAATATATAGAACAGAAAGTTTTAGATAAAGTGCTAACATTAAAAGAGCAAGGAATGGTTGTAAATACAATTTTTTTGTACAATACTGTAAGTCAATTAGCTTTAATCTATCCTTAGATTTGAGCAAAAAACAGATATGCTTGAGGTGCCTAGTCACTGTAATTGTGTTTTGTTAAACTATGACATTCATTAACAGTATAAAATCTTCCTGCTTTTGTGTCAGTAGTTTTGGACTGGACCAATTTCAGTAGTTTTAAATGAATGAATTAATTACGTAATTTAATTTAAGTAAAAAAATGGATAGTTATAAGAACTCCCACAGTCCAAACATGTCACATGTGAGGTTGGCTAGCAGGGCCATTGTCAAGAACTGAGGACATTGGAGGCTTAGCCTGTACCTCTGTAGGGGATTTTGCTGGGGCCACTTATTCACATTCACAGCACATCTCTTTATCATTGTTGAATTGAAATATGTAACTGAAAAACAGTTTACTTTCTGGATCATTATGATGTTAAAACTATAATTAGTAGTTAGTAATTAAGATTTGCATTGAGAATGTTGCCTACTTCACATCTGCTATTATTAAACATTTATTGACTGGAGTTGGTTGCATACTTACTCGTGTACTTATATAATTTCATTTCAAATACTTTGTTCTTGTAATTCACTATATCTCAGTAGTCAATATTATACTTTTTACTCCATTACATTTATCTGACAGCTTTAGTTTCTTTACATGTTTAGTTTTTAATACAAAATATCATCAACTAATAAATTATTACGTCCTATTGTACATTTCGTCATTAAAAATGAAAAAGTCATTAATTAAGCTCCAACTTTAAAATGTAACACGATAATAATGATAATAATAAACTTTATTCATATAGCACCTTAAAATACGATAGATTACCAAGTTCATGCACAGAAAAAACTAAACTCTAAATCACTTCAGTTATTAAACAAAAAAACAAAAAGAGTGTATTCCTGTCCAAAACAGTGTAAGCTCGCAAAACAAAATAGCAAAATATAGTTTTCAGATTAAAATTTGAAAAGAGATTTTACTATTTCTACAGATATAATCAGGATTTTCAACCTCAAGCACAAATGCAGTAACGGGTGTCTACATGTAACACTGTCATCCCTGTTAACGTGATTTCCTGAGGATTAAACCAAAGACTTATTCTCAATCCTCCTGTAATCCACTTTTTCAAAGGTATAAAGCTCGACTCAAGATGAGCTGCAGACAGGTTCGATACTGCATTGGGCAAACTGAACACAGTCGGTCCACACAGTCAAAAAAGATGGAGAACGGCACAGAAGGAAAGAACTTCTACATCCCCATGAACAACAGGACAGGGCTTGTGAGGAGTCCTTTTGAGTATCCACAGTACTACCTGGGAGCTCCATGGCAATACTACCTCACGGCTTTCTACATGTTCTTTCTGATCTGCACCGGCTTTCCAATCAACTTCCTGACACTAGTGGTCACAGCTCAGAACAAGAAGCTCAGGCAACCTCTCAACTTCATCCTGGTCAACCTGGCTGTGGCTGGACTGATCATGGTCCTCTTTGGGTTCACCATCACCTTAACAACTGCTTTAAATGGCTACTTTGTTTTTGGACCATTGGGTTGTGCTGTTGAGGGATTCATGGCTACTCTGGGAGGTATGGTAGAGGAATTTGTTTAAAATGGCTAATGTATATTGTTGCTTCTTTTGTGAACAAAAAGTGTTTTTCCATATTTTACTGCCTGACCTATCCACTGCAAAGCTCTCTGATACATACAACAATTAAAAGACAAATTTAACAAAAGTCATAACCAGATGTTTTTGTGTCTTTTACCTCATTGTCTTACAGGTGAAGTTGCGCTGTGGTCTCTGGTCGTCCTAGCTGTTGAAAGATACATTGTTGTCTGCAAACCCATGGGAAGCTTCAAGTTCAGTGGGACTCATGCAGCAGTTGGAGTTGTTTTCACATGGATCATGGCTCTCGCTTGTGCCGCCCCACCACTGGTTGGCTGGTCCAGGTAAAACCCTCCGTCTGTCAGATTTCCTATATATTTATCAGATTCATACATAAAACGAACAATATTGCTGCTTAAATCAAATCCAAAATGAACGCTTTTGCAGCCAGTGCCATGTTGTCCTGTAAAGTAACATGGGCAGGCTGCAGCAATCATCACAACACATATCAGAGATGGAAACAATCAGAATTTGTGCTGAATAGCACAGTAAACATTGCACTTAAGTAAAGGTTTAGCTTTATGACAGAACGTGTGTAAATCGGAACATGAAAGGAACTTCATATACCTCATAGACTGTACATTATGGACTGATCATCTCTACCATCTCACTATCTCTCACACAGGTACATCCCTGAGGGTCTGCAGTGCTCTTGTGGACCTGACTACTACACTCTGGCCCCAGGATACAACAATGAATCCTACGTCCTCTATATGTTCATCTTCCACTTCTTTGTCCCAGTTTTCCTCATCTTCTTCACTTATGGCAGCCTTGTGCTGACAGTCAAAGCTGTAAGTCATATTTTGTTAACTGTAATATATTTTAACACTAGCCTATGAGGGGAAGCATGGCATCTTTAGTTTTCCCTTCCCTCAAACATCTCACATTATACTCACCTGTACTTTGTATTTAATATCTGCACCATTATCTTTTAACAGTGTTTTTGATCAATTAATCAATCAATCAACCAATCAATCAATCAATCAATCAATCAATCAATCAATC
Organism: Echiichthys vipera; assembly: GCF_963691815.1. Lineage (NCBI taxonomy): Eukaryota > Metazoa > Chordata > Actinopteri > Perciformes > Trachinidae > Echiichthys > Echiichthys vipera. The sequence goes on along the minus strand of NC_139825.1, from coordinate 25,022,154 downwards.
AATCAATCAATCAATCAATCAATCAATCAATCAATCAATCAACCAATCAATTAATCAATCAACCAATCAATCAATCAATCAATCAACCAATCCATCAGTCGACCAATCCATCAATTACTGAATCAATCAATCAATAATAGGAACTCAAAAAAGGTACAATTCCAATTACATGTACTCCTGTCGGCTCTTAGTTGAGTTGTAATGTACTTTATGTACTGAAATGTGTCTTTAATGTGTCTTTAATGTGTCTTTATGCAGAAAAGCTCTATAGAATAAAAAATTATTAATATTATTGCTTCATAATATCCAAACAAATAATCCAAATATTATTTATTCAATCAAGTAATTGATTAATCCATCTATCTTTTTCAGATCTAATTAATTAATTAATTAATTAATTAATTAAAGTCTAATATTAAAGTAACACAATGTAGGAAAAATAATTTGTTTGTTTGTTTGCTTTGTTGTACTTTTCTCCTAACTTTTCTTCTGTTCAACACATTTCAGGCTGCAGCCCAGCAGCAGGACTCAGAATCCACTCAGAAGGCTGAGAGGGAAGTGACACGCATGTGCATCTTGATGGTGTTTGGCTTCCTTGTGGCCTGGACTCCATATGCTAGTTTTGCTGCTTGGATCTTCTTCAACAAAGGAGCAGCTTTCACAGCTGCACAAATGGCAATTCCCGCCTTCTTCTCAAAGAGCTCAGCATTGTTCAATCCCATTATCTACGTGTTGTTCAACAAACAGGTCAGTTTATTACTTTGCTGTATGAACTGAGAAACTAAGTCTCCTCAGAAGAGACGAACCAAAGGGTTTATATTTTGAAACAAATTACTGTATTATGGGTTAATTAAGTGTTTACTAATGCATTTTAGTCAGGGTTAATGTAATTTAGGAAAATACGGTTTTGGTAACCTGCTTGTGGTTTTGGTTGAAGATCTTTATGGCCTTTGATTTATTGAGACACAAGTCATTACTAAAGGAAAATTAACCACCAGGTCAACAGTTGATGGCTTTTGAATACATCACTGTAATAACAAAGAACAATAAACATCTAGTCTGCAGTTAATAAAGGGTCTCACTTTTTAATAATTCAGCAAAACTTAAAAAAGTCACCAACACTGTCATAGTAATGAATTAAGTGTTCTTATTGGCAGATTATCAACACCAGCCACCACCTTACAACTCAAACGTTAACAGATTATGACTGTGGCATTCGTAACTGAATAATTACCATTGCTTAAGATTTCAGATCAAGCTAATATAAAGTGTGATTTTTTAAAACAGTGAAACCCAACTGATGATTTGCAATGACTGAGAGACTCATTGGTCAAACTGACCACACATCTGATCCAAAACTTGTGACAATAACTCTTTTACTTAAGTCATTGTGAGTAGTAATACTCTGTTGTTAATTAAGTGTTAATTAATGTATTAATCTCCTTCTGTGGTAATTAAAGGTCGAGTCTGCTGTATAAACAGATAAAAAATGACATCATATAAAAAACACAGGTGAAAGGATTAATGATGACTTATGAATGAATATGATTTATGGAAGAGCAATTATAATTGCCGGCAAATACTGCATGTTAGTAAACTCTTAACATGTCCCTATACCTGCCTACAACCCTACCATTATTACCAGAAATATTTGTTGAGTCTGAAAATACCAAAATAGGCAAACTTGCCAGATCAGTGTTCATTCATTTGAGATTTAAAAAAACAAATGGTCTAATATCTTACCTCTGTCTCCTTTTCAGTTCCGTAACTGCATGCTCTCTACAGTTGGGATGGGCGGTATGGTGGAAGATGAGACTTCAGTATCAGCCAGCAAGACAGAAGTGTCCTCTGTCTCTTAAGATCAAGAACTTCACGACTCTGGACTTCCTACTTGCTGATTTCTTCCTGACTGTGAATGGCTGATTGGAAATTGAACAAATGGATAGAAGTGGACTCTCTTTATTTTTTGCAACCAATTGACTTTAATTTCAGAATACATGCCTTTAATTCAACGTGCGTGTTCGTGATTTGTTTGCACGGCTGGACTCCAACATAGTTTCTCATCTGAAAAACGATCAAGAAAAGAAAATCTCTGAAACACAGCCTCAAGTGTTGATTTAACGATGTTGATGGTATGTTTGGGTGAATGAGTGGTTGAGAATCATCTTTGTATATTTATGAGATGGAGAGGTTAGCATATCTGTTGACCTCTGTCATAATATTCTGTATATATTTTCTAAAATCAATAGAGTAGAAAGACATCTATTAAATGCATCCATGAAAATACCACTTGGTTGTTTTTGTTTCTTGTCGTTTTGAAGGGTACAGAATGATAGTATTACTTATCTATTAAAAAAAAAAATATTTTGTCTGAATTAATATTTTAACTTTTTTTTGAGGGGTTTGACAATGACATAATGTTTATGCTTTGCCAGCCATTAAGCCACCAGCATTGCGGGTTACCAGGGTTGTCTATTGTTCGGCGCAGCTAACATGACTGTAGGCTGGCACCGGGTGAAATGGAGTATGCCAATCCTGCAGCTGCTTTTTTATTTGCACCAGCAGCTGAGTGACCGGAGACAGGCAAAAACGAGTCAATAGGCAAAGCATTCACTCGATGGACTGATAAAGGAGTTCAACAACATTAAAACACGCTTAAAATTCTCCTTGATCGCTAAGCTAACTTTCATGGTTACTTAGCTGTAATGGCTAATGGTAACGGCTAGCAGTAACTGTCAAACTCCTCTGAAATACTTGTTTTTATGGTGCGATTTGCCAGAGGGGATGGGTTGAAACAGGCTCAAACAGACTCTGGTCTCCTGTAGGCTACATGACCGGGTCCGACCGTATTCTGTCAGGATCCCAGTTCTGGCAGCCCTTTCACTTTATCTTTTGTGCTTGTGTTGTCTCCCTCTGTCTGTGTTTCCCTGTATGTGGCTCCCCTCTCTGTGTTTGTTTGTTTGGAGACGGGAGGCGTGGTTCTGGACCAGCTGAAGGGAATCCCACTAATCACCTCCCCAACAGTATAAGAAGCCGGATGTCGGACACGTCCAGCGCCAAATCGTTTCATCATTTACTCGGTATGGTGTCTCAACGCTCCACGTTGTGTTAGAGAAAGTTAGTTTGTTCCATGTTTTCATTGTTTCTTTGTTTCCTTTTGTTTTAGTTTCCCACGATCCTGTTTCTCTGTCTGCATCCCCGCCTGCTTGCCTACCACCTGTTCGTGTTTTTCCTGTGATCACTTCGTTGTTGTTTGTTTCTTCACCGTCACTGGACTCGCTCTGGAGAGCTGCACCTTCACCTGGACCACTCCTTTTCCCTCTGCTTCCTGGACACTAATGTACATAGTTCTTTCATTAAAGGCTTGTTTAGACCTGACTCAGTTTCCATGTCTGCATTTGGGTCCCAGCCCTCTTTGTTGTTCTCAGAACCGGTCATGACATATTCAACCTTAACTGTTAATATCGCATTGATTTGTTCTTGCAATTATTGTAAGTAGAAGGTAAAGGCATACATTCTGTACTACACAAGTATTACTAATAAACAATTGATAGATCAACAATTTTAATAACTTCAATGAGCAGGAGGACTTATCAGTGATGAATATGCAGCACAGCCTTTTTTGATGAAATAATATGTAAATATAAAAAAATATGTATTCATCAAGGTGAATGGGATATTGACATAAAGCAGCTATGAGTATCGATTCAAACATTGACCATTTGCAGACTATTTACACCATGGAAAAATAGTCTGGAAAAAATATGGCCGCTGAAAAACGTATAGCTCCAGATTGTTGCCTTATTCATGACTAGGCCATACGATTTGATCAACACATCTTTCTGGTCAATACCAGTTTGTTCAAGACAAAAACCTAAAATCACATCACATTTACCACCGATGTTGCTTAAGGTTCAGTTCTAGGCCCTCTCCTCTTCATCATTCATTGCCTTCCACTTGGTCACATCTTTAGGAAATACAGGACTAAGAATGGATACAGCTCTATATTTTCACCAAGCCCAACACTGCCTTCCCACCATCTTCACTCTCTGCCTCTTAGAAATAAAATCTTAGTTCACTCAAACTTTCATCATCTCAACTGTAATAAAACTGAATTTATCATTGTTGGCACCATAGACTGTATAAGAAATTGACACAGCATTCAGGTCTGAAAAATTAGACCAACGCTGAAATAGCTTAAGCTAGAATTCTAGTGAGTGGCCAGCAGTGGGTGATACGAGCGGTTGCAGAAAGACTTCAGGTTGTATGCAAGTCAACAGTAAAATTACCGACTTGTCACTTAATTCATCACTACAATAGGCCAGTTGCAGAAGTTTTGCCTTTTACAATACCCACTACTGTTCATTGTTTAGGAATTTGGCCCCAGTTTGAGTCAAATAGATGATAATGCAGGAGATGACTTGGGGCATGGCTTACTTGTGATTGATAGGTCTAAAAGACAGAGAGTTGTCAATCAAACCTACAGCAGCTGTTGAAAAATACAGTGTATTGTTTTCCGGTGTGTTTGTAGTTTTTTTTCAGTTTCTTAAAGTGGACTTTAACCGGTTGTACTAAAAGACAGTCCAAGCAGTCTGGTGTTCAGTTTATCCGATAGTAGATTCTTCAGAAAGAGCAGCAACCACTGAACCTCTGGGACTGGATCCAACCCTATCAGAGCCGACACTTTCAGCTTTAACATTTGCTTGGAAGATCAGCCTTCAACCCGGCGCGGTTGCCTGTCTGTCATCACTTCTCTTTATGACCCACTGGGATTCATCACTCTATTCAGCCTAACTGGAAAGCTTATCATTCAAGGGCTGTGTCAAAGACGCATCGGATAGGGTTATCTACTCCCAGAAGATATGAGACCACGGTGGGAGGAGTGGATAAATGGTCTTCAAAAGTTGAGAGAGGTTTCAATGTTACCACCCAAATGACTTCCATAGAGTTGAGTTGCACCATTTTTCTGATGCCGACTGCATGGGATACGGTGCTTGTTCTTACATCAGGTACAAAAATGACAAAGATGAGGTCCATTGCAGTCTTGTTTTGGCGAAAGCAAGAGTTGCACCCTCAAAGGTCACAAGTATCCCGAGACTAGAACTCGTGGCAGCTGTGGTTTCTACAAAAGTCAGTGTCATGTTAAAAGGTGAACTTAAAATAAAGATTGATGAAGAGGTTTTCTGGACAGATTCGTAAGTCGTGCTTGGGTTCATTAACAATGATGCTCGTAGGTTCCACATATTTGTAGCGAATCGTGTTCAGCTTATAAGGGATAACAGTGATCCCAGTCAGTGGCACTATGTGGACACCACAGAAGACCCAGCGGATCAGGCATCCAGAGGCCTTCGTGCTGCAGATATTCATTCGACAAACTGGCTGCGAGGACCTAAGTTTCTCTGGGAGAGTGAATTACATCTAACACTCAGCGCTCCAACAGAATTACTCATTGGTGATCCTGGAGTAAAGACAATTCAGGTGCTTGCAACCGAAGCCAAAAACTGCATGGCATCCTCAGACGTCTGAGTCAGTTTTCCTCCTGGACAACATTTCCCAAGGTGGTTGCAAGAATCAAGCGGCTGGGGTCTAAACAGAAACAACACAGTGAGTATGTGACTGTTAAGGAGCATGAGAAGGCTGCCGAAGAAGTTATTAACACCATACAGCAGCAAGCCTTCTCCCAGGAAATAAAGATCCTTCAGGGTGAAAAAGACCTTCCAAACTCAAGCTCTCTTTTCAGTCTCGACCCCATGTGGTCCGAAGAACTCCTCCGTGTCGGTGGGAGATTGAAACAGTCATCGCTCTGTCACCAAGTCAGGCACCCAGTTATCTTACCAAATAAAAGCCACATCACCAAGCTGATTGTGTCCCATTTCCACGCTAAGACATGCCACTAGGGTCGAAGCCAGACCCTAATGGAGCTTCGGGCTAATGAATTTTGGGTAATTGGTGGGAGCAAGCTGGTTGCCAGGGTGATACACACGTGTTTTGCAGGAGACTTCAGCGGCCGACAGAGAGGCAGCAAATGGCCGATCTTCCCAAAAAACGTGTCGAAGCCTCAGCACCCTTCACGTATAGTGGCATAGACTCTTTCGGCCCTTTCATTGTAAAGAAAGCCTGCAAAGAATACAAAAGATACAGCTTGATTTTCACGTGTCTGTACTCTAGAGCTGTTCATATTGAAATCATTGAAGATTTGTCAACAGACTCATTCATCAACTCACTGAGATGCTTCATCAGCCTGAGAGGAGCTGTTCAACAACTACGCTGTGACCAAGGCTCTAATTTCGTTGGTGCTAGAAATGACCTCAAGGAAGCACTTAAACAATGTGACATTAAGCTACTGGAAATCTTCCTGACTGAGAAGCAGTGTGAATTTGTCTTCAATGTTCCCTCTGACAGTCACGCAGGCGGTGTCTGGGAACAACAGATCAGAACCATTAGGAATGTGCTGAACGCTACCTTTGCACAGTGCCCAGGCCGACTTGATGACGCATCCCTCAGAACACTACTATATGAGGCCATGCCTATTGTTAACAGCCGCCCATTCACAGTGGATGGAATCAATGATCCTCATGCACTGGAGCCTATAACAACGAATCACCTCATTATGATAAATCTAAAGTTGCTCTTCCTCCCCCTGGAGCATTTGTCAAGGAGGACCTGTACGCGACAAAGGGGTGGAGAAGAGTTCAGTATCTTATCAAACAGTTTTGGAGCCGCTGGAAAAAAGAGTATTTGATGAACATATCCATAAGACAGAAATTCTCAAAGAGAATGATATTGTCATTATCAAAGATGACAATCTCCCAAGAAAATCAGTGGCAACTTGGAAGAGTGATTGAGGCTGTTCAAAGTGGAGATGGCTTAGTTCGTCGAGTTAAAGTGCAAGTTGGAGAGCGGAAACCTTATAAAAAACAAGATCCTCCTTCCAAGCCCTCAGTTATTGAGAGACCAATCAAAAGATTGGTGCTCCTCCTTGAGAAATGATCAGAACAAAGCGATAGACAACCCTGCACAAACTGTTTTGTTATGTGTGATGGATAGCTTAACTTGAGGCTATTCATTTAATGGAGTCAAAATCCCTTTACAATTCATTCACCTTTTCTGCATTTGTTCATTCATTGTGCTAGGATTTGGTGGGAGTGTAAATGTCAGTGTCACATTGTGGTCGGTTCTGCTTTTATCTTGAAGGAGCCTTTTTCTTCTTCTAATGTTTTTTTTTTGTGACGCTAAACTTCCTGTTCACAATGTGCTGGCAGATCGTCGGAACGGTAAAACTTACACCTAAGTTATTTAGCATTTTTTTATCTGTTTAAATCCTGCAAGGAAAGAGTATGTTGTGATTTATTTTATTATTCTTATTGTTCGTACCCGTTATTAGAACTCCAAACTGAGATGTGCATTGATCTAGAGAGCAAGCCTGTAATCCTGTAATTAGCGCCCTTGGAGAGCGGAATGAGGTAGGAAAATGTGGAGGGTGTGTTACTATCAGAGGGGATTTTATTTTAATGTATAATAAGTAATGGCATTATTCTATTTGTTTGAAATTAATTGCGCAAGTTATAAGGATAAAGGCAATATATATATTCTGTGAAAAATTACAATGTATTGAACTCAGTTGGGTTAAATGAGTTGTATTGGGTGTAAACAAAATTAATACTGAAGTTGGTGCACAGTGGGGTCATGGTACATAAACCCCTGGAATGAGACCAGTCCTGGCTGGTTGAGCAGATAATAACTTGCATCACAGAGCCTCACAGAAAAGAGAGATCAGATCTGTAGAGTGTGCAAGATAGAGATCTCGTGCTCTCTCACTGATCACCTCGTTATGATTCTAAAGAACAGAGGAATTTCTCTATTTTTTACAGACACATCTGTAATTTCCTTGACTCAGCTTTTAGTGTTATAATGTGTTGCCAGGCAGATTAACGCCCATTGCCGCCTTTTTTACCTTTAAGCGAACGTCCCACACCGTCCGACTGAAGGGGAAAGGCGACACTTGGTACCACTGGAGCCAGTGTGCGGCAGCGGCAGAACCACAACGCTCCTTGAGTGAGGTGCATCAGGACCTGAAAGCATCGTGCACTGTACCGGCTGGTACAGAAGAAAAGACCACCGACCAACAGGGGGCAGAATAATCCCCTGGTGGCACTGGAGGGAAGGTAGTATACCTGAACTCGTTAAAACCAACTCCCGAAGAAGACGACTTCGCCAGACCCACCATCTCCATGACAACGTGTCAACTGAACTTTTTCCATTTTTCTATCTGTAATATTTGCTATTTCCTTTGCTTTAGGTTTGCTAAAACTAATACTCACAGGCACCACTAGGTTTTAGTGCTAAATCATGCTACTATTTGGTAATAGAGGAGTGTTATTATCGTGTGGTGCTCTAACATATATAATTGTACCCCTGATTTTTTGGTTATGCGAAGGTCAGCATGAACAGAGTAAGGCAGTGACACCCCTTAGCCCGCTCTCTCGTGAGAAACGAGGAACGCAAAAAAGGATAAGTGCATAACCCATGTACGGCCGAACTATAGCATACGGCCGAGCTATATCCATGCTTGCTATCAATGATTGTCTGCAATTGCGAACGCTTGATGTTGAGCTCTTTTGAGAGCTCAAAAGGGGGAATTGTGGAAGATAGAGAAATGAGCTGCTCGGTCATATGGCTTTTGAAATGGCTAAACTGAAGTTGGTGCACAGTGGGGTCATGGTACATAAACCCCTGGAATGAGACAAGTCCTGGCTGGTTGAGCAGATAATAACTTGCAACACAGAGCCTCACAGAAAAGAGAGTTCAGATCTGTAGAGTGTGCAAGATAGAGATCTCGTGCTCTCTCACACATCACCTCGTTATGATTCTAAAGAACAGAGGATTGCTCATTTCTCTATTTTAGGCACACACACACATACTCATTAACTAACAATTTTGTGTGTTGCAAACACAGACACATCTGTCTCTCTAGATAGCCATATAGGGACATGCACTAATTTCCTTGACTCAGCTTTTAGTGTTATAATGTGTTGCCAGGCAGATTAACGCCCATTGCCGCCTTTTTTACCTTTAAGGCGTTACCATCGACAGAAGGGTATATAAAGCCGCTACACCTAGACCACAACAGACTCGTCTGATGTATGACCTGGTTTGAGTTGTATCAGAACTTGTCTCCGCTTTGCAAAGTGCTCCAATAAAGATACTGGTGGGATCTCAAGCCATCGTCTCAAGATCTCTCCTTCTATCCTCCGATCAACGGACTCGGGGAGGTAACTGCAGGTTGATCTCAACAGTCTTAATTAATGAATCAGAGGGGCAGCTACAGCTCTACATATATTTAGCTCCATCATTTATGTGCCAATAGCTGCTTGTTGTCAGTAATTCTTGCATAGTTTTACAATTTACTGTATCTGTGCTTATGCCCTGTGTTATGTTTCAGTTAATGAATATACACTCTATACTAAAATGTAGAGTCTGAATGCATAACAGTAAAGACATTTTTTGTCAAACAGATTTCCTTCAGTTGATGGTGGCAGGCTGATGCAGTGGTTACTGAACATGAGGAGAGACAACTGGGTCAAGTTGTCTCTCATGTTCAGACACGTCACGTCTGTGCAGTAGACACTTTGAGGAGGATCAGTTCTTCTTCGACAAGAAGGTAGACGGATGCATTATGATGCACTAATCAATAATTAAAAACTAACAAGGGGTATTGACGTTGTCCCTTTATTTATATGGTATTTTTATTTTTATTTTACTTTGTTTGTCTTTTTGCTACATCTATTAAGGTTCCCCACACAGAGAAAAGTGAGTGACCAGTGCAAACAGAAGGAAGAGCTCATCTGTGGAGGAGCATATTTGGTGTGAAGAATGCTGCATGGACAACATTCTTGGTTATCAAATGGGTGGTGGTGATGATGGGCATTTATATGTGATTCTACAACAAAGGGTTGCACAACCAAATGCAAGTTGTAGTCCCTTCATGCTACACAAGAAAAAATATTTGTATTATAAATAACCATCCTCATCATATAACTGATGGTCACTAGGTACCAATTATGCGCTTTAAATCAGACTTTAGTTTCCACAAGTTATTTATTTTGAAAAATATTTGAAAAATGTAATAAATGATGATCCTAGTTTCCTGTTTTCCTTATATGATTGAACAGTGACAATATTATCCATGAACTACAGAATACGCTTGCTTGGTAATTCCAAATTTACCATGTGCCTTGTTAATCACAACACACAACTTTTCTATAATCTCACTGAAAGCTAGCACACTGTATAAAGAGCACTGTAGCTGATTACACATTTTGGCAAAAACCTGTATCAATGTGTTCGTGTGATAACAATACTGCACTGGTTGCTAATGTTAAAATCCATAGCATAGATAAGAAACATCAACAAACGTTTGGCAAGAACTTCACAAGAACCTTTATTGCATATTCAAAACGAATGAACTTAGTGCAACATTTACATTCAAGTGTATCTATGTAAAAATACATACAGTAAATAAAAAACAATACAGAATCAGAATCCGAAATACTTTAATAATCCCAGGGGTAAATTATTTTCGTTACCTCCGTCACACCACACACACACTGGACTCCTCCGCCAGTCTTTGTTTGTTCTCAAACTGAAAACTGTAGCTGTACATTCACTTAATATCTTCACACATATTGTTATAAACTGTATTTCTCCTCTGCTCTGATCGCTCTCTCTCATCCACTGAGAACATAAAACAAAAACAGCTATTTTCAGGTTCGGAACCCTTCATTCATTCATTCATCTTCAACCACTTGTCCCTGTCGGGGTAGCTGGAGCCGATCCCAGCTGACATCGGGCGTGAGGCGGTGTACACCCTGGACAGGACGCCAGTCTATAGCAGGGCACATAGAGACAAACAACCATTCACACTCACTTTCACACCTACGGGCAATTAAGAGTCATCAATTAACGTAACACATGCATGTCTTTAGACTGTGGGAGGAAGCAGGAGAACCCGGAGAAAACCGGTTTCGAACCGGGTCAAAGGAACCGTTGTTGTACCCCTACTGGTTTCTCCACCAACTGGTTTCTCTATGTTGACTTTCTCTAACAGCAATAGCTGTGCTCAGCCTGTCATGTCAGGTCCGCCACACATTCACAAACATGTTACCGAAGTTTTTTAAGCCGCATCTCATAACTGCTATGGCGCGTATGACCGTGTAAGTGCACTCTACATTACCGTCACCTTTGAAAAAATACATTTCAGAAAATATAATGTTTATAAGATCACTTCCAGCTGGTTTTGATCTCACCAGAGCAAAACACATGAATATCGCAGTCTGTTGCTCCACATCATGAGCCACTTGAGCTCACACAGCAGGCTCTCCTTGTCACATATCAATTAATTATGTAAGCATGTTTAGCTTGGGGTGATCTGAAACAACTGGTTACCTTAATCTCATCTAATGTAGTGTGCACTTGTACAATAATAGAGAGATGAGGCTTGACAATCATCGGTAAAATGTTTGTGAATATGTGATTAATCTGACAAAAGAGGCTGAGCACAGCTGCTGCTGTTAGAAACACAACATAGGGAAACAAGTTGGTGGTGAAAAGAGGGGTACAGCATCGGAACGGAACCCCTTTTTGATAGCCTTTTTTGACTGACAGGGAATGGACTCACTGCGGTCACGTCAGCCGCCGATTGAAAAAGCCATGTCAAGCCAGCAGCCACTTAGTATCCGTTGCGTGTGTATTACTGCACTTACCGATGACCGACTTGGCCAAAGTGGATGGGAAAGCAGATTTTAATACCCTGTGCAAATTTCCTGATTTTCAAAAATTAATAAAATTATTCCTTAGGAGGTTTGAAAATATTTTCAATTGATTCTTGTTCACAGTGATCCTCACTATCCTTATGGAAAATATCAAGACATTTTACTGTATGGTTTCATAATACATTCAATTCAAAATCCCTCACAGTTTTAAAGTGCATATCGGCGAATGGATACTTTCCTGATATTCAAGAAATAATAGGAGGTTTGCTAATAATTTCAATGGATTCTTGTTCACAGTGACTCTGACTATCATTCTAGAAAATATCAAAACATTTTACTGTATGGTTTCATAAAGAATTAGATTAAAAATCCCTGCCAGTGTCAAAGTGCATACTGGCGAATGGATAATTTCCTGATTTTCAAGAATTTATTAATGGTATATTATGTTCCTGTTTTGGGCCAGTTTTTTGTTTTAAGTGCCTTTTTTAGTGCATTGATCGCTTCATCAGATCTCGCTCACTCACTAACAATGTAAACATAATATGAAGTATACTTAATGGTATTATCAGAAATTGCCCAGGGAAAACAAACTATCCGAAAAGTTTTATTGATAAGGATAAAGAAAATTATAATATGGAGGATTTAGCTAACAGCTTTAATCATAATTTCTTTGTAAAGGTAGGACCAGACCTGGCCAAACAAATCCTTGATCCAGGGGCATCTGGAGAAACTCCTGAGAATGTATTGGGGACAACTCCCTATCATTATTATAATACTACAATTATAAACAGAGTGAGTGTGAGTTCCTCCCCAGTAATCTTTCAGTTTACTATGGAGGGTGTTTAGGGAAGTGAAAATGTTGCAGTAAAGCTCAAAGACAATGATAGCCGGCAACAAACTCTTAAGGAATAATTTTAATTAAGTCGTGAAAATCAGGAAATTATCCATATGCACTTTGACACTGGGAGGGATTATGAATCTAATTTATAATGAAACCATACAGTAAAATGTTTTGATATTTTTTAGAATGATAGTAAGAGTCACTGTGAAGGAGAATCCATTGTAAATATTAGCAAACCTCGTATGGAACAATTTTAATTAACTTAGAAAATCAGGAAATGATCCACTCGCCAATATGCACTTGGACACTTGGAGTGATGTTGAATTGAATTTATGATAAAACCATACAGTAAAATGTCTTGATATTTTCCATAATGATAGTCAGGTTTTCTAATATTGTAAATATTATATCGGCCAATTCTTACTAATAGACCGTAAGTGCACTAGACACTAAGCGGCGGCTGGCTTGACGGGGCTTTTTCAATCGGCGGCTGACGTGACCGCAGTCTCTGTTCCCAGTTCGCGCACCAGAGTTTGAACCAACCGGAGCATTTCGATTAAAGATAATTTGGTTCAAAACTTTGGTTTTAAAGTTGGTTCCGAACTGGTTGTTTTTTTCTTATTCCGAGCCAGATCAACCGTGACAACATCAGCGGGTGTGCCAATCAACAGATAGAGCAACGCAGCCTTCTTCTCTGGGGGCGTGACCACTAAAGGACATGAACATGTGAAAGGAGATGTGTTCTCAGTGGATGAGAGAGAGAGAGAGCGATCAGAGCATAGGAGAAATAAAGTTTATCAAGTTATGTCTGAAGATATCTTGTGAATGTACAGCTGCTACAGTTTTCAGTTTCTGAACAAATAAAGACTGGCGGAGGAATCCCGTGTGTTGTTACTGATGCTGAGTGAAGTGATGGCTCCGGAGACTCAGGCCAGACAACAAGATAAAAGTATTTCCTCCTGTGATTTCTGACCATTGTCATCCTAAATGAATGCTCTGAATAGATCTGAGTTCCCTCTGGTAAGTTAATTATACGTAGTGTGTCTAGAGCTGTTATTATGAAAGGTAAGATCGGAAGAAGTGAAGCTATCTGCACTGTTTTTCTAGGTTGAGGTAGATAAATAGTTTTCCGTCTGCACACAGCAGACCTCTGTTGTCTTATAATTATCAATGTGATGTGTGAGGAAATCCCCCAACATTCAAAATAAGTACTTTCACACATAACTAAATAATAAGGAGCACTCCACATTATGACACATTCAGGTAATTTATGCACCCCAATAACACACATCAGGCTCTCTCCGCCGCGCACAATACATTTACCAGTGTGCACTGTGCACGCCCTCAGTTGCTGACGCCTAATTGATTACAATGGCTCCACACAAAACTGATAGAACTGCGCCTTTTCGCTAGACAGCAACAATGTTAAAGAAATCGGACATGAACCGGTTCAAGAACCCGTTCCCAGTCAGTCATAAAACGCTATGAGTAAAACCAATACCAGCCCCTGCCCTAACCGCTCACACACAAGCCCCGCTGCGCATGCAGCACCAACACATAGACAGACACCAGCTCGACCAGCCTAAGAGGATTACTGTCTACGTGTCTACTCATTCTCAATTCTGTAGAAAATGTCGCAAACAGGCTACAACTTAAAATTCTAGCACGACGAATCTCTACTATCATTTAACCTACAACAGCGCAATAAAGTGCAATACGAGGGATGTGTGTAACTCCCCGTAGTCAAGTGATCCGTTATTGCTTTATCCGTAGTGAAGTGCGTCCAGAAACACTTTACTGTCATTCTTTCTCACTTTGCAGCATACAACTCTTACCTGCACAAATGGGATGAAGTGTTAATTTTACATGCACCGTGAAATAACCGAAATTCGACGCTTCAAAAATGTATTTTTTTGTGTTGACGTCCATTTTTCAGTTTTAAAAATAAGTGTTAAACCCAGTTCAGACCAAGGATTCGCGACGAGACGGGAAATGTCACACCGCGGCAACTTGCAGGTGAAAGCTGCCGCGGTGTGAACTGACCCGTCTCGTCGCGTATGTAACCGGCTAATGTCACCAGCGACTCAACCTGTCAAATCGCCAGCGACTGGTTTTAGAACGTGACACACGTCATTAGTTTCAACAGCCAATCAAGTCTTAGCAAAGTCTGCAGGTTAGGTCACTGACAAACTGGTGAACTGAGACTCAACGAGCATGTGTGTGTGTGTGTGTGTGTGTGTGTGAGAGAGAGAGAGAGAGAGAGAGAGAGACAGAGCGAGAGAGAGAGAGGGTAGAGCGAGCAATACAATGAGTATAGAGTAATAATATAGGAGAGCTAGCGCAGTAATCGCAGAACAAAGCAGCGACTCATATAAATAAAACGCTATTTTCTCTGTATAAATACAGCTGTACAATTTCTCACTATCTGTCCTCATTCATATTTTATAATGATATAAATTATATCCAGCTACGAAAGCAAGCCTGAAAAGTCAGAGGTTAGAACAGAAGTACAGAGAGGCGTTCCTATGGAGATGATAGGAGTAGGAGATATAGGGTCTGAACTGGGCTTTATTTTTCCGCGTCTCAAACCCATGGGCCCATATCTGGTGTATATAGTGCCATTCAAGTCTTCTGACTACTCAAGGCACTTTTACACGTCTTGTCATATTCACACAGAATGCAGGGACACACCCATGTGCAGCACAGTGAGCAATTTTAGGGTTTGGTGTCTTGTCTAGGATACCTTGACAATTGGATTGGAGGAGCCGGCTATTAAACCACCGACGTTTCGACAGGGGGGCCATTAGCTCCATCTCTGTGCGAGCTATAGTTCAATGTATGAGAACTCTCTCCCCACAGATGCAGTTTAAAAACCCGATTATATTTGCGTTATAGCAATACTCTGGTTTCTCAAACGCTATGTAAAGACCGTGCCCCAGGTGAAATCGGAATTTTTATACCCGGGTAAAGAAGCCTAGATAACTCCATCAGTACCCCGACTTTTCATGCATTTGTTCATGTTCATGTTGCATTATTCCTAATGGCTTTATCACTGTAATGTTGCAGCTGATAAATGTAGGGCTAATTTAATTTACTTTATATACTACTGTGTAGTTTAAAAAAAAACAATATATGTTATTTAATTTATTGACAGTATTTTACCAATATTCTGAAACTGTAGAGTAACTAGTAATTTAAGTTACCAAATAAATGTAGTGGAGTAGAAGTAGAAAGTAGATTAAGATAGAATTACTCAAGAGAGTACCTCAAAATTGTACTCACGTAAAGTACTTAAGTAAATGTAGTCAGTTAATTTTCACCACTGCATATGCTAAATCACACTATAACAATGAGGAAAAAATATTGTAGTTTAAAAAAAATGTGCAGATATTTTAATTGTTTCTACAGATATAATCAAGAATTTAAACCTTAAGCACAAATGTAGTGACGAGTGTCTGCATGCAACACTTTCATCCCTGCTAACGTGATTTCCTGAGGATTACACTAAAGACTTATTCTCAATCCTCCTGTAATCCACTTTTTAAAGGTATAAAGCTCGACTCAAGATGAGCTGCAGACAGGTTCGATACTGCATTGGGCAAACTGAACACAGTCGGTCCACACAGTCAAAAAAGATGGAGAACGGCACAGAAGGAAAGAACTTCTACATCCCCATGAGCAACAGGACGGGGCTTGTGAGGAGTCCTTATGAGTATCCACAGTACTACCTGGGAGCAAAATGGCAATACTACCTAATGGCTTGCTACGTATTCTTTCTGATCTGCACCGGCTTTCCAATTAACTTCCTGACACTGGTGGTCACAGCTCAGAACAAGAAGCTCAGACAACCTCTCAATTTCATCCTGGTCAACCTGGCTGTGGCTGGACTGATCATGTGTCTCTTTGGGTTCACCATCACCATCACAACTGCTTTAAATGGCTACTTTGTTTTTGGACCATTGGGCTGTGCTGTGGAGGGATTCATGGCTACTCTGGGAGGTATGATAGAGGAATTTGCGTAACATTGCTAATGCATGTTGTTGTTTCCTTCATGAAAAAAATCAGTCTTCCATGTTTTACTGCCTTAAATAAGCTCTCTGATACATGCCACAATTAAAACATGCATGTAACAACAATTCTAACCAGATGTTTTTGTTTCTTCTACCTCATTGTCTTACAGGTGAAGTTGCGCTGTGGTCCTTGGTCGTCCTAGCTGTTGAGAGATACATTGTTGTCTGCAAACCCATGGGAAGCTTCAAGTTCAGTGGAACTCATGCAGCAGCTGGAGTTATTTTCACATGGATCATGGCTCTTGCGTGTGCCGCCCCTCCACTGTTTGGCTGGTCCAGGTAAATACATATGTTTAACATCTCTCAGTGTTCAGATTTGTTTATCCAATTCATTAAACTGCGCAGGAAAAGAACTTAATAGAACTCATTGACTGTACAATATAGATTGATTATCTCTACTGCCCCACTTTGTCTCCCACAGGTACCTTCCTGAGGGTTTCCAGTGCTCTTGTGGACCGGACTACTACACTTCAGCCCCAGGCTACAACAATGATTCATACGTCATCTACATGTTTGTCGTGCACTTCTTTATCCCAGTTTTCATCATCTTCTTCACCTATGGCAGCCTAGTGCTGACAGTGAAAGCTGTAAGTCTTTTTTCTCAACTCTGTTATATTTTAGTACTAGTCTATCAGGGTGGGTTCTTTTTTATTGGATGGAGATTGCACTGAGTAGCCCAAAAGAGGTGAAACTTTAAAGTGCAACCGTTTAAAATGTATTAACAAAACAATCCCATGTGTAGTATAATTCTTTTAAAACCTACAGTCCAGTTGGGTGCAGTAGAGGAAGGTGGTGGCTTTTCAGTAGCAGTCTATCAAAGGCCTTCCAACTTTGCTCTCTAGCCTCTCGTTGTACTGTGACGCTCCTGACACACATACATCTACGCCTGGTACACCACTGTCTTTGCTCTGCACCTCTTTCCATGTATCTTTGTACACCTCTGTCTTCTTTGTCCTATTTTTTGCAGACATTAAGCAATGACAGGAAGTGCAGACACAAACCAATATGCAATTTCCAACAATAAAATGATGCCATACAACAAAGCAAGCTCATGCATACAATGACACAGCTAAGCAAATATTTAAAATTGTTAAAGCCCTACACCACCTTGCTCCCTGATGTAGAAGGTAGAGCTTCAACTTATTATTGCCATTTTCTCAGTGTAACAGTGAGACAGAAAAATGTAAAACAGACGACCCAAACCCATATATTTTTTTCTGGTCATCAATTATTTGATTAATCATCCTATTCTTTTCAGATCAAATTAATTTTAAAGTAACACAACGTAGAAAATAGACTTAGCCTTGTTTTACTCATCTCCTAACTGCTTTTCTGTTCAACACATTTCAGGCAGCAGCCCAGCAGCAGGACTCAGAATCCACTCAGAAGGCTGAGAGGGAAGTGACACGCATGTGTGTTCTGATGGTGTTTGGCTTCCTCGTGGCCTGGACTCCATATGCTACCTTTGCTGGATGGATCTTCTTCAACAAAGGAGCAGCTTTCACAGCTGCACAAATGGCAGTTCCTGCCTTCTTCGCAAAGAGCTCAGCATTGTACAATCCTGTTATCTACGTGTTGTTCAACAAACAGGTCAGTTTATTACTTTGCTGTATGAACTGAGAAACTAAGTCTCCTCAGAAGAGACGGACCAAGGGCTGATTAGTCATCCTTAATAAAGGTTTATCAGCTTAAAGTAATTACTTTATTGTTGGTTAAAAAAGTATTTACTAATGCTTTACAGATATGGTATAAGTAATTTAAAAACATATCGGGTTACTAGGTTGTGGTTGAAAATATTCATGTATTTTGATTCTTTGAGATACAAGTCATTACTAAAAGAAAGTTTAACAACCAGGTCCACAGTTATGAAGGGCAAATACATAACTGTAATAATGAGGAGCAATTAACATCTAGTCTAGAAATAGTTGGCCTCTAATGGTCGACAACACCAGAAGAGGCCAACTTGTCAGATCAGTGTTCATATTTTCATGGTTCGAGATTTAAAAACAAATGTTATAATCCTAAATAAAGTCTCACAGTAACACATTGAAATGTGGTCTAATATCTTACCTCTGTCTCCTTTTCAGTTCCGTAACTGCATGCTCTCTACAGTTGGGATGGGCGGTATGGTTGAAGATGAGACTTCAGTATCAGCCAGCAAGACAGAAGTGTCCTCTGTCTCTTAAGATCAAGAACTTCACGACTCTGGACTTCCTACTTGCTGATTTCTTCCTGACTGTGAATGGCTGTTTTGAAAATGAACAAATGGATAGAAGTGGATCATTTTTCTGCAACAAATGGACTTTAATCTCAGAAAACATGCCTTTATTTCAATGTGCATGTTCCTAAGTTGTTTGTACGGCTGGACTCCAACATCATATCTCATCTTAAAAAGGATCAAGTAAAAACATCTAAAACACAGCCTCAGGTGTTGTAATGATTTTGATGGTATGTTTCAGTGAATGAGTGGGTGTGAATCATCTTTGTATATTCATGACATGAAGAGGTTAGCATATCTGTTGGCCTCTGTCATAATATTCTGTATATATTTTATAAACACTAATTTGTAGAAAGAAATCTATTAAATGCATAAACGAAAATACCTCTAGGTTGTTGTTGTTGTTGTTGTTTCTTTTTCTGTGTTTTACATCTAAACTGTTTGATTAGCAACTGCTTTTACTTGTAAGTATTAATTTTACATTGATTTGTTTTTTCTAATAAGTAGAAGTTGAAGGGAGATATTCTGTGCTGCACAAGTTCTTCTAATAAACAACAGATAGAGCAAACATTTAAAATAACTTCAATAAGCAGAAGGACATATCAGTGATGACTACGCAGCACAGAAGTCCGTTTCACAAAGCAGGTTCAGCAAACTCTGAGTCTAACCCTGAACTCTGAGTTGATCTACTCTGAGATAGGAAACTCTGAGTTTTCAGTTCCAGAACAGCAGATTTGCGTTAGGTTGATCAACTCAGAGTAGTTTGACCTGGAGTTAAGCGCGTGCACCACAAGTAAAAAAAGACAGCATCAATGGAGCCCTGATTCGACGAGTCACCATGGCAACGGGGAAGAGGAGGGCTACGCTACCACTGGAATTGGAAATATTAATGCGCTCATACGGTGAGTTTGAGCAGGTTTACATCGCTGCAGCAGCAAAAGAGAGGGAGATGGCGTGGGAGAACATTGCTGCCCGGGTCAGTGCGTAAGTTTAAATGTAGTCCTGTTGCAATCACAGTAATATCACAGGGGGAACTGCTTGAGTGGGAGCCTATTAATTTATTTAATTTAAGTGCAACCCCGCGGGGGAGAAGCGCACTTGGCAGCAGCTTAAGATGAAACATAAAAAAAATGTTTAAACAGGTAAAACCTCAGCACTGTCTCATGGTGACACCTCTTTTTAAGCATGTTTTACATTGTAAAGTAAATATAACCGTAAGTGGCTGTTTGATACGTTGTATAAGCTCAACACACAATATCTGCTGGGATGTGAGAGCATGACTTTGGTGGTTAATGTTGGAAATATAAGGACGGATTAGGTTGTGTATTTAAATGATGGACTGTGGCGTGAAATTGTACCGCTCAAAAAGATAATTGCCTGGAAATGCAAGAACATCTATAATCAGTAGTCTGATAATCATCTCCCGACGAATATTTAATTCTCTGCGCAGTAATTCTGCACCTTCATCCACGGGATCGTTATCAAAAGGACATGCCATGGTAGTGAAATAGTCGCCACCTAATATAACTTATATTGACTGATTTTTGCGGTGATTTTCTGAAAAAAACAGACGACAGAACTATACTACGCCAAAACTCGCCTGTTGACTGAATGAATGAGGAAATCAAACACCGTGTGTGGCTGAAAGAGGGCGGAGACAGAGAGAAACTCAAGGTTTTTCTGAAACTAACCTGGTCGGGACCAGGTTAGTTTCAGAGAGCATGTTACCATGGTAACTGACCGAGAGGTTAAGTTACCTCTCTTTGTGAAACAGGCTAGAGTTACCCCTCTGTCTCTGGTTTGAGTAACCTCCCTTTGTGAAACGGAAAACTCAGAGTTTCCCTCATTTCAGGGTTAACAGACTCAGAGTTTTCACTAAACCTGCTCTGTGAAACGGACCCCAGGCCTTACTTGATGTAATGACATTTCAGGAACAAATGTGTCTTCATGAAGGCTGAAGTGTAAAATGGCACACAATATTTGCAATTTTATAATCATAACAATATACTCTATATGGTGAAGTAGATTGTTGGAAAATACTGTACCTTAAAAATCGAAGTATAATAAAATATAATGACATCAAAAAATATAATAATAAAAAAAAGATTTTGCCATAAAGCAGCCTTAAGTATAGTTTAAACATTGACTTTTTGCAGACTATTTACACCATGGAAAAAATAGTCTGGCAAATTTTTAACAATTCATTTAGCCTTATTGATGACCTCTAGAACATACGCTTTGACATATACAAATGTTTCAATAAGCCCTAAATGTGTTTGCTTTCAACCCTGTGTCAGTGATACCACTCTACATTATGGGGTCAATAGGTGTTGGGAATTACACGCTAATCAAATTTTGATTAAAAGTTTGATTTCTTCAGACTTCTATTAAAAGTGGGCACCACGTCAATAATATAAGGACTGGATTAACCTAAGCCTCAATGAAAGTTTAACACCTGTAAGAGTCGGACAGATACGCTAGTCCCTTTAATATTAAAAGAATATTTTTTATCAAGCTCATGTGCTGAATATCTCTTGTTCTGATAAAAGTGACTACAACTTTTACAAAGAAAGAAAGATTCAGTACTGTACATACAGTCGCCTTGGCAACCAGAGGTTTCTACCTCTTTAGTCAGTGAAGGTTGTTTATCAACTTTGTCTTCAGCCGTTTGGCCGTATAAAACATATTTTCTTTGATGAGTCACAATTGAAGTCTCCAGCAGTCACAGCTTTAGGAGTTAGGCGTGGATGAGGCTCAGCTGGTTTCTGTTTGCGAATTCCTTGCAAATGTTGGATTAGATATAAACTTAACAATATTTAAAATTAACCCCAAAAACAATAGTACCAAACTGCAAAACGAGGCTTGACTGTCTAAGAAAAATACAATCAATCTAAATAAAATTCAGAACTTCTTCTCCGAGAGCACAACAAGGGTCTTGCAAAGAAAGTTACGTGTAAATCGTAAAACGAAACTAGACTGAATATGAATAAGAAAGCTAAGGGGTTACTAATAAAAGACAAAACTAGACTGAACTGGACAGCTTGTGTTTGCTTTCTTAAAGTCCAGTTTTACAGGGTATGTCCAAAGGAAGAGATGCGCCCTTTCGAGCCTGAAGAGAGGAAACTCTTTTTTGTTCTGAGGAAAGGGCATCTTTAGAAAAAACGTAATGCTCTAATCCTTTGGAAATAAACGTAATGCTCTAAATCTTTAGGAATAAACTTAATGCTCTAAACCTCCAACAACTGTACTGGCTCCCGATCAAAGACCACGTTGATCCTGCTCCTTAGCTCTCTGACCTCCTCCAAAACTACACACCTACTCGCACTCTCCGCTCTTCTTCCTCCATGCTGCTCACCACACCTCCGGCCTGGTTGTCATCCATGTCAGCAGGAGCTTTCACCCATGCAACCCTCTGTCTCTGGAATTCTCTCCCACAAACCATCTCTGACACTGACTTTCCCACCACCTTTAAATCCCCTCTTTACACCTACCACTTCAGATTGCTCTAGTCTGTGTCTGAATTATTTTGGAATTTACTTGTTCTCGTATAAGTTTGTTGCTGTTCATTGCTTTGCATTTGTGTTTAGTCTGATTTTTTTTGTTTTGTTTTTCACTGTTGTCTATGTTATGTTTTTTTATTGGTGTCTATCTATTCAGAGTTTTTACTTAAGTAAAAGTAATACCACTCTGTAGAAATACTTTGTCACAAGTAAAAGTCCTTTATTCAAATGTTACTAAAGTAAATGCACAAAAGTGTCAACATCAAAATGTACCTTAAGTACAAAAAGTAAAAGTACTCATTATGAAGAGTAGCCCATTTCAGAACATAATAATATTAGATTAGATTATTGATTGATTAATGGACATAACACTTCGATGTTGCAGCTGATAAAGGTGGAGCCAACTTTATTTAGTGTATATACAGCTGTGTAGCTTCATCTATAACAGTATATCATATTTAATTTGTTGACAATAGTTTGTATTAATTATCTGAATCTGTAAAAGTCACTAAAGTTACCAAAGAAATGTAAGGGAAGCAGAAGTATGAAGTAGATTCAAATGGAATTACTCAAGTAAAGTACAAGTACATCAATATTGTATTTAAGTACAGTACTTGAGTAAATGTACTTTATTACTTTCCACTACTGCATAAGATAATTCACACCATAACAGTAAGAAAAAACTTCATGTGTTGAAAACCTGCAAATATTGAAATTGTTTCTACAGATATAATCAAGAATTTAAACCTTAAGCACAAATGTAGTGACGAGTGTCTGCATGCAACACTTTCATCCCTGCTAACGTGATTTCCTGAGGATTACACTAAAGACTTATTCTCAATCCTCCTGTAATCCACTTTTTAAAGGTATAAAGCTCGACTCAAGATGAGCTGCAGACAGGTTCGATACTGCATTGGGCAAACTGAACACAGTCGGTCCACACAGTCAAAAAAGATGGAGAACGGCACAGAAGGAAAGAACTTCTACATCCCCATGAGCAACAGGACGGGGCTTGTGAGGAGTCCTTATGAGTATCCACAGTACTACCTGGGAGCAAAATGGCAATACTACCTAATGGCTTGCTACGTATTCTTTCTGATCTGCACCGGCTTTCCAATTAACTTCCTGA
The DNA here is from genome assembly GCF_963691815.1 of Echiichthys vipera. Taxonomy (NCBI): domain Eukaryota; kingdom Metazoa; phylum Chordata; class Actinopteri; order Perciformes; family Trachinidae; genus Echiichthys; species Echiichthys vipera. Next base: position 24,998,625 of record NC_139825.1, on the reverse strand, counting down.
CACTGGTGGTCACAGCTCAGAACAAGAAGCTCAGACAACCTCTCAATTTCATTCTGGTCAACCTGGCTGTGGCTGGACTGATCATGTGTCTCTTTGGGTTCACCATCACCATCACAACTGCTTTAAATGGCTACTTTGTTTTTGGACCATTGGGCTGTGCTGTGGAGGGATTCATGGCTACTCTGGGAGGTATGGTAGAGGAATTTGCGTAACTTTGCTAATGCATGTTGTTGTTTCCTTCATGAAAAAAAGCAGTTTTCCATGTTTTACTGCCTTAAATAAGCTCTCTGATACATGCCACAATTAAAACATGCATGTAACAACAATTCTAACCAGATGTTTTTGTTTCTTCTACCTCATTGTCTTACAGGTGAAGTTGCGCTGTGGTCCTTGGTCGTCCTAGCTGTTGAAAGATACATTGTTGTCTGCAAACCCATGGGAAGCTTCAAGTTCAGTGGAACTCATGCAGCAGCTGGAGTTATTTTCACATGGATCATGGCTCTTGCGTGTGCCGCCCCTCCACTGTTTGGCTGGTCCAGGTAAATACATATGTTTAACATCTCTCAGTGTTCAGATTTGTTTATCCAATTCATTAAACTGCGCAGGAAAAGAACTTAATAGAACTCATTGACTGTACAATATAGATTGATTATCTCTACTGCCCCACTTTGTCTCCCACAGGTACCTTCCTGAGGGTTTCCAGTGCTCTTGTGGACCGGACTACTACACTTCAGCCCCAGGCTACAACAATGATTCATACGTCATCTACATGTTTGTCGTCCACTTCTTTATCCCAGTTTTCATCATCTTCTTCACCTATGGCAGCCTAGTGCTGACAGTGAAAGCTGTAAGTCTTTTTTCTCAACTCTGTTATATTTTAGTACTAGTCTATCAGGGTGGGTTCTTTTTTATTGGATGGAGAGTGCACTGAGTAGCCCAAAAGAGGTGAAACTTTAAAGTGCAACCGTTTAAAATGTATTAACAAAACAATCCCATGTGTAGTATAATTCTTTTAAAACCTACAGTCCAGTTGGGTGCAGTAGAGGAAGGTGGTGGCTTTTCAGTAGCAGTCTATCAAAGGCCTTCCAACTTTGCTCTCTAGCCTCTCGTTGTACTGTGACGCTCCTGACACACATACATCTACGCCTGGTACACCACTGTCTTTGCTCTGCACCTCTTTCCATGTATCTTTGTACACCTCTGCCTTCTTTGTCCTATTTTCTTGCAGACATTAAGCAATGACAGGAAGTGCAGACACAAACCAATATGCAATTTCCAACAATAAAATGATGCCATACAACAAAGCAAGCTCATGCATACAATGACACAGCTAAGCAAATATTTAAAATTGTTAAAGCCCTACACCACCTTGCTCCCTGATGTAGAAGGTAGAGCTTCAACTTATTATTGCTTAAAATGACAGTCATTTTCTCAGTGTAACAGTGAGACAGAAAAATGTAAAACAGACGACCCAAACCCATATATTTTTTTCTGGTCATCAATTATTTGATTAATCATCCTATTCTTTTCAGATCAAATTAATTTTAAAGTAACACAACGTAGAAAATAGACCTAGCCTTGTTTTACTCATCTCCTAACTGCTTTTCTGTTCAACACATTTCAGGCTGCAGCCCAGCAGCAGGACTCAGAATCCACTCAGAAGGCTGAGAGGGAAGTGACACGCATGTGTGTTCTGATGGTGTTTGGCTTCCTCGTGGCCTGGACTCCATATGCTACCTTTGCTGGATGGATCTTCTTCAACAAAGGAGCAGCTTTCACAGCTGCACAAATGGCAGTTCCGGCCTTCTTCGCAAAGAGCTCAGCATTGTACAATCCTGTTATCTACGTGTTGTTCAACAAACAGGTCAGTTTATTACTTTGCTGTATGAACTGAGAAACTAAGTCTCCTCAGAAGAGACGGACCAAGGGCTGATTAGTCATCCTTAATAAAGGTTTATCAGCTTAAAGTAATTACTTTATTGTTGGTTAATAAAGTATTTACTAATGCTTTGCAGATATGGTATAAGTAATTTAAAAACATATCGGGTTACTAGGTTGTGGTTGAAAATATTCATGTATTTTGATTCTTTGAGATACAGGTCATTACTAAAAGAAAGTTTAACAACCAGGTCCACAGTTATGAAGGGCAAATACATAACTGTAATAATGAGGAGCAATTAACATCTAGTCTAGAAATAGTTGGCCTCTAATGGTCGACAACACCAGAAGAGGCCAACTTGTCAGATCAGTGTTCATATTTTCATGGTTCGAGATTTAAAAACAAATGTTATAATCCTAAATAAAGTCTCACAGTAACACATTGAAATGTGGTCTAATATCTTACCTCTGTCTCCTTTTCAGTTCCGTAACTGCATGCTCTCTACAGTTGGGATGGGCGGTATGGTTGAAGATGAGACTTCAGTATCAGCCAGCAAGACAGAAGTGTCCTCTGTCTCTTAAGATCAAGAACTTCACGACTCTGGACTTCCTACTTGCTGATTTCTTCCTGACTGTGAATGGCTGTTTTGAAAATGAACAAATGGATAGAAGTGGATCATTTTTCTGCAACAAATGGACTTTAATCTCAGAAAACATGCCTTTATTTCAATGTGCATGTTCCTAAGTTGTTTGTACGGCTGGACTCCAACATCATATCTCATCTTAAAAAGGAAAAGAAAAAAAACATCTCTGAAACACAGCCTCAGGTGTTGATGTAATTATGGTGATGGTGTTTTTGGGTGAATGAGTGGGTGTGAATCATCTTTGTATATTCACGACATGAAGAGGTTAGCATATCTGTTGACCTCTGTCATAATATTCTGTATATATTTTATAAACACTAAAGTCTAGAAAAAAGATATTAAATGCATTCATGAAAAGACTTTGTTGTTGTTGTTGTTTTGTTTTTGTGTGTTTAATTAATGTGGCTTTCCTTAAGTATTAATATTGCATTGCTATGTATTTGCTGATCAGTAGGAGGCAAATATAAGATATTCTGTGCTGCACAAGTTCGTTTAAACAGTAAATAGCCTAAGAAGTACATTAGCTTCAATAAGCAGGAGGACTTAATGAATATGCAGATCATACTATTTTTGAAGTAATAAAATTTCAGGAAAGATAAGTCCTGCATTAAAGCTGAAGAGTAACACAATATCTGAATGTTATCATGATAACAATACAATATACATGTAGTAGCCCTTGATCTCCTTATGATTCTGGTTTCTGCTCAGTTTGAAAATGAGCCAGAACATCAGCATGACGAGGAGCCTGACGATGACACAAGAGGTGACTGTTTGTTCAAAACAACAAGAGCTCCTAAAGAGTTTAGCAAAGATGTTTTAATAGTATTAGTTACATCCAAACTGGAGAGAGTTTTTCTTAATTGAGAGAAGCAACATGTTCTCATGAGCACGTTCATAGCAAATCCTACATAAAGTTATGCACAGAAATTTGTCGAAATTCCTACGAAAAAAGTTAAGCTGACAGAGCGTAGGACAGACAATAGTCAAAATTGAATCACAAGGCGTTTTATTCGCTTTTGTTTTTTAGTTATGATAACAAAAATTAAAATCACTAGAGGACAAAAAACGAGAAAAGTATTGTTTTTTTCATATTCTGCGACCGGAAGTTTGATTGATTTGCTTGTATGGTCCCTATCCGGACACATCCTCTCTGGAGCAGTTTCCAGTCTTTTCTTAGTGCTTTTAGAATTAATTTACACATTTCTAAGAATCTACAAGTGATATACGGCTGGACTCCAACATCATATCTCATCTTAAAAAGGATCAAGTAAAAACATCTAAAACACAGCCTCAGGTGTTGTAATGATTTTGATGGTATGTTTCAGTGAATGAGAGGGTGTGAATCATCTTTGTATATTCATGACATGAAGAGGTTAGCATATCTGTTGGCCTCTGTCATAATATTCTGTATATATTTTATAAACACTAATTTGTAGAAAGAAATCTATTAAATGCATAAACGAAAATACCTCTAGGTTGTTGTTGTTGTTGTTGTTTCTTTTTCTGTGTTTTACATCTAAACTGTTTGATTAGCAACTGCTTTTACTTGTAAGTATTAATTTTACATTGATTTGTTTTTTCTAATAAGTAGAATTTGAAGGGAGATATTCTGTGCTGCACAAGTTCTCCTAATAAACAACAGATAGAGCAAACAATTAAAATAACTTCAATAAGCAGGAGGACATATCAGTGATGACATACACAGCACAGAAGTCCGTTTCACAAAGCAGGTTCAAACTCTGAGTCTAACCCTGAACTCTGAGTTGATCTACTCTGAGATAGGAAACTCTGAGTTTTCAATTCAATTCAATTCAATTTTATTTATAGTGTCAAATCATAACCAAAGTTATCTCAGGACACTTTACAGAGTAGGTAAAGACCCAACAATTCCCCCATAGAGTACGTGGCAACGAAAACCTTCCCTATAACAGGCAGGAACGTCGGACAGACCCAGCTCTGTGGAGGACGGCCATCTGTCTTGACCGGTTGGGGAGGAAGAAAAGGAGAGAGAAAGAGAGAAACACAAAGATAGACAAAAGACAGAGAGACTGACACACTTCCAGAGATGCAAGCATCCAGCGAGTAACAGTAACTATAACAATATCTATAGTAATGTGAACATGACCCACATGTTATGGCAGTCTGCATAGCAGAACAGCAGGAACACGCACATCCAAGGTGACAGAACATGAAAATGAAAATAATTATGACAAAATGATGAGTAGGGGCAATAGCAGCTATGATACAGCAAGACATACCACTGATTTATGGCTACAGATTTTACAGAATTTATAAAAGTAGTGACAGAATAAATGACTGATAGTTATTGAAGTAGCAGGAAGCGTCAGCAGGCACCACCACGATCAGCAGAGACCTGCACACAGGACCAGGGCAGCAGGCATCACCACCATCAGCAGGGACCAGCACACAGGACCACGGCAGCAAGCACCACCACGATCAGCAGAGACCAACAATCAGGTCCACAGCAGCAGGCACTAACACCATCGGCAGAGACCTTCATACAGGACCACAGGACCACAGCAACAGGCATCACCACCATCAGCCGAGACGTGCGCGCAGGACCAGGGCAGCAGGCAGCACCCCCATCAGCAGGAACCTGATACACAGGACCAAGGCAGCAGGCACTACCACCGTCAGCAGAGACCTACACACAGGACCAGGGCAGCAGGCACCACCAGCACCAGCAGAGACTAGCACACAGGACCACGGCAGCAGGCACCACCCCCATCAGCAGGGACCTGATATACAGGACCAAGGCAGCAGGCACTACCAAAATCAGCAGTGACCCACAGGACTACGGCAGTAGGCACCACCACGATCAGCAGAGACCTCGGAGATGACAAAGCACAAACAACTCCGGGGAAGAAGTTGAATTAATAACATGCATTGATGAGACATGAGTGACATAGAGAGGAGAGAATCTCAGAGTATTAGGAGAGGTAATATTTCCCCTTGCAGACTAGGCTTATAGCAGCATCATTAAACTGAACGGACGCAGCTTTAAGAATAACAACAGCAACACAGCTGAGAGCTCGTAAGCCCTAGCTGTAAGCTTTATCAAAAAGGAAAGTTTTAAGTTTACTCTTAAATATGGGGACAGTGTCTGCCTCCCGAATAACACTTGGGAGTTGGTTCCACAGGAGAGGAGCTTGGTAGCTAAAGGCTCTGCCTCCCCTTCTATTTTTGGAGACTCTAGGAACGACAAGTAGCCCTGCATTTTCTGAGCGCAGTGATCGAGTTGGGTGATACGGTACTATGAGCTCTTTAAGATACGACGGGGCCAGACCAATAAGAGCTTTATAGGTAAGGAGAAGGATTTTAAAGTCTATTCTAGATTTTACAGGTAGCCAGTGCAGAGAGGCGAATACAGGAGAAATATGTTCTCTTCGATTTGTTTTGGTCAGTACACGAGCTGCAGCATTTTGGACCAACTGGAGACTCTTAACAAGCTTATTGGAGCAGCCTGATAATAAGGAGTTGCAGTAGTCCAGCCTAGAAGTAACAAATGCATGGACTAGTTTTTCTGCATCTTTCTGAGACATAATGTTCCTAATTTTTGCAATATTACGCAGGTGAAAATATGCAGTCCTTTTTGTTAGTTTTATGTGAGAATCGAAGGACATATCCTGATCAAAAATAACACCCAGATTCCTTACTGTGGTGCTGGAGGACAACACAACATCATCCAGAGTAACAATGTCTTTAGCTATTGAGTTTCGGAGGCCTTTGGGGCCTAGTACAATAACTTCAGTTTTATCTGAGTTTAAGATCAGAAAATTGCAGCTCATCCAGCTTTTTATTTCCTTAATGCACATTTGAAGTTTATCTAACTGATGGGTTTCTTCTGGTTTGATCGACAAATATAATTGTGTATCATCAGCATAACAATGAAAATTTATGGAGTGCTTCCTTATAATATTTCCTATGGGAAGCATATATAAGGAGAATAGAATCGGTCCAAGGACAGAGCCCTGTGGGACTCCGTGACTAACTTTAGTGTGCATGGAGGATTTGTCGTTAACATGTACAAACTGAGATCTATCTGATAAATATGACTTAAACCAGCTCAGTGCGGTTCCTTTAATGCCGATCAGATGCTCTAGTCTGTGTAGCAGGATGTGATGGTCAATAGTGTCGAAGGCAGCACTAAGATCTAGTAAAACAAGTACAGAGACAAGTCCTTTGTCTGAAGCTATTAGAAGGTCGTTGGTAATTTTTATCAGTGCTGTCTCAGTGCTATGATTCGCTCTAAATCCTGACTGGAAGTCCTCAAGTAACTCATTATTATGTAAAAAGTCGCACAACTGATTGGCAACTAATTTCTCGAGGATCTTAGAGAGAAAAGGAAGGTTAGATATAGGTCTATAGTTGGCTAGTACCTCATGATCGAGACTGTTTTTTAAGAAGAGGTTTAATTACAGCTACTTTAAAAGACTGTGGTACATAACCTGCTGATAAAGACATGTTAATCATATCTAATACAGGAGTGTCAACTAAAGGTAACACTTCTTTGAGTAACCTAGTTGGAATAGAGTCTAGGAGACAAGTAGAAGGCTTTGATGCTGAAATAGTAGAGTTTAATTTGTTAAGGTCGACCGGAGAAAAGCAGTCCAAGAATATATCAGGTCGTACAGTTGTTTCTAAGGTTCCTGGGTTCGATGAAAGATTGGTGCCAAGCGAGTTGATTTTGTCTCTAATAGTTATAATTTTGTCATTAAAGAAGGTCATGAAGTCGTTACTACTGAGGGTTATAGGAATACATGGCTCAATAGAGCTGTGGCTCTCTGTCAGCCTGGCTACAGTGCTGAAAAGAAATCTAGGATTGTTCTTATTCTCCTCTATTAAAGATGAGTAATAGGCAGCTCTGGCATTACGGAGGGCCTTCCTATATGTTTTTAGACTTTCATGCCAAGCTAAGTGAGATTCCTCCAATTTAGTAGAGCGCCATTTACTTTCTAATTTTCGCGATATTTGTTTTAGTTCACGGGTTTGTGAGTTATACCACGGAGCTAACTTCCTCTGTTTTATTTTCTTCTTTTTTAACGGAGCAACAGAGTCGAGTGTTTTTCTTAGTGAGCCTGCAACACTGTCAACAAAATGGTCAATTTCAGAGGGACAAACGTTAGTGCAGGACTCTTGAATATTAGGATAAGGCATTAAAGTAAATGCAGATGGAATAGCTTCCTTAAATTTAGTTACAGCACTATCAGATAAACATCTAGTGTAGAAACTTTTGCCCAGAGGTGAGTAGTCCTGTAATATGAATTCAAAAGTTATTAAATAATGGTCTGATAAAATAGGATTCTGTGAAAAGACTATTAAGTAATTGATTTCCACACCAAAAGCCAAAACAAGGTCGAGGGTGTGATTGAAACAGTGAGTAGGTTTATGTACACACTGACTAAAACCAATCGAATCTAATAGAGAGATAAACGGGATATTGAGACTATTATTATCGCTGTCCACATGAATATTAAAATCACCTACAATGATTACTTTATCAGATTTAAGGACTAAATTTGATAGAAACTCTGAGAATTCAGACAGAAATTCAGAGTATGGACCAGGAGCCCGGTACACTATAACGAGTATAATCGGCTGCACAGTTTTCCAGGTTGAATGTGAAAGACTAAGAACAAGACTTTCAAATGAATTATAATTTAGTTTAGGTTTAGGGTTTATTAATAGGCCTGAATTATAAATAGCTGCAACGCCTCCTCCTCGTCCACTGCCTCAAGGAATATGAGTATTAATATGACTGGGAGGAGTGGATTCATTTAGGCTAACATATTCTTCGGGACGCAGCCAGGTTTCAGTCAGACAGAGAACATCTATATGGTTATCTGATATCAGATCATTTATTAATACAGCTTTAGATGACAGAGATCTGATGTTTAAAAGTCCACATTTTATTCTCTGATTTTCTTGCATTATCGCAGATTTGGTGTTGATTTGCATCAAGTTTTTCTGTATAGCTCCTCTTCTGTTCATTTTTGATTTAATTAATGTAGATGATCGTGGGGCACACAGCGTTTGTATAGGATACTGAGCTGTAAAGTGATCCACAGAGCTCGCGGAGAGTTGTGTAAGACTGCAGCTATGCTTGCTGTGTGCTTGCGGTAAGGGCAGCGCAGAGAGGTGAATTAAACTCTGACTCTGCATCCTGATCCCAAGACTGGGTTTTTGTCTGGAGGTGGTGGAGGTGCAGGACTCGATAGTCAGGTCAATGTTTGCAGACAAAAGTCTTGACCCTTCTTGGTTAGGGTGCAGGCCGTCGCGTCTAAAAAAGCTTGGGTCTTCTAAAAAAAGTCGTGAAGTTGTCCACGAATGGAATGCCCTTCCCCAGGCAGTGTCCTTTAAACCACAGGTGAAGCTGGCGGAGGCGGCTGTACATGACGTCACCAAAACGGGGCGGGGGAAGCGGGCCGGAGATGATCACACGCTTCCCTGTGTTTAGCAGGCGGTCCACCATGGACCTGGGGCCTGTTTCACAAAGCAGGGTTAGTGAAAACTCTGAGTCTGTTAACCCTGAAATGAGGGAAACTCTGAGTTTTCCGTTTCACAAAGGGAGGTTACTCAAACCAGAGACAGAGGGGTAACTCTAGCCTGTTTCACAAAGAGAGGTAACTTAACCTCTCGGTCAGTTACCATGGTAACATGCTCTCTGAAACTAACCTGGTCGGGACCAGTTTTTTCTCAGAAAACCTTGAGTTTCTCTCTGTCTCCGCCCTCTTTCAGTCACACACGGTGTTTGATTTCCTCATTCATTCAGTCAGCGGGCGAGTTTTGGCGTAGTATAGTTCTGCTATAGTTCCGTCTGTTTTTTCAGAAAATCATTGCAAAAATTAGAAGTTATATTAGGTGGCGACTATTTCACTACCATGGCATGTCCTTTTGATAACGATCCCGTGGATGAAGGTGCAGAATTAGTGCGCAGAGAATTAAATATTCGTCGGGAGATGATTATCAAACTATTGATTATAGATGTTCTTGCATTTCCAGGCAATTCTCTTTTTGAGCGGTACCGTTTCACGTCACAGCAGATATTCTGTGTTGCGCTGCGTTTTTTTGCAAACGGGAGTTTTTGTATACAACGTATAAAAATCATTCAGTAGGCCTATATATAAGTTATATTAGGTGGTGACTATTTCACTACCATGGCGTGTCCTTTTGATAACGACCCCGTGGATGAAGGTGACGCAGTGCGCAGAGAATTAAATATTCGTCGGGAGATGATTATCAGACCGCGCATAGACGTCCTTAATATGCTGCAGCCATAATTACAAAATGAATGAAATGGATCTTTTGAGCAAGTTGAATGTATTTGACTTAGCGTTTCCTAAATATAATCCCAGCTTTTCTTGCAATTCATAGGTTCAAAAGTGTGTGCTTTTAGTTGGGTTACCGCTATATAAACTACTCCTATAGGTGGAAACAACAGCCTTCTGATCCAGAATATCACCTATAATGCGAAGGGGTGAATTTCACGACAGGGGTGCTGAATACGGCACAACACCCTTTCATGTCAAAGTCCATCTCATCCCTCCTTACATTTCCAACATTAACAACCAGTAATGCTCTCATATCACAGCAGATATTGTGTGTTGAGCTGCGTTTTTTTGCAAATGGGAGTTTTTTATACAACATTTATATGTTGAATAAAAAACAGCCACTTACGGTAATATTTACTTTACCATGTAAAACATGCTCAAAATGAGGCGTCACCATGAGATTTTGCCGATGTTTTACCTGTTTGAATACCTGTATGTTTTTATGTTTCATCTTAAGCTGCTGCCAAGTGCGCTTCTCCCCCGCGGGGTTGCACAATAAATTAATAGGCTCCCACTCAAGCAGTTTCCCCTGTGATATTACTGTGATTACAACAGGATTACATTTAAACTTATGCACTGACCCGAGCAGCAATGTTCTCCCGCACCGTCTCCCTCTCTTTTGCTGCTGCAGCGATGTAAACCTGCTCAAACTCACCGTATGAGCGCATTAATATTTCCATTTCCAGTTGTAGCGTAGCCCTCCGCTTCCCCGTTGCCATGGTGACTCGTCGAATCAGGGCTCCATTGATGCTGTCTTTTTTTACTTGTGGTGCACGTGCTTAACTCCAGGTCAAACTACTCTGAGTTGATCAACCTAACGCAAATCTGCTGTTCTGGAACCGAAAACTCAGAGTTTCCTATCTCAGCGTAGATCAACTCAGAGTTCTGGGTTAGACTCAGAGTTTGTTGAACCTGCTTTGTGAAACGGACCCCTGAAGTTCTGCTTTTCGGTTCCAGAACAGCAGATTTGCGTTAGGTTGATCAACTCAGAGTAGTTTGACCTGGAGTTAAGCGCGTGGACCACAAGTAAAAAAAAGACAGCATCAATGGAGCCCTGATTCGACGAGTCACCATGGCAACGGGGAAGCGAAGCGCTACGCTACAACTGCAACTGTAAATATTAATGCGCTCATATGGAGAGTTTGAGCATGTTTACACCGCTGCAGCAGCAAAAGAGAGGGAGACGGTGCGGGAGAACATTGCGGCTCGGGTCAGTGCGTAAGTTTAAATGTAGTCCTGTTGTAATCACAGTAATATCACAGGGGGAACTGCTTGGGTGGGAGCCTATTAATTTATTTAATTTAAGTGCAACCCCGCGGGGGAGAAGCGCACTTGGCAGCAGCTTAAGATGAAACATAAAAAATATGTTTAAACAGGTAAAACCTCAGCACTGTCTCATGGTGACGCCTCATTTTGAGCAGGTTTTACATTGTAAAGTAAATATAACCGTAAGTGGCTGTTTGATACGTTGTATAAGCTCAACACACAATATCTGCTGGGATGTGAGAGCATGACTTTGGTGGTTAATGTTGGCAATGTAAGGACGGATGAGGTTGTGTATGTAAATGATGGACTGTGGCGTGAAATTGTACCGCTCAAAAAGATAATTGCCTGGAAATGCAAGAACATCTATAATCAATAGTTTGATAATCATCTCCCGACGAATATTTAATTCTCTGCGCAGTAATGCGTCACCTTCATCCACGGGATCATTATCAAAATGACACGCCATGGTAGTGTAAATATTCACCACCTAATATAACTTCTAATGTAGGCCTACTGACTGATTTTTATACGTTGTATACAAAAACTTGCGTTTGCAAAAAAAAGCAGCGCAACACAGAATATCTGCTGGGATATGAAACGGTACCGCTCAAAAAGAGAATTGCCTGGAAATGCATGAACATCTATAATCAGTAGTTTGATAATCATCTCCCGACGAATATTTAATTCTCTGCGCACTAATTCTGCACCTTCATCCACGGGATCGTTATCAAAAGGACATGCCGTGGTAGTGAAATAGTCGCCACCTAATAGAACTTCTAATGTCTGATTTTTGCAATGATTTTCTGAAAAAACAGACGGAACTATTCTACGCCAAAACTCGCCCGCTGACTGAATGAATGAGGAAATCAAACACCGTGTGTGGCTGAAAGAGGGCGGAGACGGAGAGAAACTCAAGGTTTTCTGAGAAAAACCTGGTCCCGACCAGGTTAGGTTCAGAGAGCATGTTACCATGGTAACTGACCGAGAGGTTAAGTTACCTCTCTTTGTGAAACAGGCTAGAGTTACCCCTCTGTCTCTGGTTTGAGTAACCTCCCTTTGTGAAATGGAAAACTCAGAGTTTCCCTCATTTCAGGGTTAACAGACTCAGAGTTTTCACTAAACCTGCTCTGTGAAACGGACCCCAGGCCTTACTTGATGTAATGACATTTCAGGAACAAATGTGTCTTCATGAAGGCTGAAGTGTAAAATGGCACACAATATTTGCAATTTTATAATCATAACAATATACTCTATATGGTGAAGTAGATTGTTGGAAAATACTGTACCTTAAAAATCGAAGTATAATAAAATATAATGACATCAAAAAATATAATAATAAAAAAAAGATTTTGCCATAAAGCAGCCTTAAGTATAGTTTAAACATTGACTTTTTGCAGACTATTTACACCATGGAAAAAATAGTCTGGCAAATTTTTAACAATTCATTTAGCCTTATTGATGACCTCTAGAACATACGCTTTGACATATACAAATGTTTCAATAAGCCCTAAATGTGTTTGCTTTCAACCCTGTGTCAGTGATACCACTCTACATTATGGGGTCAATAGGTGTTGGGAATTACACGCTAATCAAATTTTGATTAAAAGTTTGATTTCTTCAGACTTCTATTAAAAGTGGGCACCACGTCAATAATATAAGGACTGGATTAACCTAAGCCTCAATGAAAGTTTAACACCTGTAAGAGTCGGACAGATACGCTAGTCCCTTTAATATTAAAAGAATATTTTTTATCAAGCTCATGTGCTGAATATCTCTTGTTCTGATAAAAGTGACTACAACTTTTACAAAGAAAGAAAGATTCAGTACTGTACATACAGTCGCCTTGGCAACCAGAGGTTTCTACCTCTTTAGTCAGTGAAGGTTGTTTATCAACTTTGTCTTCAGCCGTTTGGCCGTATAAAACATATTTTCTTTGATGAGTCACAATTGAAGTCTCCAGCAGTCACAGCTTTAGGAGTTAGGCGTGGATGAGGCTCAGCTGGTTTCTGTTTGCGAATTCCTTGCAAATGTTGGATTAGATATAAACTTAACAATATTTAAAATTAACCCCAAAAACAATAGTACCAAACTGCAAAACGAGGCTTGACTGTCTAAGAAAAATACAATCAATCTAAATAAAATTCAGAACTTCTTCTCCGAGAGCACAACAAGGGTCTTGCAAAGAAAGTTACGTGTAAATCGTAAAACGAAACTAGACTGAATATGAATAAGAAAGCTAAGGGGTTACTAATAAAAGACAAAACTAGACTGAACTGGACAGCTTGTGTTTGCTTTCTTAAAGTCCAGTTTTACAGGGTATGTCCAAAGGAAGAGATGCGCCCTTTCGAGCCTGAAGAGAGGAAACTCTTTTTTGTTCTGAGGAAAGGGCATCTTTAGAAAAAACGTAATGCTCTAATCCTTTGGAAATAAACGTAATGCTCTAAATCTTTAGGAATAAACTTAATGCTCTAAACCTCCAACAACTGTACTGGCTCCCGATCAAAGACCACGTTGATCCTGCTCCTTAGCTCTCTGACCTCCTCCAAAACTACACACCTACTCGCACTCTCCGCTCTTCTTCCTCCATGCTGCTCACCACACCTCCGGCCTGGTTGTCATCCATGTCAGCAGGAGCTTTCACCCATGCAACCCTCTGTCTCTGGAATTCTCTCCCACAAACCATCTCTGACACTGACTTTCCCACCACCTTTAAATCCCCTCTTTACACCTACCACTTCAGATTGCTCTAGTCTGTGTCTGAATTATTTTGGAATTTACTTGTTCTCGTATAAGTTTGTTGCTGTTCATTGCTTTGCATTTGTGTTTAGTCTGATTTTTTTTGTTTTGTTTTTCACTGTTGTCTATGTTATGTTTTTTTATTGGTGTCTATCTACTCAGAGTTTTTACTTAAGTAAAAGTAATACCACTCTGTAGAAATACTTTGTCACAAGTAAAAGTCCTTTATTCAAATGTTACTAAAGTAAATGCACAAAAGTGTCAACATCAAAATGTACCTTAAGTACAAAAAGTAAAAGTACTCATTATGAAGAGTAGCCCATTTCAGAACATAATAATATTAGATTAGATTATTGATTGATTAATGGACATAACACTTCGATGTTGCAGCTGATAAAGGTGGAGCCAACTTTATTTAGTGTATATACAGCTGTGTAGCTTCATCTATAACAGTATATCATATTTAATTTGTTGACAATAGTTTGTATTAATTATCTGAATCTGTAAAAGTCACTAAAGTTACCAAAGAAATGTAAGGGAAGCAGAAGTATGAAGTAGATTCAAATGGAATTACTCAAGTAAAGTACAAGTACATCAATATTGTATTTAAGTACAGTACTTGAGTAAATGTACTTTATAACTTTCCACTACTGCATAAGATAATTCACACTATAACAATGAGAAAAAACTTCATGTGTTGAAAACCTGCAAATATTGAAATTATTTCTACAGATATAAAAAAATAATTTAAACCTTAAGCACAAATGTAGTGACGAGTGTCTGCATGCAACACTTTCATCCCTGCTAACGTGATTTCCTGAGGATAACACCAAAGACGTATGCTCAATCCTCCTGTAATCCACTTTTTAAAGGTATAAAGCTCGACTCAAGATGAGCTGCAGACAGGTTCGATACTGCATTGGGCAAACAGCACACAGTCGGTCCACACAGTCAAAAAAGATGGAGAACGGCACAGAAGGAAAGAACTTCTACATCCCCATGAGCAACAGGACGGGGCTTGTGAGGAGTCCTTTTGAGTATCCACAGTACTACCTGGGAGCAAAATGGCAATACTACCTAATGGCTTGCTACTTATTCTTTCTGATCAGCACCGGCTTTCCAATTAACTTCCTGACACTGGTGGTCACAGCTCAGAACAAGAAGCTCAGACAACCTCTCAATTTCATCCTGGTCAACCTGGCTGTGGCTGGACTGATCATGTGCATCTTTGGGTTCACCATCACCATCACAACTGCTTTAAATGGCTACTTTGTTTTTGGACCATTGGGCTGTGCTGTGGAGGGATTCATGGCTACTCTGGGAGGTATGATAGAGGAATTTGTGTAACATTGCTAATGCATGTTGTTGTTTCCTTCATGAAAAAAATCAGTCTTCCATGTTTTACTGCCTTAAATAAGCTCTCTGATACATGCCACAATTAAAACATGCATGTAACAACAATTCTAACCAGATGTTTTTGTTTCTTCTACGTCATTGTCTTACAGGTGAAGTTGCGCTGTGGTCCTTGGTCGTCCTAGCTGTTGAGAGATACATTGTTGTCTGCAAACCCATGGGAAGCTTCAAGTTCAGTGGAACTCATGCAGCAGCTGGAGTTATTTTCACATGGATCATGGCTCTTGCGTGTGCCGCCCCTCCACTGTTTGGCTGGTCCAGGTAAATACATATGTTTAACATCTCTCAGTGTTCAGATTTGTTTATCCAATTCATTAAACTGCGCAGGAAAAGAACTTAATAGAACTCATTGACTGTACAATATAGATTGATTATCTCTACTGCCCCACTTTGTCTCCCACAGGTACCTTCCTGAGGGTTTCCAGTGCTCTTGTGGACCGGACTACTACACTTCAGCCCCAGGCTACAACAATGATTCATACGTCATCTACATGTTTGTCGTCCACTTCTTTATCCCAGTTTTCATCATCTTCTTCACCTATGGCAGCCTAGTGCTGACAGTCAAAGCTGTAAGTCTTTTTTCTCCACTCTGTTATATTTTAGTACTAGTCTATCAGGGTGGGTTCTTTTTTATTGGATGGAGAGTGCACTGAGTAGCCCAAAAGAGGTGAAACTTTAAAGTGCAACCGTTTAAAATGTATTAACAAAACAATCCCATGTGTAGTATAATTCTTTTAAAACCTACAGTCCAGTTGGGTGCAGTAGAGGAAGGTGGTGGCTTTTCAGTAGCAGTCTATCAAAGGCCTTCCAACTTTGCTCTCTAGCCTCTCGTTGTACTGTGACGCTCCTGACACACATACATCTACGCCTGGTACACCACTGTCTTTGCTCTGCACCTCTTTCCATGTATCTTTGTACACCTCTGCCTTCTTTGTCCTATTTTTTGCAGACATTAAGCAATGACAGGAAGTGCAGACACAAACCAATATGCAATTTCCAACAATAAAATGATGCCATACAACAAAGCAAGCTCATGCATACAATGACACAGCTAAGCAAATATTTAAAATTGTTAAAGCCCTACACCACCTTGTTCCCTGATGTAGAAGGTAGAGCTTCAACTTAATACTGCTTGAAATGACAGTCATTTTCTCAGTGTAACAGTGAGACAGAAAAATGTAAAACAGACGACCCAAACCCATATATTTTTTTCTGGTCATCAATTATTTGATTAATCATCCTATTCTTTTCAGATCAAATTAATTTTAAAGTAACACAACGTAGAAAATAGACTTAGCCTTGTTTTACTCATCTCCTAACTGCTTTTCTGTTCAACACATTTCAGGCTGCAGCCCAGCAGCAGGACTCAGAATCCACTCAGAAGGCTGAGAGGGAAGTGACACGCATGTGTGTTCTGATGGTGTTTGGCTTCCTCGTGGCCTGGACTCCATATGCTACCTTTGCTGGATGGATCTTCTTCAACAAAGGAGCAGCTTTCACAGCTGCACAAATGGCAGTTCCTGCCTTCTTCGCAAAGAGCTCAGCATTGTACAATCCCGTTATCTACGTGTTGTTCAACAAACAGGTCAGTTTATTACTTTGCTGTATGAACTGAGAAACTAAGTCTCCTCAGAAGAGACGGACCAAGGGCTGATTAGTCATCCTTAATAAAGGTTTATCAGCTTAAAGTAATTACTTTATTGTTGGTTAATAAAGTACTTACTAATGCTTTACAGATATGGTATACGTAATTTAAAAACATATCGGGTTACTAGGTTGTGGTTGAAAATATTCATGTATTTTGATTCTTTGAGATACAAGTCATTACTAAAAGAAAGTTTAACAACCAGGTCCACAGTTATGAAGGGCAAATACATAACTGTAATAATGAGGAGCAATTAACATCTAGTCTAGAAATAGTTGGCCTCTAATGGTCGACAACACCAGAAGAGGCCAACTTGTCAGATCAGTGTTCATATTTTCATGGTTCGAGATTTAAAAACAAATGTTATAATCCTAAATAAAGTCTCACAGTAACACATTGAAATGTGGTCTACTATCTTACCTCTGTCTCCTTTTCAGTTCCGTAACTGCATGCTCTCTACAGTTGGGATGGGCGGTATGGTTGAAGATGAGACTTCAGTATCAGCCAGCAAGACAGAAGTGTCCTCTGTCTCTTAAGATCAAGAACTTCACGACTCTGGACTTCCTACTTGCTGATTTCTTCCTGACTGTGAATGGCTTTCTTGAAAATGAACAAATGGATAGAAGTGGATCATTTTTCTGCAACAAATGGACTTTAATCTCAGAATACATGCCTTTATTTCAATGTGCATGTTCCTAAGTTGTTTGTACGGCTGGACTCCAACATCATATCTCATCTTAAAAAGGAAAAGAAAAAAAACATCTCTGAAACACAGCCTCAGGTGTTGATGTAATTATGGTGATGGTGTGTTTGGGTGAATGAGTGGGTGTGAATCATCTTTGTATATTCATGACATGGAGAGGTTAGCATATCTGTTGACCTCTGTCATAATATTCTGTATATATTTTATAAACACTAAAGTCTAGAAAAAAGATATTAAATGCATTCATGAAAAGACTTTGTTGTTGTTGTTGTTGTTGTTGTTTTTGTGTGTTTAATTAATGTGGCTTTCCTTAAGTATTAATATTGCATTGCTATGTATTTGCTGATCAGTAGGAGGCAAATATTAGATATTCTGTGCTGCACAAGTTCGTTTAAACAGTGAATAGCCTAAGAAGTACATTAGCTTCAATAAGCAGGAGGTCTTAATGATGAATATGCAGATCATACTATTTTTGAAGTAATACAATTTCAGGAAAGATAAGTCCTGCATTAAAGCTGAAGAGTAACACAATATCTGAATGTTATCATGATAACAATACAATATACATGTAGTAGCCCTTGATCTCCTTATGATTCTGGTTTCTGCTCAGTTTGAAAATTAGCCAGAACATCAGCATGACGAGGAGCCTGACGATGACACAAGAGGTGACTGCTTGTTCAAAACAACAAGAGCTCCTAAAGAGTTTAGCAAATATGTTTTAATAGTATTAGTTACATCCAAACTGGAGAGAGTTTTTCTTAATTGAGAGAAGCAACATGTTCTCATGAGCACGTTCATAGCAAATCCTACATAAAGTTATGCACAGAAATTCGTCGAAATTCCTACGAAAAAAGATAAGCTGACAGAGCGTAGGACAGACAATAGTCAAAATTGAATCACAAGGCGTTTTAATCGCTTTTTGTTTTTTAGTTATGATAACAAAAATTAAAATCACTAGAAGACAAAAAACGAGAAAAGTATTGTTTTTTTCATATTCTGCGACCGGAAGTTTGATTGATTTGCTTGTATGGTCCCTATCCGGACACATCCTCTCTGGAGCAGTTTCCAGTCTTTTCTTAGTGCTTTTAGAATTAATTTACACATTTCTAAGAATCTACAAGTGATATTTCATATTTGTACATAGACATTTATACGTCTAATTAGTAAACAAAAGTGACTTTACTGAGAGTACACTGAAAAAAAGAACATGTTGGATTAACTTAATTAAATAGTGGACATTGGTTGCACACAGATGTTTTGCTTTGGCAGCAATTTAAACAATTGCGTTAAATTAACACAAGTTATTTATGTCCAATAAACCTGTGTATTTTGTGTTGATATAGTGTGATTGAAACATGTTTTGATAAAGTAATTTGAGCTCTTGGAACATTTTAATCCTTCATAATTTTATCACATTATTTCAACACTATTCAATAAACATTACCCCAATACTATTTGGTCACTTAAATACTACACGTTATTTTCATATTACATGTTAGTATTATATTCTATTGTCAATTACACATTTTTACAATGGAGGCCTTAAAACAGATTGTTTGCATTGTTCTCTGAAGATGGTTGCCTGTAACCACTAGTAACCTTTCAAAATAAAATGTTTAATTTCACTGCAGTGCGTATGTAAATAATTGAACTGGTATTACTATTCCACTGTAATACAAATCAACAGTGAACAAGTAATTAAATAATACAAAATTAAATAACAATTGTAATTAAACAATTTGAAATGCAAAAATGTTAGTTACCTTTGCCATTCCAGCAATAATTTATTTTAATGTCTGATACCTTTCTATTATCTCTCTTAATCATTACAATTGCCCATTTTTACCCCAAGTAAAATAAAAAATGTACAGTTGCATGTCAAAACCTTTATTCAAGAGTCATAGGATAAAACAGACCTCATTGTGACATCTTGGTTCAAAACAGTACTTAAAATTCTTGAAATATCCCATTTCACACGGACCTGGTGGGATTTAGACTGTGTGCAGTTCTCCAACTCTTAACTAGTAAAGAGAACTCGGAATTAAAATTGAAGAACGCTGCCAATCAGAGAACTTTAAGTAGAGAGTAAGATGGGAAAAAAATTTGTCCCATCCACATGGCAGTTAAGGTTTTATGAATAAAATGTTTTATAACTGCAGCTATGAAATATACAACAAGTGTACAGCAAATATACATTAATTTTGAAACAACTGCCTTTAAAATATGTAACTGTAATCTACAGAACCGAGTACAAAGAGTGCAATAAAATAAACCCCCATGTTTTGTCTTCAATAATCTGAAAGATGCCATGTATGAAAAAATAAATAAAAATACGGTTATCAATCAAGACTTAAGGTTTAAGTGACACTTATACAATTAACAATTAGGTAAATATTTCAAAAACTGTTGTACTGCCTTCAGTCCGGCAATGAATTCACCCTCTACATAAGATTAAAGAACTGTCAATATCTAATGTAATACTGTTGTAGCAATTGGAATAGCAGTTGACCTTGAAATAATCAACACAATGTTAAAGTTTCTTACATTACACATTAGGCTAAAACCCATCTAACCTAAACATACCTCTGGTCCCACAGGTTGGGCCTGCACACGAAGAAAAACGATTCCTACAAGAGCCAAATCTGAGTTGTATTCTTAGAAGTAGTATTATTCTCAGAAGTATTGAACATTCTTTACTCCAACTGAGCTTAAAAGTTAACATCCTGATTCACACGGCCCTTATGGCACTATTTAGACTGTGTACAGTTCTCCATCTCCTCACCTGTAAAGACAGATTGAAACTACTACAAAGATTGAAGAATGCTGCCAATCAGAGAACTTGTAGAGAGGAAGAGGGAAAAAACTGGCCCCGTCCACATGGCAGGGTTAGGGTTAGGGAATAAACACTTGGTGAAGAAGTATACACTGACTGACACTTTTGGATGGTGGACTTAACAATGGATGCTGTGATTTGTCGTTGGTTGCTGATTGTTCACCTGGAAATTCAAACTCAACCCCAACAACAGTGATCTCTCCTTACTGCAGCAGTTTTGTCTTTAAGCATTGGGCTTTCCTCGAGAGTTGAGTCACATCCAATTCCATTACCACCCTTTGAATCACTTCGAAAGTGTAGCGGAGCTGTGGCGGATACCTCAGATTCAATGAGTAAAAAAGTCCAAACAGCAAGGCTGTTGCGAGGGCCACATTATCCAGATCTTGAAGAACCACCACACCCTCGATGATGATGCCAACATCAGAAAAGCCATCGCCTGGCGTTTCTCTGGTGACGTAGATTCCCACTGTCGTTTTCTCGATGGCACAGTCATGTCCTGGTTACAGATATAAAATTTCTTTTTAAAAAACAAATAAATACATGATCGCTTGTGAATGCAGCAATTCTAATGCTATAGTTTATTCAAACCCATGTAAACAGCATAGCAGATTACTACAGATTGTCTTGCTATGCTGCAATTCATATTCAATTTCTAAGAGAAAGAAGTTCTCTGGAATTTTTCTGGAAGTTTTTTTCATGTTCCTGGATGACTTATTAACCTGGACTTAGTCCAGGGTTGTATCCTGGTCCCAATTCTGCGAAAGAAGGCAAATGGACCTAAACAGTCCAAGTAGGATCATAGGTTTAACTTTAAAATGTAGCAAAGCCACAATCTACTCACAAAACACTCACCATGTACTCCTGCACCAAGACGTCGGGATTCTCATTCAGATAGATGCAGAGTCCTTTAATGAGGGACTCCCTTCCAGCATCAACGTCATCCTTAAGAATTATAACAAAGAAAATAGAGATATTTGAACTAAAAAACACAGAAGAAAGTAATCAAAGACAAAAACTCTTTGACTTTTTTAAACAGCATGTGACACAAATATCTACAAAACATTAGAACCAGCCTTTTGGACCTGACCTTTATATCATCTCCAGAGATGATAGATAGACAGCACTCACAGGTAAAGGGAGTTGAGCTTGGAAATGGATGCATATAAATATTTTCTGACTAATGCAATGCATAAACACTTTAGAGCTAAACAATCTAGAGTTAAAAAATCTTACTGTCATCATGGCAGCTACGTCTTTCAGCTTTTTGCCACGCTCCCCCGATTGCTTGGCAAACACTCTCAGTAGACGCTCAGAAAGCAGGTCAAGCTGCGACAGAAACCTTGATTGTAGAGGCATGGTTGTGATGCGCTTAAATTCTGTGTTTATCTGGAACATAAAATTATTTTTATATAAACGGCACAGTCCACAGATTTTAGAAGACCTTTCTACAACATCAAACTACACCTGCCCGACATATTATGGCGTGCACTTTGCATGGTTAATCATCTGGGCTCTGCTATGGAATATTTGGAAACACATCCTAATAAAGTCGAGCATTATTTTTTACAAATGAACACATTATCTATGACACAACTAGTCAGGGCATCATTTGTTAAATTACCTCCATTGCATTAAAAAGAGCTGGTCATCTCTGTTGTACATTTATGACCATAGGAGCGTCACAAATTACTTCTTGTCTTCTTAATGCAAATGTTCTGTCCATTTTAGCTTTAATTGTCTCTCTGTTGTTGCGCTTCTTGACATCTGAAAGGAGTTCGACCCTCATCTTCTCCAGGGACTGGGCACATTCTCCAAGTGGAAAAGAAGGGCAGTATTCCACTTCACCCCTCTTTGGTTTCTTAATGTCAAAAGCAGGGGAGCGTTTCTCAGCTGGCTTAAATTTCAAAGAATTCACACATACTTCAGGACATCCTACTTTACGGAGATGTGTGCGGTAGTTTGACTACTTGTATTTGAGGCTCATCTTCCATCCTTCATAGCCAGAGGGTGAGCCTTTTTCTTTTAAACATGGATGCTTCAAGATGAGTGCCTCTGCAACTTCTTCAAACTTACTGTCTTTGAGATAGACTGTGTACTTGACTACCTCCTGGATCAACCCCTCTAATATGTCAGACTTCAGCTTTGGATCAGGTATCAGCAGCATCCCATTTTCCTTGAGAGCTACGTGGGCCTTCTCAAGCTTAATTTCCGCATCGTATGTGAAACGGGGAACACAGAACAAATCTGGCCATGAAGCCCGTGATGACGTAGACTCTGGAGATGAAAGAATGACGGTGCTATCACCAGAACAGGATGAGGTGTCATCCAGTGCACTCGTTGATGAAAAGGAGAAACTGTGTTCACCTTGGTCTTGAGGTTGGCAGGATATGTATACAACCTTGAGTGTTGCTTTGTCTTGTATTTCTTCCATTAAGGTTAAGTTAACAAACTCGTTGCCAAAAAGCGTGTCCATAAACTGTAGTCGGAAGGGTTCTATTATTTTACACTGAGTCTTTATGTTAGTCTCTAGTTCAGCCACAGTTGAAGGCAGACCAGCAGAAAACATGACCCTCTGACTACTGTCTGGTCCAAGGATAACTCTGAGAACAGCTGGAGTTGTCATGGTCTCCCTTGACTGTCTGTTAGGAAAGAATAAGGAAATGTAATTAGTATCAGTTTTATAACAAGAGGTATTGTTAATCAATAAAACACTAACAATCTGACAACTTAACTAAAAAAAAACACCAGTAAGTGTGTACAGGGTTTCCCATGCAAATTAGTACGTGACAGCAGAGAGGATTTTTTTTTTGTGTGTGTGTTTTCCAACACAGTCCATTCCTTCATCACAGTCTGATCTATACATGAGTATATGTTGCCAATCCCATCACCATTTCACACACAAACAAGGTTAAACAGAGTACAACAAACATATCCCAGTGATAACATTCAGAGGCTGAGGAGAACACAGGACAATACCAGAGGAGTGATGAAGTGCACTACAGGCTCAAAACAGAATTGAAAAAGAGTGGTCTCTAGGGTTTCCATACATTCATTTTTAAAACTTTTAAGAGATGTACACAGCGGAGGCAAAAGAAGGATGAGAATTAAAGAGATGAAGAGGGGAAGAAAAGAGCAGATGGAACTGAGACAGGAGACGGAGGAGGAAAGAGATTGAGGGAAGTAAAGATAGGATAATCAGAAAGGGGGAAAGATAATAAAGAAAAGAGATGAGGAGAGCAGATGAGAAGGAAGGAGCAGAACAGGAGGAAAGAAAGAGGTGGCCCACATCTATGCATGTTAAATGTAAAATAATAATTACAACCATTTCAAAATCTAGACAGAATATACATACATTTTACATACCAGAACATACAGATTGATCTCTTCAAGGTCACCATCCGCACACCCCCAACTACATAGGCAGCCAATGGATACTCATCAACCAGTTCGGATATTTCCACAAGAGCAAATTCTCGTGCTGGAAATGGAGTCAGCTGAAAGGCTCCATAATGCTCACAATACCATCCACACAACAGTTTCAACACAAAAAATAGTCTCTGCTGCAGGATACATATTTGATGGATTTCTCCAAATTCAGGCAAGCCACCCTCAGAACCATATGGCACTATCATACCTGGTCTGTAGTTTATTCCCTTGCTCCAAACATTTTTTGCAAGGTTTATTTCAGATACATCAGGATCTCTCTGTTTAAAAGCTTGAGCTAGCTCTTCCTTCAAAACATCTAATGGGACAGTGGATACATCCGATACATCGAGCACTGGTTTATCAATATTTGGAGATGACAAGTGATAGCCAATCATAATCTGATGTTTCACAGCCAGAGACAGAGGCACGTTTTTAAAGCAACTGGTGTGTTTTATAACTTTTTTAAAGAAACTGTGCTTTGCCTCAAACCTGATGGTCCAAGGTCCCACAAGAGGCCCCAAAAGCTTTATCAGTTGTGGGTAATGTTCTATGTAGTGGTGTTTGGGCAGCAATTTTTTGTTAGGAAACACCTCTTGATACCTTTGTCGATGATCTGAAATTTTGCTCTCAAGGTAGGCGATAGACTCATCACTGTGAACTGGGGCAACCGCTAGCTCAACTATCTGTTTTAGATCCAACAAGACCTGCCATACTGGCTCATGTTCAGGAATACTGGGGCCAATTAGAAATGGGAGCAATCTTAACAAGCTCCAATTTTCATGGGCATTGCCCCCTATGGTTTTCCTGCTTGAAAGATTTTGTGGCAAAGTATGAGGCTTATTGGTTTTGTCTGTCCACTTGTATGGGAAATGCAGAATGGAACTGTTTATATCACCCAAGGTGATATACTTCTTTGATATTAGTAATGTGAGGCAATGTGCTATTTCAACAGGCACAATGCCTTCAAAAAGATCATGAGCAATGTCAGGAGGGTAGCCACTGACAACGTGGAAATGAGACAGTGCTCCAGTAAAAGGACAGGCTCTTTTTACTCCAAATAAGCTACTGCCACTATCCAACGCTGCTCTGACATGGGTTTCATGTGTTTCTTTTGTTCTGAGGCTAAAAGTTCCTGACCTTACCTCATGCAATTGAATATCTTTAGCTGGTGCTGTACAAAAACGACAGAAGTAGGGTCCTGTAAAGTTCTCCACAAAACCTGCTATTCCGTGTGCTCCTAAATTGTCAGCAGCAATAGTCTGCACTGTACCCTTCAGTGTTTTGTTGAGTTGTGGGACAAAAATGCCCTCAACTTCCAAAGACCTCAGGTCGTGTATTAAGGGCTCTAAAACCTTTTCATAACCAAAAGACTTTACAGCGTCAGTTTTACACAAAATGGCCAAAAAAATTGAGGACAAACTAGAATGAGACCCTGGGGGAAGATTACTTAGTACCCAATACACAGCACAAAGTTTGTGGGTTTTGCGGGAGGTGCCCAAAAGGTTACAGACCTCAAAGTCATCAGCATACAAAGTTATGGATAAACTTAGATCCTTCCCTGACAACAAACCATTTTCCTTAAAATGCAGACCATCCTTGTAGGACCTGTACAGAATTTCTTTTCCAGTCTCTGTCTCCCTTTGTGTTTCGTGATGACTAACTATCTTATCTATAATATCTTTCCTACTCAGCAGCACTTGCAGGGATTCTAGGATGGGGACATACTGGAATGTTTTGTTCCCTTTTGCATCCAAAATATATTCAAGTGGTTCAACAACATTAAATTTTTCCTTGTAATATTGCTTACGTTGATATGCAGAACTCAAAGGTCCATTCTTCTCTATGGCCTTATTTAGAGGATTTGCTGAGCACAGAGAGGAGATTATTTCATCTATATCTAAGACGACCCCACTTTTTCACATAATTTTCATCGTCCTATATTCGGGTCAATACGGTATATCAAATAATGAATGTGAATATTGACTTCTCTGATGAGAACAGAGTTTTCATTATGCAAGTTAGGCAGCGGCAGGCCATCCCTAAATGATTATTGCCACAACTATTCAGGCAGAGCCGACGCACACCAGTTAATGTGTCCTTTTTAGTTTGAATTTCCTCTACTTCTGCTCGCTAGCTTAATGCCGCTGATGACATTAGCAGAGGCTGCTCGATGCCCTAATCTCACTGATGCTAACGTTACAGTCACGGTACAGTTAACACACAATGTAACTGAACAGTCAGTTGGCAAACCAATTCAAACTGAAGAATAAAGTAGCGTCGCAAAGTTAGGTTGACTGTAACATGAACGGCTCTGCTCGAAAAACTAATTCAAATGAAACATGGTGATAAATAAGCGCGAGCAAATAAGCTCACGGCACATATTTAACATTAACGTTAGGTAGTGACTCTCAAGACATTAAACTACATTTGGCTGAGATTTTGACAATATTTAATTAGAAAATCAAAACTTACCGACCGAATAATGGCGTGGAGTAGCACTTGAATTTGACGTTGCGTTGCTTTCTTCTACCTGCGAAGCCCGCCATCCCAGATCGCGTGAGGCATCGCGATAATTAACATTGCAACTTTATTGATTTACTTTATCTCAACACGTTCCGAACACATTCGTGTACCCACTCTGCATATTATGTAGTTTCTACACTATATAGTTATGTTTAACTTTAAAACATGAGGCAATTGTGTTAAACGCACCCAAGATGCTTACATAAATCCAAGAGTTGGCCAGTCTCCTTTTTTCAGTGTAGCAGTATGAACGTTGTGCGACGCTCAGTCTGCAAGGCTCAGGTGGTGGTTTACATTAAACATGTAAATTAAGAAGATTTTATGGTATATTTTGGAGCTGTTAAAGCATGTTGTTTTATTTAAAGGACTGAAGTGTGGTCCTGGATGTGTTGACATCATTGTTTGGACAACCAGCAGCTCCCAGTGTTTACGGCAAGGACATGGCATCCGAGTAGGGCAGAGGGTAACACACCGCTAACGTTAATTCACCGGTGTCAGTGTCCTTTTGAACGTTTACTGTAAACACTTTTTTCCGTTTTTGTCTTCTAGTGACTTTAATTTTTGTCAATAGAAAACACCATGCCAACATTAGTTTTCTTATTTAATATTTCTTACTATCAGACATCATCATACAGCGCTGCGGTTAAGCTGTATACAGCTACGTTGATTGGGGATTCAGTTTACAAGAATAATATATATGGTAACTGCCTACTGAGGCAATTAGCATAGTAGAGATTAGTAGTGATTTTAATTGTTGTTATCATAACTAGAAAACAAAAATCAATTTTGATTTTAGTATTTTAAAACGAAAAACCACTATTTTTTTGTATATTAAGTCGCAAATGTTTTTCAATTTTGATAATTTTCCATTTCTGTACATTCTAAAAAGGAATACTGGAATCCTGGCAAAATATACCAGGTTCAACAAACAAGTTACATAAATAGTAAAACCAGGAACCAGGCTGGTCCGTGTATCTTTTGGTCATTCGATTTTCAATTTGCAACTTTTTTTAATTTCTATAATTCCTCATTAAAAAGAACATTCAAGCAGCCAGTTTTTCCTCATGGTTTTGAGAATAAACTAGGTGTGAAAGTTGCAGCTGCCCGTGTGTGGACTAAATGGACAGCAGCAAAGTGTCAAAACAACAATGGGGAAATGATGTCCCCTCAATTCTAATGTAAACCCTGGTTGGATAAGGATTCAAAATTGGATATGAAGATGAAATCTGACGCATAGTTTTAGTATTAAAAGTGATAAAATAATTGCTGTCTGTGGTTTCTATAAAGACTGTGGCAATCATTCTGAAAAATAATAGTTTACAGACATAGATTGTCTGTCTTATTGTGCTGTGAGGATAGCACAGATACAGATAAAGCAGCCATGAATATGGATTTAAATGTTAGTGATTAGCAGATGTTTTATACCATAGAAAATAGTCTGGCAATCTCAGGCAGGAAATGCACAAAAAAATACAAAATAAAATTGTACTGACACCTTTGGTGCAGTAGTCTTTTTCCATACTCAGACCTACAGTATATTAAACCATGCCAGTGCAGCAACATGATCATATCATTGCATTATTAGAACATGCTTTATTAATTCTGTCAAAATAAGATATGAACCTCATCCATAGCACCTACTTTGGACGTTATTACTCCATTAAATGACTATAATCAGTTGTTATCAGCCTCATAATTATGGGTAAGAAGATTTCTGCTACACCTACCATTAGATTCAGAAGGCTGTTATCGTCGTATTCACATGATAACAGTCAGCATTCGGAAACCCTTGGCATCACTTGTTAATTGTCTGGGTCACATTGTGAAAAAAATAGTATGTGTCTAACCTAACCATGCACACCTTTTTCTTAACACATAACATTTTTTTTTTTTTTTAATATTTCCTATTATCAGACATCATCATACAGCGCTGCGGTTAAGCTGTATACAGCTACGTTGATGGGGGATTCAGTTTACAAGAAAAATATATATGGTAACTGCCTACTGAGGCAATTAGCAGGTAGAGAAGGGCCATTTAATCGTCTAACAGTTGGCCTAGGTTTATGCATTTTTAACTTTGGGCAGGGTCAATGCGTGGGAATAATTTGTTAACTTGGCTAAAATATTATCTTCACTGACGGTGTAAGTAAGATTTCATTTTGTATATTTTGTGTCCTATTCCTGCCTGAGATTGGGGCTGCCTCAGAGTTGCGCTTGCAGCCAGACTCCTCTCCTAATGTGTGAATTTTGACAATGAGTAGCATAATTCCTTCTCTCTCTTAGTCGTAATTGGATTACCTCAAATCCAATATAGATTGTAGAACTGTGGAGCTCAGCCACAGTCTTTGGGTTGTTCTTACCTCTCTCACCAAGGTTCTTCTCCCAGATTGCTCAGTTTGGCCGGAAGGCCAGCTCTAGGAAGAGTTCTGGTCGTCTGGTCGTTACTGTGCTCTAAGGAACCTTAAGTTCAGCAGAAATAATATTGTAACCGTGGCCTGATCTGTGCCTTGCCACAATTCTGTCTCTGAGCTCTTCGGGCAGTTCCTTTGACCATGTGATTCTTATTTGCTATGACAAGCACTGTGAGCTGTAAGGTTATATATATACAGGTGTGTGTGCCTTTCCTTAAACACATTTAGACTTCAATAAAGGTGCAGAAGCATCTCAAAGATGATCAGAAAAAGCACCTGAGTTAAATATACAGCAAAGGGTCTGAATACTTATGGCTATGTGATTTTCAGCTTTTGTTTTTTAATAAATTTGATAACATTACTACAATTCTGTGTTTTTTGTTCCAAAATGGGGTGCTGTGTGAACATTAATGAGGAAGAAAATCAACATAATTGATTTTAGCAATTGGCTGCAAATTAACAGAGTGAGACATTTTAGGCTGTGACTACTTTCTGTACCCATTGTATGATTCAATGTTGTAGCCTGGAGTCAGAGTTAGGAAGTCAGGTCCACAGGAGCACTAAATCCTCCCCTGGGCAAAGAGTGGGCAAAACCCATATTGCACCCCCTTATGATGGGGGGCTGGTCCAGGGCTGGACTTCCACCATTTGAGTCATTTTTGCATACTACGTAGCTGAGAAAGGAATGGCAGACAACTGCTCCAGTCTCACCCTCTCCAACAGAGGTGATGAGATGATGCGATAGTAAGGCATCAAGAAACTTCTTTGGCTGAGGTGCTCTGAAGCCCACAATGACAGGCTCACGGCCATCCCAGCGGGGTTCTCTTCAACAGGTGTTGTGTTTTCCCCAGTATCACAGGTCATCCTGTGCCAAGGGGAGAATGGTATCCAAGCAACCGTTTTGCTCCTTGGCATTCAAGCAAAAGCTGGCAAACCACCTCTGCTGACCCCAGTGGAACCATCGAATGGGCAGCTGCCATGAATCCTAGAACCTCCATTACAGTCAACGCCATTACCATTGGACCCTGTTATAGTCTGCAAACTGCCTGCTGCAGGCATGGCCATTTGTGTTGCAATTTGAGTTGACCACAGCTTGTGTGCATCAAGCACAAAACCCAGATACTCTATCAGTTGGTGTGGCAGAGGGCTACATTTGAGTTGATACCAAACCCCAACTTGTTTAGGGTGTAAGATCCACCTGGCTGTGTGGAAAATAGCCCATTCCTTGGAATTGGCACTAGCAATGAGGTTGGCAAAATAAAGAAACTCATGCCAGATGCTTTTTTCACTTAAAGTAGACAACAGAAATAGAATATTTCACTTATATACAGACTGACAGGACAGGCTATTTACGCAAAATGAAGAAAAATAAAACCAAAAAGGAAAAAAGTGGGATTATCTGTAATTAAAAATGAGCTGAGGTTTTAGAGAGCTAATTTAACAAGACAAAGTATATTTCAAGACATATCCAATGGGGTAATAAATAAAGGAAGCACGGATCATATATGTTGCTTCGGCAGTGTTCCTCGAGATTCTAGGGAAGGAGGGAATTTACGATTAGTATAACCAGTACAAACTGTAGGTGTCATTATCTTGATTAGATTAACCTAATTTTCTCACCCACAGTGACATGGCTGTGATGTTCCAAAGGCTTACTGTGACAGCTTGGAAAAAACAAACAAACAAACAATATCAGGTAACAATTTCTATGAAGACCACATCTGTAGAGCATTTACATACTGCTTTTTGATGCACTATATCAACAGTTGTAATTTTTTTGTTGCAACTTCAAGTTTAAGTGTCTTGACTAGTTTTAAACCACTGATAGGGATTATTATTATTATGATTACATATATACTCAACAAGACACACCTCAACAGTCAACTGTGTTAAGGACTTATATGTTATGATACAGCATGGATTATTTAAAAGAACATTACTTATTACCAACAATGAAACATTATGATAAAACATGCATTATTATAGATAGATCAAGTGAGTTTACTGCAGGTAATGAATATGTATTTAAAAAAACATCAGATATTCCTTTATTTTTACCACAAAGAGGACACTTCCTTATTACAGCAGCAAAGTGAATAGCAAACATAGAAGAAGCATCAATATAGAATACAATAGAATAGAATAGAATAGCCTTTATTGTCATTGCATTTGCATACAACGAAATTGGAATGCTACTCCCCCTTGGTACATTTTAGAAAATAATATATAATAAAACAATAAGCAAAGTATAATATAAGCAATAAACACACAATATAGTATAAACAATATAATAATGTGAACGGTATAAACAGATGGGGAACAGTATAAACAGATGGGGAACAGTATAAACAGATGGGGAACAGTATAAACAGATGGGTGGAGAACAGAAACTATACTAAAATATGTATATTTAGGGTGGAGCATGTTATTATTGCACAAGAGTTTTAAAGTGGCTTTTTTTCGGTTTAAAGTGGCTTTGTTTAAGGTTATTTAGATTCTAAATTTTAAATCTGATCAATGTGATCAATATATGTAACAATGAGGTAGTTTGTTTCGTTGTTTTATTTTTTGTTATTGACTGCAGTGATAGCTCCAGAAAAGAAGCTATCTCTGAGTCTGTTTGTCCGTGATTTTTGTGACCTGTAGTGTCGGCCTGAGGGTAACAGGTCAAACAGGTGGTTGCTGGGGTGAAAGGAGTCCTTGATAATGTTTTCAGCTCTGCTGAGGTAGCGAGAGCTGGCAATGTCCTCCAGGCTGGGCAGAGGGCACCCGCTGATTTTCTGGGCTGTGTTGATGACCCTCTGCAGCGCCTTCCTGTATGCGGCTGAGCACCCTGCATACCACGCTGTGATGCAGTGCGTCAGGATGCTCTCTATGGCGGCTCTGTAGAACATCACCAGCAGCTTCTCCTCCGGGTTATTTCTCCTGAGCACCCTCAGGAAGTGGAGACGCTGCTGGGCTTTCTTGACCACCGCCGTGGTGTTTGCAGTCCAGGAGAGGTCATCGGCCATCTGCACACCCAAGAACCTGATGGAGTGGACCCTTTCCACACAGTCCCCGTGGATGTAAAGGGGGGCTGGGTCCGCTCTGCCCTTTCTGGAGTCCAGTACCAGTTCTTTTGTTTTTGTGGTGTTCAGTTGGAGGTTGTTTACTGAACACCACGTCGTCAGTCTGTTTACCTCGTCCCTGTAGTCGGACTCGTCTCCCCCTGAGATGAGCCCGACCGCTGTGGTGTCGTCGGCAAACTTGATGAAGGTGTTTGAGAGATGGGTCGGGGAGCAGTCGTGTGTGTATAGAGTGAATAGAGGGGGACTCCATACGCATCCCTGTGGAGAGTCTGTGCTGAGGGTGATCGCGGTGGAGATGTGAGGGCCAAGTCTGACAGACTGTGGTCGGTTTGTGGTCTTTAATCCAGTGGCAGATGGGGGTGGAGAGGCCCAGGTGAGAGAGTTTCTGCACCAGGATCTCTGGCATGATGTGGTTGAATGCTGAGCTGAAGTCCAGGAAGAGCATCCTCACGTAGCTCCCCCTGTGCTCCAGGTGGCTCAGCGCGGTGTGGAGTGCTGTGGTGATGGCGTCCTCGGTGGGGACTGGTTAAAAATCCTTGTGAAAACTCCAGTCAGTTGGTCAGCGCACGCTCTGAGCACCTTGCCAGGTACTCCGCCTGGGCCGGCCGCCTTCCTGGGGTTCACTGTCCTCAGCACTCGTCCTACTTCATAAATAAATTGTAGAAAAATATGAACACAAGGAAACAAGTCAAGGGCATCCGTAAGACACTTATACATCATTGTAAATAACATATAACATCATATGTAAAATATATAATGTTCTTTGACTGCTGATATAGTGCATCAAACCCTGTGACTGCCGGACAACGCGGAAGTTATTCTCCTGTTTTTCTTTCCTTTTCACCCGGGACTAAATTTTCCGTTCGGCATGGATTTACCCGTGTTTTTCATGGCCATTCTTCACGTGTGGTTTCTCCTGGAGTTTGTAACGGCGAGCACGAACAACGACCAGCGGAACACGTACTCCAGAGAGACCCTACTACAGCTCGGACTCCATCCTCTACACGCCTTCGCCGTAGACTCTCTACCGAAGGAATTACTGCGGAGTAACTCAACCAGCCATGACAAGCCCACACACAAGAACAATAAGGTAACCAGAAGGGGGAAGAGAAAGAGCGGAATCAGGGCCAGGCTCAAACGGGAGACTTGTAAACAACGGCCGCTTCCATCTATCGTCCTAGCTAATGTTAGATCCCTCCGGAATAAAACGGACGAGCTACAAGCTAACGTTAACCACATGCATGAGTACAGGACTGCCTCGGTTCTTGCTTTCACTGAGACGTGGTTAAATAAGAACGACGATGACCATGCCCTGCACGTTGATGGCTTCGGCCCCCCTCTAAGACTTGATCGAGACAGTGAGCTCACCGGTAAACAACATGGCGGCGGCGTGTGTCTGTATGTAAACACACGCTGGTGCTCAACGATCGTCGTGAGGGAGAAACTGTGCACCCCGGACATTGAGCTTCTGGCTGTCTCCCTTCGTCCTTTCTACCTACCCAGAGAGTTTCCTCAGCTCTTTGTCATCCTGGTTTACATCCACCCCAGAGCCAACGCAGCCACAGCCACTGAACACATCACAGACTCCTTAAACAAACTGGACCACATTTCACCGGACTCTCCCAAATTCATCTTGGGTGATTTCAACCACTGCTCCCTGGACAAATCATTAAAAGGTTATCAACAGTATATCACATGCCACACACGCCAGGAGAAGACACTGGACAAGTGCTATGGTTCAGTACCCGACGCATACAGATCTGTCGCCCTCCCCCCTCTGGGCTCTACTGATCACCATGCCATCCTGCTTGCTCCGGCTTACATCTCTGTCATGAGAAGGGTGAAGAAAGTTGTCAAGAACATCAAGCAGTGGACCAACGAAAGCATCATCACACTCCAAGGATGCTTTGAATCCACTGACTGGGACAACCTCCTGGCCCCCTCTGATGACATTAATGAACATGTGGACACTGTGTCATCGTACATTTCCTTCTGTGTGGACAACATCATCCCCTCCAAAACGGTCACTATCTACCCCAACAACAAACCCCGGATCACCAAAGAGCTCAAGGAGATCCTCAACAAGAAGAAAAGGGTCTTCTTCACCGGCTCTGAAATGGAGAAAAAGGAGGTCAACAGAGAGGTCAAGCATGCCATAAAAACTGCCAAGCTGGAGTACAAGAACAAAGTGGAGGAGTGCTTCACGCAGGGTAACCTCCGCTCAGCCTGGCAGGGACTTAAGAACATGGCTGCTGTGAACACTGCTGCCAGCAACACAAAAACCATCCAGGTTTCAGGCAGCAGCTCTTCATCTCTCCCCAATGACCTTAACTCTTTCTACACAAGGTTCGAGCAGGACAACACCACCCAGCTGGAAGAATTGCTGTCCAAGCTCAAGCCCAGTGACTCAGCAGCCTTCACCTTCAGTGAAGAGGACGTGGTGAAAGCCCTCAGGAAGACAAGGGAGAACAGCTCACCTGGCCCAGACAACATCAGCGGCCGCGTCCTGAAGCACTGTGCTGAGCAGCTAGGGGGCGTGTTTCAGACCCTGTTCCAAAGATCCATGGACAGCAGCATAGTCCCCCAGCAATGGAAACACTCTACAGTTATCCCCATCCCCAAGAAGAGCGCCGTTAAATGTCTGAATGACCTCCGGCCGGTGGCCCTCACCTCTCTTGTGATGAAGGCCATGGAGAGGATCATAAAACAACGCATCATCAGGGAAACCCACTCCCAGATGGACCCGCTCCAATTCGCTTATCGAGCTGGCAGGGGCGTCGATGATGCAAAAACATTCATAATAGACACTGTTCACAAACACCTGGAGCGCCCCAACACCGCAGCCAGACTCCTGTTTGCAGACTTCTCCTCTGCATTTAACACCATGCAGCCCCACATCCTTGCTGACAAACTCTCAGCCCTCTTTCATCTGGACCAACTGCTAATCCTGTGGATACTGGACTTCCTGACCAACCGTTCACAGAGAGTCCTGGTCAACAGCACCTTCTCCGACCTCCAACACACCTCAACCGGCTCCCCTCAGGGCTGTGTGCTCTCACCTCTGCTCTTCATCCTCTACACCGATGACTGCAGAACCACACAGCCTAACTGTCATCTGGTAAAGTACGCTGACGACACCGTCCTCCTGTCTCTGCTGTCAGGCCCATCTCTGCACCACGGACCAGCTCTTCAGGAGTTTGTGGAGTGGTGTGACAGCTCCTGCCTGGAACTGAATGTCAACAAAACCAAAGACATGGTGGTGACCTTCTCCAACAAGCAGAGGGAACTGGCTGCATCAGCAAACACCGTGATCCACGGGAAGCCTGTTGAAGCAGTTGAGGAGTACAGGTACCTGGGCACCATCTTCGACAGCCTGCTGAAATTCTCCTCCAACACAGAGGAGATTCTCAGGAAGTGTCAGCAGCGTAAATACCTCCTTAGGAAGCTCAATTCCTTTGGAGTCAGCAAGAACATCCTCCTGACCTTTTACTACTCCTTCATCGAGAGCATCATCACGTTCTCCATCACATGCTGGTTCTACTCCACCAGCCTCCAGAACAGAAACCGCCTGCAGAGCGTCGCCACGGTCTGTTCTAAGATCATTGGACTTCCTGTTAGAACTTTGTCGACCATCCACGAGCAGCAGACACTCAGGTTAGCTGGTCGGATCATGCAGGACCCCTCCCACGCTCTCTTCTCAGCGTTTGAGTGGCTCCCCTCAGGACGCCGTCTTCGCTGTCCCTGCTGCAGGACACAGAGGAGAAGAGCAACCTTCATCCCCAGGGCTGTCCAGCTCCTCAACTCCTGACCCCTCTGACCATCCCCCTCCCCACTCTTGACACCCTCCCCTGGACACTTCACCCCCCCCCCCACTCCAGACACCCTCCCTGGACACCTCTCCCCCCCGGACACCCCTCCCTTCACCTCTCCTCCTCCCCTCTCCAGACATCCTCCCTGGACACCATCACCATCACCCCCCCTCCCCACCCCTGACACCTTCCCTGGACACCTTCACCCCCTGGACACCCCCCCCCCCCCGGACACTCAACGAACACGTGAACTGGCTATCTACCTCCACTCCTGTCCTCAAAGCTGTGAACTACTGGTTGATTCACATTCCACTTATTCTGTTCACTCTGTTTATAATGTTACTGGTCTGTTACACTACGCCACTTATTTACTCTGTTTATAATGTTACTCCGGTCTGTTGCACTACGCCACTTATTTACTCTGTTTATAATGTTACTCCGGTCTGTTGCACTACGCCACTTATTTACTCTGTTTATAATGTTACTCCGGTCTGTTGCACTACGCCACTTATTTACTCTGTTTATAATGTTACTCCGGTCTGTTGCACTACGCCACTTATTTACTCGGTTTATAATGTTACTCCGGTCTGTTGCACTACGCCACTTATTTACTCGGTTTATAATGTTACTCCGGTCTGTTGCACTACGCCACTTATTTACTCTGTTTATAATGTTACTCCGGTCTGTTGCACTACGCCACTTATTTACTCTGTTTATAATGTTACTCCGGTCTGTTGCACTACGCCACTTATTTACTCTGTTTATAATGTTACTCCGGTCTGTTGCACTACGCCA
The DNA here is from genome assembly GCF_963691815.1 of Echiichthys vipera. Lineage (NCBI taxonomy): Eukaryota > Metazoa > Chordata > Actinopteri > Perciformes > Trachinidae > Echiichthys > Echiichthys vipera. The sequence continues at coordinate 24,962,123 of NC_139825.1, read as the reverse complement.
CTTATTTACTCTGTTTACAATGTTACTCCGGTCTGTTGCACTACGCCACTTATTTACTCTGTTTATAATGTTACTCCGGTCTGTTGCACTACGCCACTTATTTACTCTGTTTATAATGTTACTCCTGTCTGTTGCACTACTCCACTTACTTATTTATTCTGTTATTATGTTCACACCGGACTTATTCTGTTACTATGTTCTTACTGGTCCACTTGATTCTGTTAGTTATGTTAATTTATGGTATTAATGCACTGCTCCACTTTATTCTGTCTATCAGGTCTTATATTGTATCCATCACAGCACTATGGTCACTTTATTCTTCAGTATTGATCTGTTACACAGAGCTAGCACATACTCAGACTGCTGTTTTCCTGCCATGCACCACTATCACTTTATTATTCACTTTATTATTTAGCTTATAGTTATATATTATATTTATACTCTATTACTGCACTATAGTTCTGTTACGTCTGCTCATTACACACATGTATCATGTCTGACCTCATCTGAATCCGATCACTGTCCACTTATATCTTCTCTGCACTACAGTTCTGTTTATACCTGTTTCAACAGTCTACTGCATGTTTACACTGTTTACATCATATACACCCGCTCACATGTCTGCTTACATCTGATACACACATGTCTTTCTACATTTCACGCCGACTATGTTCTCTGTATCTAACCTGTACTAACACACTAACATCCTGACACTTATTCTACCTGTACTTACACACTAACATCCTGACACTAACTCTTCTTTTACACTTTATTCTTGTGTTAGGTTAAAATGTTCTTGTATAATTGCACTGTCGTTATTTGCTGCTCTGTGTGCCCTGAATTGCCCCCCGTGGACAAATAAAGTTTTTTTGAATTGAATTGAAAAGTATAATGTTTGAGTGTAGTAACAAAGCATTATAAATGCAATGTAAGTCACTTCAGACTGCAGCACAGCACCAAGAAAACATCGAGCTGTCTTGATCTGTATAATCCCCTTATTTCGGTACTGCTGAACAAACAAAATTAATTTTGAATTAAATACTGTAAATTCAGTGTTTCTAACATTAGGCATTAGGCAATGGTGGTATTGTATTATTTTTTATTGTAATACAAATGTTTTACCTTTGTTGCGGCAATGTTGTTGTGAACGGACGGAAGATAAAAATAAAAACAATATTATTTATATCTCAATGATTTAAATAGTTTGACTTTGGGAAACATTTATGTGTAATTATATATATAAATATATATATGAATTAAGAATAATTTCATAAAAATAAAAAAATAAAATGTTCTCCTCACCCTCTTGGGTGCACAGGTGGTTGACCCTCTCCCTAAGTTTGGGTCCTCTACCAGAGGCCAGGGAGCTTGAGGGTTCTGCGCAGTATCTTTGCTGTTCCGAGCACTGCACTTTTCTGGACCGAGATGTTCGAGGTTGTTCCGGGAATCTGCTTTAGCCACTCCTCCAGCTTGGGGGTCACTGCCCCTAGTGCTCCGATCACGGGCACTACTGTTACCTTCTAGGCTCTCTCCAGCTCCTCTCTGAGCCCTTGGTATTTTTCAGTTTCTCGTGTTCCTTTTTGCGAGTGTTCCCATCGCTTGGAATCGCCACATTTAAAACATTTAAATCCTGTCTAAAAACCTTCCTTTTCTCACAAGCCTACAACCCATAACTACATTCACTCCTGCCCCCCCTCCGACCCTCTCCTCACCCATTCAGACCCCGACCCCCCCCCCCCCCCCCCACTGCTCTTCAATCCATCCCCCCACCTCTACTGTTGTACCTGTTTCTGCCTGTTTGTCTGTATCAGCATTACCCCATGCCCCCTTTGCTTTGTTTCCCTGTCATCCTTGTCTTCTGTTGTTTGCTACCTGTTCCATGTGTGTCTTTGTACTACCTGTCCTGCTCTGTAAGCGTCTTTGGGTCTTTGAAAAGCGCTATACAAATTAAATGAATTACATCCACCACCACGGCTTTCCTCTGTCCTATATCCGCCACCACGATATCTGGTTGGTTTGCCATTATATATATATATACACATATATGCTGAAGATCAAAATAAGAGAACAAACTAGTAATCCTTGATTTATTCTGAAATATTGTAATTTTCATTGTTCAGAATTTGATAGAATATCCGCTGTGGCTATACCATTTCTATACTAGCATGTTTTTTAAAAATAACGCGCTAAATAACTGGAAACCTGGAATTTCATAAGATGAAAATGGATAGATTGAATTCGATAGACCGGTGAGTCCTGCGCTTACCATTGTAGGCAAGCTTTCTGCCTTGAGCTAAACCCTCATTAGTCTCCATAAGGCTTGGGTTTGTGGAAGGATTTAATCCCCAAGTCACTCACTGATATTATAGTAGTCTTTTATACTACTTAATTTAGCCAATATATAACATATAACTCTAACGTTAAAACATATATTACTGGTGATCAGGACCACAAAAGTGGTTTCTAACCACTATATATATATATATATATATATATATATATATATATATATATATATATACATACACACTGAATATCAAAATTAGGGAACAAGTTATAGATACTTGATTAATTCTGAATTGTTCTTATTCTTTATTGTTCAGAATTTGATGGAATCAACTTTTGCTATACCACTGCTGTACTAGCATGTTTTTTTAAAATAACCAAGGCACTTTAACAAAAACCTTTATTTTGTGAGAAAATAGTAGGCAAAATCAGAGAACACTTTCTGATAGCTCCTAGTTATTGTGTTAATATGGCACCTGGTGGTAATTTACTGTATTGTTGGACACACCCTATTTATCTGATAGCTCAGCAAACAGTGTTTAGTCATGTAAGACAATTTGGTTGACAATTTTGGCTGAAAGCCCACTCAAACTCAAACATACAAACTTCTCAACAGCAGACAACATAAAAAGGCTAGACTTGACTTTGCTGAGGAGCCTGTTGTGTGGACAGAGGTGTACTAGTCCAGAGTGCACTTCAGTGATGATTTAATTTATTTGGCCCTAATGGTAAACATTATTTTTGGCGTAGGACTGGGGGAAGACTGACCCCAAAGTGTGTAAAGAAGTCAGTTAAATTTGGAGGAGGAAGCGTCATGGTCTGGGGCATAATGTTTCTCAGCAGACACAAATAAATTGAATGCACTCTCATCACTGAAGTGCACTCTGGACCAGTTCTCCTCTGTCCACACTGCAGCTGACAAGGCACTCCAGCTGCAGTGTCGAACCAATTTCCCATTAAGAGTCTTTGCATAATCTTGTCCTCTCGTGCACTTCTTACTGGCCATTTTGAGGGAATTAAATGAATCTGTGTCCTTGTAAAGTTTAAATATTATTGAAAAACACAGACTTGAAATGCCCAACCTCTCTCTGATGGCTGAGAGGGTCATCCCTTTGGCCTTCATCTGGACAACCTGCTGTCTCAAGGTTTCATTCACCTTAGAGGGGCTTGCCATCTTGCTAAGTGACCAGGAGAGCTTCCAGGTAAATAGGGTCTGTCCAACAATTAAGTAAATTATTACCAGATGGCAGATTAACACAACAACTGGGAGGTATATGAAAGTATCTAAATGTGTTCACTATTTGACAAACAATATTTACTATTGTGGTTTCCCCCATGGGTTAATCAAGTTAGTTTAATTTATTGAGCTCAATAGCTAGAAAGCTTTATCTTCTGTTCAAAATATGACATCCTTGTCTTTAGTAAGAAAAAACTGATACCTTCGATGGCATAAAGAAGAGTGACAGAGGAGGGTCCCTTTTCCTGTGCAGAGGCAATATTGCATTTTGGATTAAATAAAAAATGTCTAATATTTATTCCAATCAGCACAATACAGCCAGGGGCTTTTCTGTGCAGTGACTTGGGTTAAGGAAACTACTCAAAACAGTTTATCGGGGTAAACTGGAAAACTATGGCCAAGGTTATGACTCGATGTGTATGGCAGGGGTTGAAGACCATAACTGGATATAAAGCAATGCCAGGGGGAATCAGAAACACCTCCTCCTCATTTCCACATGAAACTCATTCTACTCAGATTTTGAGCATTTAAGCCTGGTTTCACCAACACATGGGTGCAGGACATTATCTCAGGTGTCAGGGGAGGATATGCGTAAGGTTTTTAAATCCATGAAAGCAGGTAAAGCTGCTGGCCCAGATGGCATCACGCCACAGGTCCTTAACTCATGCTTCAGTCAGCTGTCCTATGTTTTCACAGACATGTTTACCTATCTTTCCTTCTCTCTGTAGTTCCAACATGTTTTAAGAAATCCATTATTGTGCCAGTGGCAAAAAAGCCTCTGGCATCCTGTCTAAATGATTTTAGATACATCAATGATAGAACAGTAAATACTGACTCATTACAGCCTGTTTAACAATCAGAAAGGAGTGTGGCTGATGCAGTATCCTCTGTTTTACACACAGTGTTACTACAGCAGTGCTTTTAACACAATTATCCTATCCACTTTGATACCTAAGCTGACAGATCTGGGCATCTGCAGTGCCATTTGTAGGTGGATACACAGGTTTCTTATAGATAGGCCTCAGTTATTGAAACTCAAATAACACTGTTCTGAACACAGGTGCTCCACAGGGTTGTTGTCTCAGGTCATTGCTTTATAGTTTGTGTTCCTATGACTGTCTGGCAAAACATCCCACAAATTACATTGTCAAGTTTTTCTAGATGATACTACATTGATTGGATTAATCAAAAACAACAATGAGGCTGTGTATTGGGATGATGTGAGGAACCTGTCAATATGGTGTGGAAAACACAGGAGCTTATAATTGATTTCAGACGTAAGGGGACTCATAAAGCTCCAGTATACATTAATAACTCCCCTGTTGAGATTGGGCACAGCTTTAAGTTTCTAGGCATTCATTTTGCTGATTCCCTCACCTGGTCCTTACATGTTGCCCATGTTACAAAAAAAAGCACAACAGAGACTGTTTTCCTTAGATGTTTAAAAAAGTTTGTTATGCCTACCTAAACCCCTCTCAACTTCTATTGGTCCACCATAGAAAACATTTTAACTGGTTGTATACTTGTATGGTAACATCACTGCACAGGGCTTTAACCTCCTGATGAGAACTGTCAAGACTGCATCCAAAAGCATAGGCTCGCCACTACCACAGTTAAATGACATATATTCCACTTGCTGCAATAAACAGGCTCCCTCAATTAAGAGAGAGGAGGTATAGGTGTATCAGGGCTCAGACCTCTCAGTCCGACTGTAGGATAGTGGCTTTTGACTTGATGTTAGCTGGCTGTTAAGGATCTCTATCACTGTGTGGTGTCTCTGTTTTTTGTTTTTACCTCTGTTATAATATGTATTACTAGTCTGTTTCTTTTTACAATGTCATGAGGTGAGATCTATATTGATGGATATTGTATGTAGATGTTCTATTTTTATGCAACTTATTACCTAAGCTGGAACAGCAATTTTTATAGGTATTTTGTGCTGAGAGGGTGCCAAGGGCAAAACTCATTTCATTGCACTTTAGAGTACATGTACTCTATTTTGCATATGACCAATACATCTTGAACTTTATTAAGTGTCACCTCCTCATAACATTCTCATCATGTCACTAGAAAGAGGAAGGTCCATAGAGTAAATACTCAAAAAGCATCAAGTCACAGTGTCCCGATCTAACCCCTTGTTATAATTCTTTGTTAAGAGGCAATTCCAGGTACTGCTACTTGACCAATTAGGCAGTGTTAGATTTACAGTAATCCTTTTACGGTAATTGTTTGGGTGACATAAGGACAAGTTTCAAGCAACAGATAATTCCTGAGACCAGATACTGGGCATAATAATGGATGGACGGAAGAATTCAGGAAATAAGCATGGAATTTAAACTCTTTACAAGATACAAACTCAAATATCACAAAAACATTTTAAGCCCTTAGAGCGCACTAGAAAACACACACGAAAAAAAAGTCATACATTTCTGATATCTTAAGTGGCTGCAAAGTCACTGTAATTTTGAGACACTAAATTATCTGTGTAAATAAGATTCATTACATTATCTTATGGCAGATACCCATAGGTATACAAAGCTGAGTACAAGATACTTTAAGTAAGAAACCCCTGAAATATGACACATTTAGACAAACAGAACTGTAGGTTACACTGTAACTGCTGTTCTTTGATTAGAGACCTTGTCTCTAATGTGTCCTATGTTATTAACACTATTCAACCTGGCAGATACTTGTACATCCACAGTGTGATGCTATGCTGCCCCCTAGAGGCTAATGTCTTTAGCCCTAACATCATATCTGCAGTGCAGCAGCCATAGTATGTGGTTTCATGTACTGTATTATGTAAGCTTACATTTTAAAAGTGGAAATAACCAAAAAATGTCTGCTTTAATGGAATAACCTATGGCTTTATAAGCAAATAGAACATAAGCGTGTAGGACTTTTAAAATATGTTTTATTAGCTGGATCCTCTGTTGGAGGGCTTTCAGATGAAAATATAGGCAGAAGATGCCCCCTGCTGGTATTTTCTAGGAAGTGAAACATTTCTTTACACCATTAGTGTACTGTATGCTCCACATAGTGCTCTATTTGTAAATAAAAGCAAATGCTGCTTCACACTCACTGCTGGTGGGAATTACAGACTAAGCATACTAAGCATAACTAAGGACAAATGTTTCAGCAGTCTATAACATGTTGCAGCTCACAGGGGATTAATTACATATAAATATACCCTTCTTCCATACCCGCTGTAGCCCTTTATTTCCTGCTGATAACCTGACCCTAATTGCCATGCTGTGAGCACACACACTGTAATTTTCTTCAAAGAGCCTGCCCTGGACACCTGCATGTGCTTAGTGTCTCTGTCAGGGGGCTGGCTGACACAAGCGTCAGCTCTCATTGTTATAAATGCTCAGATCAGAACTAAGGAGCTAGTTCTTGTGACATTTCAATTTCTAGCTTTGTTGAAAATCAACAAACGCAGAGGGGAAAAAGCAGTCAGATTGCCAACCTGATATCAGCTTACTACAGATATCCAGGTTATGGTTCTGAACAGCAACAGCAGAAGATGTTGAGTGTAAATCCCCTCAAATCATAAATTTGTCTCTCTTAGAGAGCTTAAAATTTGTACATCTTCAGATCCTCATCAGGAAGAGAAAAAGGAACAAGAAAAAAAATGCCCTGTAGGTTATTTGAGTAAACCAGTTATAAACCACCCATATTTATGTTTATTGACCTCTATTGACCATAGAAATTATGACCGGCGCTGAGGAGGAGGTCATGTGACGTATAGTCTAGTATTGTCAGTCTCCGATCTCCGCAATGCTCGATCAGCGTTTGATTTTGGGCGATTTTGGGCAACATATTCTCATCAATCTTGTATCTTGCGAAACATAACATTCTATTTAATGCTATGAAACTACCCTTTACTTTCCTTTTTCTTTTATTCAGATCCCCATTAGCTCCCACAGCTGTGGTTGCTAATCCTTCTGGGGTACACATAAAAGAAAAAACATTGCATATACACACTTGAATACATTGTACAAACATCATCAACCTCTCTGTAAAAAGACCATTTAGGAGAAAAGGGAATTTTAAAACTGACAATATGCTATACATGATCATTTACAAGTTTATAAGTACAGTATCTATATTTACCCTTGATGCTTATGTTAATAGGTAAGGAATTTCACTGAATGACTGCTCTTTAAATAATAGCTTTATTTAGTTGATTTGTTTTGGGTTGTGGGAGGTCAATGCAGCCTTCCCTGACCGAGAACCACCAGCATTTCGGGTGACCATTACAAGACTAGATAACTTCAACTGTAACTTTAGCCTCAACAGTCAACCATGACAGACTATTGTGCATCCGCATGACATTAATTTTGAAAGAACATTTAAGAGCCAATCTTGCAGCTCTATTTTGAGCAAGCTGGAGTTTTTTGTTAATATATTTTTGTGCAACGCTGTACCACACAACCATATAGTACCCTAAGTGAGAGAGAACTAGGGCCTGAATCACCTTATCCCTGACTGAGGATGTGAAATAGTAAGAGTGTTTTCTTGTCATAGCAATACCCTGTCCCCTTCTTACAGCAATAGAATCAATATGATCAGACCATGACAATTGATCATCTATTATAATGCCAAGTAGTTTCATTTTCCTTACTTGCCCTATTAAACAGGGGTCCCTGGCAAGCCTTTTCCTGGTACCAATGTCTAAGTGATGTTCTGAACTAATTTGTTGTCCTCTACCCAATCAGAGACAGTTTGCAATAATTTGCATAATACCTCAGTCAGTTCCTTGCATGTTGACCAAGTCCCCACCACAGCAACCAATATTGATCCAATACGGAAGTGCCAAAAACTAGTTACAACAGACTGTTTTTACAACATTATTAAACCTATTTAAGGCCTGATACAAAAAAACAAACATTCTAGTGGGGTTGATTTTTTTTGTACCAGGCTAGTTTATATTTTATTGGAGGTTAAAGTTTATGAATAATTAGGAGTGCAGCCTCTTGAATGACAGCTAGCCACTGACCCTCACTTCACCTCGGAGGCTAGTTGTTAGGATTAGCATGCTAACTCCGTCATGTCAACCTGGGCTGCAGTCATTCTTGTGGTTACGTTACTATAAGTGACGAGATGATTTGCTCTTCGATCAACTGTACCGATGAATGGTTTCTGAACAAAAATTGTTAGCTCTGTTATGATAATTGTATAGCTGCACTTGCACCATGACTTGCAATATAACATTTGGCCACTATTGATGGCACATACACTAGATGCTAATCTGGAGCACTGGGAGGATTCGGGCTCTAGTCTGTGTTTATGGGCATGGTACTGCGTTGAATATCAGTTTAAATCATAGATCATAAAGGCTGTCTGCCTGCACTTCATTCCCGGAGCCGGTTTGTTTCCCATTAGACTGACATGGGAGTGCCTTACTTGACTCACAGAGGTGGTGATTCCTGTTCCCTCCCGGTCCCCGAAAATAATCTCAACACCAAGCCTGTGAATGTTCTCATTCGTCCAGGTCATCGTTATCCTCAAAGCAATTTCAGTCAAAAGCAACTGGACTGGTTGTTTGTCTAGGAAGACGTTTCACCTCTCATCCAAGAGGCTTAACCTTTAACCTTTGTTAAAACGGCAGCTGCCTCCAGAAAGAAAACCAAAGTGGCTGAGAAAGAAAAAGATAACAGGAGAAACAACTGGGACCAGTCCCAGCCTGGTCAGATGCGTACATGAACTGATGAAGCCTCTTGGATGAGAGGTGAAACGTCTTCCTAGACAAACAACCAGTCCAGTTGTTTTTGACTGAAATTGCTTTGAGGATAACGATGACCTGGACGAATGAGAACATTCACAGGCTTAGGAGAAACAACATAGTCATCGGAGAAACTCAGGAGGATTTTCAACAAACACTGCAACCCTGTGTATTTCAAACCCAGTAACACACTCAGACAGAGACTAGTACATCCGAAGGACAGAACACCACACACCCACAAAAGCAATCTGGTTTATGCTGTCCAATGCAACGAGGAATGCAAAGATCTTTACATTGGAGAAACAAAACAACCACTGCATAAACGCATGGCCCAACACAGGAGAGCTAACTCCTCAGGCCTGGACTCCGCTGTCCACTTACACCTCAAGGAGAAAGCCCACTCCTTTGATGACAGCAATGTCCAAATCTTGGACAGAGAGGACAGATGGTTTGAAAGAGGAGTAAAAGAAGCCATTTATGTAAAAGTAGAGAAACCATCGCTAAACAGAGGAGGAGGTCTGAGACACCACTTATCTCCAATTTACAATGCTGCCCTTTCAGCCCTTCCCAGGAGATTCAACAATCTAACCTCAAAGAACCACTGTTCACACATGGCCCCGTGTGACCCCAACGACTGTCGTTCAGACTCGATGGAGCACTAACAAAGTCGAAACCAACTGCCCACCAACGACTGTCACACTAACGACGGGCGTTGGCACTTGGAGCACAAAGGGGGTTTCAGTGACATCATCGGCCTTGTGAGAGGTTAAATACCTGGATCTCACACCAGTTAGTTGGACCAGTCCCAGCCTGGTCAGATGCGTACATGAAATGATGAAGCCTCTTGGATGAGAGGTGAAACGCCTTCCTAGACAAACAACCAGTCCAGTTGCTTTTGACTGAAATTGCTTTGAGGATAGTCTCAACACTGACTCCCACTCTCGTTTATCTAGCAGTGTGTGCTGTCAGCCTAGCTCACGGACAGTGGTTCTAATGTGGCTAGTCCAGTATACTTCAGATATATGTAGATGGGTGTATCTCCCTCCCCCAAATGTTACATCAATGCCCTTTGTTGGTAAGAGGAAATGAGGAGGAGTCAAAGTCCAACAAGATGATGGCCCCCAGAGGTGAGTACGATTGGAGATGAGAGAGCGTCCATTTTTTGTTTCAGAACATAGGGTTGGTCGTTGGTAAAGATAGTCAATAGAAGAGGACCCAGACAGCTTCCTTGAGGCTCTCCACAGAGGACATATTTGATGACTGATAAGCTTCCATTGACTCCATACTCTTTTTCTCCTGCCAGAGAGATAACTCTCCATCCAAGAGAGGGCAGTATCGGCAAAACCATAGCACTTGAGTTTATTAATTAGCACTGCATGATCAATAATGTCAAAAGCTGTACTAAAATCATCATTATTTAATAAAATAGTCTTTAATTTGATTAAAAATAATCCTCTCCAATATCTAGCACAGTTCTGGTAGTAGACTGATGGGCCTACTATTAGCCCAGAAAAGGCAGCTTTTTTATTTTTTGGCAAGGGGATCACTTTAGCTTCTTTCCACAATGCAGGGCATGAGGAGTTAGTCAAACATCTATTAATAATATGACTTACAGGAATACAAAGCTGCAACCTTGAGTAGTATCCCATCTATATGTCAATTCCAGGAGAGGTGTCCTCAGAAAGGTGTAACAGCATTCCCTCAACCATTTCGGCATCAACATTTTCAAATTCAGAAGAACACTGTTTCCCTTTTAAAATACAATCGTCAAACAATGCATGTGAGAGCCATGTTTAGGAGTCATAGTGGCTCTTAATTTATCAATTTTATTAATAAAAAATACAATTAGCAATTTCCTGTGGTTTAGTAATGAAAACACCATTACAGTCTGATAATTTTATTCAGTGAATTTCATATTTCCTAGATGTTGTTTTTAGCATCACTGGGTCTCTGTTGATAATATTTTCTTTTTCTGTTCTTGCTTAGTTTCATCAGTGTACTGTGATGGTAACGTTAAGGAAACAAAAGGTGTTGCTTAGGTTTAGGTACTAAAACTACCGTTACTTGACTGGTTGAGTTTAGGCAACAAAAGATGCCAGTTATGGTAAGAAATTAAAGTGACTTGGTTAGGGTCAGAAAAAGGTTTTCGTTTGGCTTAGTATTTCTCTGGCACCAACATCAACAGAACACAAACACCACTACTAAATAATCTGTCCTCTAAGGGTGAGGTTGGGATAATAAATCCTTCAAACAAAAAAAACAAACTACCATGACTTTCCGTCAGGTGATCGCTGTCCGAGACCTGTGGCTGTATGTAACCAAAAATGAATGCTGACTTATATAAGTAACAGAACTATGGCACGTAAAAAATATTTAATTTAAACCAAACCATTAACTTTTCCTAAATTTAATCAAATGTCTGTGCCCTTAACTGCGACCATTTTACAACGTGTTAAAAAAAAAACATGACCATGCTTCTATTCTTACTTCAGTACCATTGGGATTAAATTATCAAACTACACCATCCTTCATCAACGCATTTCAAACTCTCCAGACTGTAGTTGGATTGGTAAGAGGTTTGGGGCATTAGATGATGATATGTTAAATATCTTAGACAGGGTGAAACAGACACTGTGAGGGATTATCCCTTCTGCCTTTGCAATTGAGATAATCCTGATACACAGTGTGAAACATGCTATAATGTGTATGATGGTGTCTGCATAAACTGATTAATGATTCCCCATATCAGTTTCCCACATTTCTTTTTCAGTATTTCCCAATTTTTCAGTCTCCTTTGCTCTTTCCCCTTTTTCATGGAAATGGTTAGGTTGATACCTTATAAGAGACACTATGGTAACAACAGCTCCACAGTGGATACACCCACTTCAATATCCCTAAAAAAACATGCAACAGTAGTAACACTTAGAACACACTTAAAACACACCTCTAGTAAAACATTATATTTAATGTCTGACATGAACTTAAATGCTCAATATATTTATCAGCTCATAACAAACACGTCACGGTTACTGTACACATTTTGAACTGTATGTTATGATTATCTCTTTTTGGGAAATTATTGTTTTAATGATCAGAATAGTGCAGAGGACTGTGATTATAAAGCCACAATATGAGCACTTCTATATGTTCCACATTCAAAAATATGCATCTTAGTTTGTTTAGTATGTAACATATTCTTTTAGAAGATAAATATTCAGCTTTGACACAATTATAATAATATGTCAATATACATATATTTACTCACAAATACATACAAAATTATTGGTAAGTAAAATATTCAAAGCCATTGACGGTACTCAATGTCCATTTGGAATCAATATTCATAAGAGAAAAAAAGAGTGCCACGTTGATTATAATATGAGAAAATCCTACATTGATCACAATGAAAATAAGTGTTGCAATCAAACATTAAATATTTATACAATCAAACATTAAATATTTCCTAGAGAGAACTTGCACATTCATGAGACATATTTTCGAACTGATACTGATACTGCACGTTTTCTAACAAACAATGTATTAGGTTAAAATGTGTATGAAGTGTACAGTATGTATAACCCTTGAAATGAAAAACAAAACAAAAACGTTTTTCCTTTACAGGTAAATGTTTTGTCCTAACACATGCTAAAACATCTAGATCACTGGGCATGTATTCTTTGAAATTGTATTTCAATGGATTTCAAGGGATTTGAAATGAACAACATATTATCAAAAATGTAAAAACTGTGGAGGATACAGTTCCCAAACTTTACAGGTTTAGAAAATAAAGAAGGTGGAGTTTAAAGATGGGTGTGATCTAAGCAGGAGATCTATGGGAAAGGCCATTGCCCCACCACTTTACACCTCTTGCCCAATTTGGTACTGACACTCCATCACAAGATTGATTCCATAATTTAGCTCATTTTCCAGTGAGATATTATTGAGGTTATATATAGTTACTTTGATGGTATAAACTTTACTGTTGCTGCTCTACAAACAACATTTACTTATATACTGTACAGGCTAATATATAAATTAATCCTAATCCTGTTCTGAATGTATTCTTTTTTTTATACTACATCTTCTAAAAAGCAATTATTTAGTAATGAACAAAAAACATTCTTCTGTATTGATACCTACCGATAAGGAGTACTGGCACTGCTCCCAGTAGACCACACACACCAAAACAATAACTTCACTATAATGTTCACTAACTGTATTCACTCCATACTGTGATATATTTAACTATGGCAAAATTTTGTGCAACACTAATATTTTCGCTCTGCCATGGTGTAAATTTATAAATTATTCCTATTATTCTTGTATGTTATGTTTCCCTGTGTTTATATTGTTTATATCTTTCTATATGTTTATACTGCTTGTTATAATGTATTGTTTCTTATTGATGCTTCTTCTATGTTGGCTATCCACTTTGCTGCTGTAATAAGGACATTTCCCTTTGTGGGACAAATAAAGGTATATCTGATCCTATTGACAAGTGTAGTATCATTGATACAATCCTAATGATAGCCCATCAAACCCTAATAACAATCGAACACATGATCTGGGCTGAGATAACAACAACAGTGTTGAAATGAAAGTTATAGGCACATTAACACTGACAGCATTTCAAAGTAGACGTTTAAAAAGTGCCTAAAAAGTAATTTTAATTTAAATTTAGCTAATAATGCTTTTTTTTTTCAAAAACGAGAAAATTGATTATTTGACAGAGACCTCTCATCCACTCAGTGTGTGGCAGGGCCTGAAAAATGTTCAATTCAGGCAGTGCCTTAGGTGCCTTGATCCTGAAGAAAGTAACAAAGTCTCAAACCATAATTATATATTTGTTTTGTTGTCAAGGTAATCAAATTTATCACAAAGTGTTGCAGCCTCATGCACTCAAGAATGTATTAGGTGACGTCAATGGCTTATGTTTTAAAGAGGAAATTGGGATTGGGCTACTGTCTCTGTTAGCTTTTGGGGATGTGTTTTTTTTTTTTTGTTCTTTGGTCATTTTTTTCTCTCTCTCTCTCTTAGCTGATCCTGCCTCAATGTTATCAATAACCACAAAATATAACATCACCGCTAGCTCACGTGGTAGAGTGAGAACCCCATATACAAAGGCTTAGTCCTTATCACAGTTGCCTGGATTTGACTCAGACTCAAGGCCATTTGCCGCATGTCTTCCCCTCTCTCTCACCTCTTTTCCCTTCAGCTGAACTAGTCAAAAAGCCTCGTAAAATGATCTCAAAAAAAGAAAAGTAACTTTGTTTTGGAAAATGTAAACATATGCTTTTCAGGTCTGTGTGCTATAAATCGTTTCATCTGATTTTGTGGGGAATCAGAGCCAGGGACAGGTATTGAGAATGACTCTATAGAAATAGCTAATCTTCTCACTGAAGTTGTTGTGTGCATGAAGGTCATATATAGGTATCAATATTACATTGAGCCTGTTTCATAACCAGTTAAAAACTCATTTTAGCTGCATTAGGTTAATGTTCCCATATCATTCTACATGTAGGGCAGTATAACCAAGAGCAAGATCACATCTCATTGACAAATATCATCTGCCCTTGAGAAGACATTTTATTCTCTTTGTCAAAAATGACTGGTTTGCCAAGATATGCATGAGGTAAGCTGAAGCTTACTTGTGACTGGTTAGCGCTAACATGCCTGTTCACCTTCTGATTGAAACTGTCTTGTCTGGATGGTTGTGGAGCAAAACCCTCCTCTGGCTGTTCGAAGCTGCTCTCACTGTAGAGTCGCTGTCGCATTTCACTGGTGCGTTTCCCAGAAGCGCTCCTGGTTGGATATCTCTGACCTGTCTTGTACCAGCCTGTTTCTTTGAAGACAAACCAAATATTTCCAGCCCAGAGGATGACGTTTACAAAACCAAAAACCTGGAAATAGGAGAAGGTATAGGACTGAATGGCTTGTTATATGCAGTTTTGTGTTATGTTGTGTGGTGTGCATCATTTGTTGACCACCTACCGCAGATGTATTAAGTTGTGACCAGAGAGGCTCCTGGATGACAGTACATTTGTTCCCCGGAGCTCTGCATGCTGAGATAAGCAACAGCACCTGTGTTGCGTTTGTAGCTGTCTTGATATCAGAAAGAGTTTTGGCCCAACAGCAACTGCTGACCACCCACATGAAGGAGAAGATGAACGTAACAAAAAAATCCTGCTCAGGAAAAAAGAGAAGAAAGGACAGACACATTTAACGTAGTTTGTGTCATACAAACAGACATTATCTTATTATCTAATTCATGTGTGGACATTACAGGAATGTATGTTAAAGGTATGAACTCACTGACCACAAGTGGGCCTCTGTTGTTCCTCAGGTACTTGTTCTGGTAGAAGACATAGACTATGGTAGCCAGCAAAGAGTACAGGAAAGCAAAAACACCCACAGTCAGGAAAAACTGAGCAGCTGAGGAGAAGTCGCCATCCAGGAAAAGAATCTCATGCATCTTTGCCTCACACAAGGGAGCTTTGAAATGCACTTCTTTTAATCTACAGGACAGAAAGAGGAGGTTTATACTGGATGAAAAGACATGTTGTTATTAAAAAAGTCACTCCACTGTTCATCACGCATTCTGAAAACACCTTTCATTAACATATGGCTAAAAAGGACAGATACACAGCTGAGAAACTTTATTTTGTATTGTATTCAAAGGAACACATTCTGAAAGATAAATGAGCAGCTGCCAGTGAAAAAAAAAATGCAACTTTGCTTTTCTATGTAACAAAAGGATGCATAATGTTTGGAAATTAGCTAACTTTATGGTTAGCACAAAACACATTAGCATGTTAGCGCTAATATTAGCAGGCTGACTGTTAGTTGAACTCTCTGCTGGATCAGTCTATTCACTGGAAATGTGATCTTGCCTTCCATGGGACAGATAATATTGAGATTATATTGTTAGTTCGGCCCTTCTGTTAAATATAACATTACTTGAGATCAAGTTGATGTGATAGAGCAAGCACCATGTGCTTATACTTCACTACTTTGATGAAGACTGAGAAAACATACAAACTGTTAGCTTAGACATCAGACTATATGAACCGATCTGGACTCAGCAGTGCCAACTGAGCTCATGTCAGCTAAGCAGCCTGGTTAGCTGCTAGTAAGCTAATATAAACAGCTACGACTGAAACTAGCAGATACATTGTAATATTAAACTTGGTATCGTAATTTGAATGGCGATTTGAATTTAAGTGTGGATTTGCACTTTATTCCTATCCTACTTTGTACTGTAGTTGTATGTTGTTGTATAAATCCAATACTGTACATGACATGTTGCATGGAGTTTTAAAAATTCTTGTTATATGACCTTATAGAGTTCAATTCATAGCGCTTCACACAACTATAAAGCAAGGAATCTTTGTCTAAAAACTCATTCGATCAACATTCGATTCATGCTTGGCAGGTGTATTTCTGCAGAAAGTGAGTGCAGTGATGCATTCAGTGCAATTTGGCCAGACAGTGGCACTGTAACAACAAACCATATTTTGGCCTGAGGCTGTTGATCTGTAAGTCTAAGAAACAAAATTCTCTAAGCCACCCATTTGTGTTTAGATTGATTTTCTGCCGTTTTGAATTGTGTCCAATTCAGTTCCCTACATTTTTGCAATAGCTGGCGCTCAAAGTTTGGCTTACATTACAAACCATGTCATATATCCTGAACTCTTTTTTGCTATTGCAACCACATTCTGTTAACATTTGTAGATATCATATCTGACTGGCCATGACCCATTGGGTGCCATTTGGCCAATAGGTGGCTGTGTAGCAGCATCATTTAATGTAAGGATTCTATGTCTGTATGCAAGGATGAGAGTCATTCATGCACGTCTTTCTTGTCCAGATGCTAAAAAAAAAACGAAACTGCATTTATATATTGATGTGAAAGCCCTGTTTAGAAATATTATTCCATTTCAAAAGAACTAATACTAAAATTTAGTTGGAAGCAATCTGGGTTACTGGTCCTTTTCGACATGAGAGTGGGTACTCTGAACTAACACACCAACACTAGTGTCAAGTCAGTTGAGCTGTTAATGAGACGGCTAATTAACAGTTTGGTTCAGCTTGGCCATCACTGACTGAAGCATGGAGTTTGGGGGTGGTTGACCACACTACTGCACTGCTGAGCCATGAGACCAGCAAGTTCACATCCACACAACACCATTCATCATCAAAGTGAAATGTTCATGGTTGCTGGTCACTCTCCAAGATATGGAGAGTAAGTTGTTTGGTGAAACAATGTGTCTTTATGTTTTACTGTTGTTAAATTCAACTCTCTACCATCTTATCTTGGCTTGACTTGAGCTGAGTAACATCCAACAGAAATTTAATTTAATAAAGGATTGGAGTTCATTTCCACTGTGTCCACTGAAGCTAAATATATTATAGCTCCATATATATGAGAACTGTCTTGACTCAAAATAGCAACAAGGAGGAAAAAACATCTTCAAAACATCAGTGGGGTTTTTATAGCACACAATCCTTCACAATCCCAAGGACATGCAGGTCTGCACGAGTCAAAATTAAACTGGGACAAAAAAATATACAAGTTTCTGTTTTTCATCAGCTTATCAATGGATCGTCAAGCAGCTACATCCAGCTGTGATGAAGTGCAAAAGAGCTATAACATCAAAACCTGATGTTAAGTCTTGACTGACAGGACTCCCGGTACAACTTTGTCAAATGATGTAGTTAAACATTTTGGATTTATATTGGGTCAGCTTCCTGTTCAGATGTCCAGCTTCTGGACAGCCCCTCTCTGTTGAGCCTGACAACATGATGTAGGAGGGCTGTGTAGCTTTTATAGAACTTTTTTTCATTTGCCCTGCTAGTTTCCTAAAATATGCAGAGATTGTCATGTCTGGTTAGTCTAAAAACATAGATTTGGAATTATATGCCAATTATTATTTGTTATTTAAGTTCCCTGATGAGATCAAAGGGCAAAGAAAGCACAAAAAAGGACCTTACCTGAAAGGATAGCCAAAATCAATGTTGATGCTGAGGTTACTCTGCCTCCTGTCTGCACAGTCCACTTTAACCTGGAGATGACCATAGTATCCACCACATGTTGCAAAAGCACAGATGGCAAAAATCTACATGTAGGAAAACAAAAGACTGTCATAAAATGATCACCACCCATTGATAATTAATATCTTTAATTCATCCAATACCAGGTATGTGCATGCAGCATCATGTATACACATCAATAAATTACTGGACTGAATATTAAGATTTATAATTGGTTTGAAATCGAAACCTGAATAATTGAAAGGTCGGAAGACAACTAACGGAGCTCCTTACTGTGTGCTGGAGGGTGGCCACAGCAGTATACAGATTTATACAGAAGATGCTAGTCTGAAGTCTCTTTCTCTTTTAATCTTCACATTTCAAATGCAGAACAGTTAAATAAAGAATGAGAGATTTACTCTGTGTTCACTACTTTGAATATATTTTTCTTTACTTTTCAGCATTTTACATTAACAAAATGTGCTGGTTCTAATTGACTAATGACTTGACTAATCAACAAATCGAAACATTAAAATCACACTTGCTGCTATAATTCTTACAATGTAAGTGAACAGCAGCAGAAATCATAATAATCAAAATGTAGAAACAAAACTTACCGGAGCAAATATAACCATACACATTTAAAAATCAGAGATCTCAAGGCTGAGTCCACGGTGTCGACAGCTTTTGTCATCAGAGTTGAAACGCCACTGATGTAGAAAAGAAAAAAGAGAGCGACTCTTCCAGTGGAGGGCAGGGCTGATAAGAGATATCTTCACCAGGGAGGAGTCTGAAATTTTTCTGTACCTCTATATTTGCTCACAAGCACTGCAATAAACTATAAATACCACAACTGAGTTATTGTGTGTGAATTGGTTGTTTGTTGTTTGCTTCTTATTGTAAGATATTTTTCCAAATAAGGCTTCATCAGAAAAATGAAAAAAAGAGAAATATCTGCTGCAGCATATCCTTGCTGCAATGAAATTTGTGAATACTATTTAGGTCTACTAAATATCCAGATCTACTGATTTTGGCATATTCAGATACACCACAGAATTAAGTTTTCATTTAGGGACTGAGGCAGGGACAATTATATATTAAATATAGACAATTCAGGCAGTGTGGTTGCACGAGGGCCCGTGGAGGGGTGGGGCCCTTACAGAGAGTGGGCATTCTAACAATGTGGAGGAGGAGGAATTGGCCTGTTTGTTTGCCTGTTTAAATATTCTGAGAAAGCACAAACTGTCATCATTGCAATATTGATATCCAGGTATTTAGTCATGAATATTTATGGATTAGAAATACTTTATGGACCCCAAGCTGGGAAACAGGAGGACAAGGCAGGGATTGAACCCTAGATCGGTTGGTTGGCAGACTGCAGGGTTAACCATCAAGCCATTGCCCCCCATTTCTGATTTTCCGTAATGCTCAACCCTAACCTGGGGTGATTAAATTTATTAATTTGGATAAAATTTCGCCAAGCTATTTCCTACCAGAAACCCATGCTGCCTTGGTGACTGAAGTGTATTCCAAATGGTACACTTCTGTACAGAAAAAAAGTGGGACTTCATCAGTGTTATAACTTCCTCAGCACCTTTAAGTTAATATATTTACCCTTAAAAGTTGGTTTATTTATCATACCTAGGTCGGATGTATAATGACACTGAAGTGTTTATTTTCTTTTATTTTGCATTAACAGAAGAGTTGCCATTACAGTTATGTATGTACTAAAGTACTATTATGCACTTATGTGATTTACAGACTTAGGTACAGCCTTGAGGCACTTTAAGTAAACCTAGTATTCAAGTCACATTACTAAAGTGGTTGATGGACTTCTTATGTTATTAACAAAGAGTTGTAAATCCTTTGATGTTTGCACAGTGAGTTGAATTGAACTCAGACTGTGTCTGAAGTGTAAACTACATGGTGTAAAATAGTCTTTGTTAAATCTAACCCAAACTGAATGTTCCAAATTGATTTAATACTACTCTAGAAAGATCCCTGAATATAATTTTATGTCTAGTATCATTCAAATGCTATCTGCCTAAATACAAATCAACATGTAATAGTGTGAGTACCATGTTAATCAATCCATAATTTCATAAAATAAAATAAACAACTATACTGTAGAAAGCTGTATTGTAATAATTGTGGAAACTTTACATTTTATTTTCTGAGGAGCCATTGAGGATCTGACCTTTTGTATTGTAACAAAAAAAGGACATTGCTGACCTCTTTTGGTGACAAATCTGTATTACAAATGTGTTTTTTAAGTGATGATGCATTTAGGGTTGTGCAAATTATTGAGGTAAAATATATAATATAATAATGTACTTCTGTGCAACCTGGATTTTTTATATAGGATATATCAAGTGATATCTTAGACTGCTCTGATTCTGTGCACCAGAAAATGATTACTCTTTAATCTGTGTTCAGTGATAGCAAATATTCATATTGAACTCTTTGGACAGAGAGGCTCTTAAATCCAAAATGGTTATTCAGACAAATATCTCAAAAACACTCTTAGTAATTTTCTTACTTACAAAACAGCAGGATTACCAAATATGTAGACATGTCTAAGCTGAGACAATAACCACAACATGACTAGAAGAGAGTGAATAACTAAGGATCTGAAAAATGTCGGCATCTTTGACTTTTTTCTTTTATCAATTGATTATATGACGGAATTTTATTTTTATTGTCTTGACAGAAGCTTGAAGCCTATGCAGTTACTCTTCCCACAGTTATTGCTATCACTCGATCATATATTATGCTACTAAAGATGAACATTTTTATACTACTTACTTTTAAAAGTGAGAGATGTTACCCAAAGACATAATGGCGCCAATAAAAGCAGTTATTTAGAAAGTTTTACATTGCCGGTGCTGTTAGCACTGTAGTATATATATATATATATATATATATATATATATATATATATATATATATATATATATTTTAAAAAAAAGATTTACATTAAAATAACAGGAGATATAAAATAAGTTAAAAAAACAACAACAAAAAAACAAAACAAAATATTGTCAAGTAAAACAATGCTTTAAAACATATAAGAAACTATGCCACCTACCAGTCCACAACAATAAGACTGGTTTATGAGAAACAAACTTGAGAGCACTAGGGAATATGTTGTGTTGTTTGTTGTCATTATTATGTAAGTGATGCTCCTACCTAACATCACATTGTCATACAATGCCATGGGGGCACTGGCTGCTTTTTGGTTCATATGAGTAGAAAGGATTTACAAGGCAGCAAATCATGTATGGAGACATATCAGAGAGCAGTGGCTCCCTCACAGGATGGCGCCCCAGGCACTTGTGGGGTTCTGTGCCTTCCTCAAGGGCAGTGCACAGGAGCAAACTGGCACCTCTCCAACTACCAGTCCACACCTGCGCCCCACTGGTTCCCAGGCCACATTGCGACCCTCCTAATGTAGCTGTGGAGATGCATTCATGTTGACCCATATTCAAATATTCAATGATGCAATATTGTGAATAAAACGCAACCACTAAAAAGACTAGGTTGCAACCGAGTAGTTGCTCCACCCTGTTCGGTCATTGTGCTTAATTTTGACCAAATTTTTGTTCAAGTTGTTGTTCTGGATTACAATTTAATAAACAGACCAGACGTAGTTTGCACACAATGACAATGATAAATGTGGCTATGCACATGCAACATTTGGACTACCACCTGACGACTTCATTGTTATTTTTTTATTTGCTATGATGGTCAACAGCTGACTGCTCTCATCCAGCAGTCCACAGGTTCTAGGGGATCGGGTAAGTATGAGGATCCAAGATAAAACATAAGAAAAAAAAGTCACAGTTCTGCTACTTCAGCACGATAGAGAGTGCCATGGATTTATCACTACACAGGCTAAACATATTTCAGAGCTATTGTCTGGGCCATAGATTCTAACTTTCACAAACTTCAGTCAGATAAAGAATCAATGAGTCAGGCCATCCCCCTCGTAACTTTCCTTACAAGGTGAATAGCATCCCCCCTCAAATTGCCTACTGGGTAGAAGTAGATACTTTACTTAAGTTAATTGAGAAATAAAACATTTCGGACACCAAGTTCAGACACATCGGTATTAAGTATTAACGTTTTTTATGATCAATTCATGGGTTGTCTACTCTAGAAAACAGCAACTACTTACAAATACAATTGTTCTGTAGTAAATAATTCTTAAAATAAGAAAGAACATTTCTTTCACCCAAAAAAACACACATTTGAATTGTAGGTTTTCTCATCTGCTTTCAATTGAGACTATAATCTTATAGTGATGTCGTCATATATTCACTTGGAGCCTTGATGATTTAAACACATCAACACAGATGACTTAAACTGCTCTTTGATTATTCAGCCAACAGAGGGCACTGCTTAGCTATGCTGATTGAGTGGGACATATCTGAAGCCGCAGTGATGAGCTCTACCTCTTTCTCACTACATTTGATTTTTCCCCTCTCTCCAAAATCCAGTTGACGGTTTTGTCTCCTATTTGTACACTGCGCTAAAACATCTCAATTCTTCTGCTATTATGTGCAGTGATTGGATGATTTGTCTATCCCACTTGATAAGAAGAAAGAAAAGTAGGGTTTTTTCATCATTTTAAAGTGGTGAGACTTGAGCCTCTCGCTGCATTATTAATGATTCTTTTTCTGGCGTCATGTCCCCTCTCTATAGCCTGAAAACGGTTGGAGGAAAAGACAAGCATAAAGCTGGTGATTTTCACAAGGCCTCCACCTGGAAATGTTATGTCCAGGGAGTTGATAACAGTGTTTACCTTTGGCCTGGGCTAAATCTAGAACATGCAACGAAAAGCCCACTTCAATCCTAATTAGGGCTGAATGTATGCAATGTATGTTTGTAATCAAATCTTAAACTGCAAAAATAACTATGAAAGTGAACATACAGAGAAATTAATTTGTTTCGCTTCTAAATAGGTAATAAAAAATATTGTTAAATAAAGAAAATAGTGCACAGTAAGGAACAATGGAAAAAAGAATGCCAAGAGAAAATGTAAACAAAAGACTAAATTATCTTCTGGACCTGTTGGGATGCACCTCAAATTCGCTGCAACAACTTTCACTGTCAAAGAGGGAACATGAAAATAACAGAATGCTGATTTCTCTTTAAGCATTTCGGGAAAAAAAAGAGATGGGGTTACGTAAAAGGATTTTTACAGATTGGTATTTTTTTTTTCAAAAACGGGCTTTCCCTTACTCCTAAAAGCCAATTACCACACATCTCCACTTTAAACTGTTGAACATTTAATTCCTCTGCAATCCATATATCCAGTTAATTTCACATTGAAAACATCTGTTAAAACGCATACCTTAAAATGCAAATTACCCAGGATGTACACACGATGTGGGTGAAAACGTGTGATAAGTGTCATCATATAGTATTTGCTGGCTGTGAAGCCCTCAGTGAGATGGCTATAGTAGCTGCAATGCTGACACTGACCCTATTCCATCAATCTCACATTAAAAACGCTCCAAGCATTTAAATATTTCAAAGAGCTCCTCAGCTAACTCCAGAGAAGCTCTGAGCCTGTGTGTGTGTGTGTGTGTGTGTGTGTGTGTGTGTGTGTGTGTGTGTGTGTGTGTGTGTGTGTGTGTGTGTGTGTGTGTGTGTGTGTGTGTGTGTGTGTGTGTGTCACTTTCAATCTGACAAAGCCTTTTTCAAACTGTTTTTAAAATACAGTTTAACCCAGAGCTTATGACTGGTGACATAACACTAAGCTAAAGTCTAAGAAGAGGAATACAGATCTGAATGATATAAACTCAAGAGCACAAGATGTTTCTGCAAAAATATTCACATTCACATCATGCTCTAAACATGCTCTGTACATATACTGTAGCCAACTGTATAGAATGAAAACAATTTATAAATGAAGAGAACTGAGAGAGGGAAGTCGAAAATATTTCATCATGCAGTTATTCTGTGATGTTTAAGCGGTCCTGCACTGTCTGGTTCGTCACTGTGTGCTTTACATATGCTGTCTGATCCAAAGACACCCATGACAGTGTGCAAAAGTAGCATGCAGGAACACACATATTAAAGCACAAACCAGTGACTCCAGAGGGTTTTTCTTGGTTCTATTGTGTGTGGGTTTTTCTATGACACATTTTTTCTTTACAGTTTTTGATTTCTTAGGGACAGAATTAATGAAAAAGAAAGACTGTTAAGATGATGTTCAGGTAAGATGGTAAAGTCAGGCTGGTCTCCATGGATTATGACTTTAATGAATAATTAACTTGTAGGGTAGGGTCAAGGGAAGTTCATATGATCCATCCCCCCTCTTCTGATCTTAGTCAAATATCTAGTACAGGATACAGGATAATATATATATATATATATATATATCCTGTACTAGAAGAAGGGAGATATATATATATATATATGAGCATATTCAACAAGGACTACATATAAATATAGCTTCTTCAGCTTTACTGTATGGTCAGCTCTGTGGAGCATTGTTGTTTCTTTTAACTAATTGTTTCTGCGACTTTACTGTTTGGTTCACCCTCGTCGCACTCTCCCGCCATATTCAGTCACTGAAAAAAACTGACTGTACTCAACCCGGACCCATCACCAAAGGGCAGGCAGACAAAGTGAGCCACTAGCTGGTGAGCATAGTGTAGCTTTTAGCAGCTGAAGTGCCAGATATTTTCTTGGTGAAGACCCAATCTTGGAACCCAACAGCTAACGACTTCCTCTTCAGTGAGCCAGTCATTGTTTACAGTCTGTGTTATAAATTTCCTTAAAAGTAATCAAAATACAGGTTAATAAAATGTTAATTTGTTGACTATAATCTGATTTAAGTGTTTGAATATTTAGACAGGCATCTTTTAGTTAGCCCGTTATTGGGTCAGACTGTATATGGAACAGCTATGTTTAGGTTTTGGGGTCCTTATAGTGAGCATTTTTACATGTGTGTACTCAGCTAGCGGATAAAGGTTTATCTTCATATAAAAGAAGTAAAAACGTTGATGGTGTCCCCCATATTCTCTTACCGCATTGTGCACACAGGTGAAGAGTTCCCAGCAAAATAGTGTCACACACACAAAGTTATTCAATAGTCTGATTAGCAATTTGAATTGCAGAAGAATGGAGTAGAGTTTAGAATGGATGTCGACCGGGTTATTTCTCTGTATATGAATGCAGATACATTTTTAAAAGCATCATTGTCAGACGATAGCCAATGAGTTCTGAGATTGCATTTCAACCAATGCTTCCTGCCTCTTTTGCTCTCCACACTATTTACCTGAATGCAACCAAATTCCACTCAAACATAATACTTGGACTACGCACGGAAACCAGAACAGTTCATATTCACATATTTCTTCATAGAGATTAGTGGAGACCAAAACAGAGCTACAAGTAGATTAAATATTTGGGTAAACATTTGTCTGGTGGACACAAACATGACTTCAAATAAAAGCTAACGTTGCTCCTTATCTGCTGTCAAAAGGGCAACGTTTTACCATATCAACTTAAAAGATGGTAATACTGTATATCTCTGTGGTGTTCACAACTTGTTTCTACTGCACTACAGTGGCCAAAAAAATCTGTTATTGCAGGATCAATAATGGATGTTTAACCCTTGTATGGTATTCAGGTCACGTTGATCTTTTTCAAGTTTTTACAAGAAGAAAAATGGTACATGTATTATTTTTTTCGACCTGAAACTCCTTGGCCTTACCTTATTTGCTGTGATAAACATGTACACACATGAGCACGCATGCTACTATACCCCACAATTACATCACTCATGTGATCTTCGGTGCAGTTTGAGCCACATACACAGAGACAAACAGAACATTGCCCACACACCCCTACACAAACACACACAGACATACACACATACACAGATCATTTAACATCATTATAATCCAAACACAGAGAATCTCTTTGCTCTCACTTTCCTGCACTATTTGGCCTCTGTCATTTGTCCACCTCCACCACAAAAACAAAAATAAATTACACTTCCATTATAAATTGTGGTCTAGTAGAGACTGATTAAATCATTGAACACATTATTATGACAGGACGTCCAGGGTTCAGATCTCGGCCCCCATTCATGTTATGGCCCAGCTCGTGAGGGAAAAGGGAAGCAACATTACACCAGCTATTGTTTGGTATATGAAGTTATTTATTAAAAATAAAGTTTAAAATGTTTTAAAGCTATGGTCTGCATTCTGAAAATCAGTTAAATCTTAATCCTGGCTCAATCTCGAAGGTAGTTTGCACAAGTAGGATAATCAAAGGTGGCACACAACAGAGTTCACAGAATACAACAAGGCACAAGGTGAGCTGATCAAGGTAAATCCCAGCTGCCCACCCGACAGCTAGACACACAGAATATTTTACAAGGGTTAAAACCGAAGGTGCAAAGTTCATAATTCAACATTTGAGAAAACAATCTCCTAACAAGGTCTTATTAGCAGCCTTCATCCTCATCAGCATGTTGAAATGAAGTGATCAAAAGCTCTTGCACAGCTTTTTACTAGTTGTTTTGATTGTTTCTCTAGACTTCATGAACATTGGGCTGACAATGAAATTCTACCACGAAATGAAAGCACACATTATGTCCTTAAAACTACAAACAAACAAAATCCCAGCTGCATGATGAAACTTCTTCTCCACACTGGCTTTTGTGTTGTACTACCTTGAAGAACATCAACATTTAATGTGTACACACTCTAGTTGAAGTAGAGGAGCGGGGCAGAGAACATCAGTCAATTATTAATGTTTAAAAGGTTTGGAGAGTTCCGATGCTGAGGTTAGTGCTAGATGTCTCTGAGGGATCTCAAGAGTGTGCAGTGGCAGAAGACTGAGGGGTCTCACCAATCAAGAAGTGGCAGTGGCCTGTTGAGTACCTAACGAGCCGATTACTATGAAGAACAAAGGCAAACCTCATGCTGAGACTCCAAAGGGGCAAGTTGTGTGAGTAAAAACTAAAGGAGAACTATTAAATGCCAAGTTAGAGTAACAGGAGATCCATTAGAGCAACATTGGAGACATTGTGTCCTCGAAAGCATGGTCAACTTCAGGGAATTTGTTGGTCAGACGCATGAGGAACATCTAGCCGCTAGTCAGTCCAGCTGTCAGATTCAGTTCAATCTCAGAGGTGAAATAGACAGGCCTGCCTGTTCTCTGTGCATGGTGAGTGTGCATGCAAAGTATGAAGGCTGTCATGGATGTGCTGGTGGGGGAGGTGAACACGATGAAGGGTCAGAAAGGTGACATGAGTAGTAAAGTCATGTACAAGGGTGGTAAAGTCAAGTATATATTTTTAATTCATATAGCACCAAATCACAACAGAAGTTATCTCATGACACTTTTTTATACAGAGCAGGTCTAGACACTACTCAGATCCAAAATGCCTTTGTTGATAGGTGGGATTTGGGTTGATCAAAAAAGAACCACAAAAATATTTTGGTCCTGCAACCCAGATAATAAAGTAGCAAAATGGACCTCACACAACATTAATTTAAATCTTTTTACACCTCTGCTTTTCAAACTCAGAATTGATTGTGTCACCATTCTGTCAGTCGTAGACTAATTGACTACAGCCATATAGGCTAATTGCAGACAGGATAAAATGGCATGGTTCCAAACCTATGAAGACACAAAAAAATAATAAGATTACATTTAAAGAACATATTTTGGTTACGCAAATAATGTATATTTTGAATAAATAAATAGCAGATATTGCTTCATTTCAACAGGTCTTAAACCACAAAGAAGGAAAATGGAAGGAGATATTATAGCTAAGAAAAATCCAGTCAACAACAGGACCGGTGGTCAGACCTGGGGCCTGTTTCACAAAGCAGGTTTAGTGAAAACTCTGAGTATGTTAACCCTGAAATGAGGGAAACTCAGAGTTTCCTATCTCAGAGTAGATCAACTCAGAGTTCAGGGTTAAACTCAGAGTTTTTTGAACCTGCTTTGTGAAACAGGCCCCAGGGCTGCTCTACAAGCTCACGTTCCATCAGCAGGGGGAGATATAATCAACAGATCAACTCTACTATGTGGTTTAATCTGTATCATTTTTATAATATCTCATGATTATGAGCATTGTATTTTCAAGGTGAGGCAGATTATTAGTTTATCTGAAACCTATCCCTACAGGTAATAATAATAATAATAATAATAATAATAATAATAATAATAATAATAATAATAATAATAATAATAATAATAATAATAACATGTTCCGTGAAAGTCTGTGGTAGGGTCTCTCTTAATTAATCTAGGCCAGTGATTTGTCAGTTTAATTAGGTCAATAAGATCCCTGGTTAAAGGGGTCAGAGAGTAGGCGTAGGTAATATGTGTATTTGTCTATAAATCAACAAATCAAAGTAGCATTTTCTCTTGGCTGACTAATGCCATCTTAATCTGCCAACTTAGTGTTTTGGAAAAGCAAAGTGATGACATTACATAAAAATACACCAGGAAATATAGGATATTTATTTAGATTCGGTTATGGCCAAAGTTGTAAATTATTGTCTTTACAGACACACACAATGAAAATTTCCAACACTGTGTCATGTGAATGTGTTTGCATTTCTAGCATTGTAGTGTTTTGATGTAAATCATTTGACAGTTCATGTGACCAGGTTATAACACAGTGCAGCAAATCATGGTATTAGCATTGTCAGTATTAATAATAAAGTATAACACCACTGTTATTTAGGGGTCCAAGCCCGAGGGGGCTGGGGGCCATGCTATGCAAGCATCAGCACCAGTACCAGCGGTGCTGGGAACCCTATTGTTTTCGCAAGGATTTTTATTTTCATGTTATTTTTTATTTTTATTGGGTTTTTTTTTACGGAGGTGAAACTTTGAAATTTGGTTCAGACCCCGCCATGTACGGCAGACACCAAAAATGACACATGTTCACCAGCAGGTGGTGCTATAATCAAGTTGAACACGATTTTGCATGTAACTCCCACATCGTACCTTACACATTCAACATTTTTACATTTATGCGTTCCTTGAGCATACGTGAAGCTCGGGATATAGGCCATGACCATTTCTGCCTTTTTTTTTTTCTTTTCCGGGATCGCCATATATCCAAAAGCTACCTTTTCAAACTCCTACTAGGCCAAGTGTCCAATCAAATTGATACTTGGTACACATAATGTTTGGATGGTCCTGATCAAAAGTTATCAAAAAATGTTCGATACTCTTATAAATGCGGAAGTTATAAAGGAACAACTTCCTGTAGATTACAGTCAAAACAGGAAGTGTTGCGTATCTTCTCCAAATTGTGTCGGATCAACACAAAACTTGGTAATCTAGTTTCCTATGTATTACTGAGGCCTGCTACAAAATTTGACACCAACCAACCACTAGGGGTGCTCTTTTACAGAATTCATCATATCTTACCAATTATAAGACGGATTAACCCAACAAAGTTAGAACAATGGTTTCTGAAGCTCGTCTGAGGCTTTGACATCAATCATCCAAGAGGTGGCGCCGTTTTGAATATCACTCATACTGGAGCATTAACTGTAAAAGTTATGGAAACAAAACTTTCCTTTTACATCTACTTCTTTTGTGAAAGGTGCCGAATCTCGGGGATAACGACCACAGCACATTTCTGCCTAATACTTTTTGCAAAATAATTGCAAAAAAACAAAAATATATATTTTTTTATACTCCTCCTAGGCTGAGAGTCGGATCACCGATCATCGTGATGAAAAGTTATCAAAAGAATTGTAAAAGTCCAAAACCTGTATGTTATAAAGGACAACTTTCTGTATGTTGTAGTCAAAACAGGAAGTGTTGTATATCTTTGCAATAATTAGTCCAATTAACATTAAACCCAGATTGGTAGTTTTCCATGATAACTTGAGGCTCTGTGCAAAATTTGAGGTAAATCAGACATTAGTTGGTGCAAAATTGAAAAATAAACAAACAATGCGAAACATATTCTAAACCTACTTTTTAGAACTCCTCCTAGGCCGAGAGCCCCATCAGCACGAAATTAAAGATATAATCTTTCTAACCCTACGATCAAAAATCATCAAAATCATTTTCATTATCCAAAAAAGGTGGAAGTTATAGCGGAAAGACTTCCTCTACATTGTAGTCAAAATAGGAAGTGGTACATTAATATGCAGTATTTTCTCTGATTAACACACAACACACGAAAAGTAATCACCCTTCTCCACTGAGGGTCTGTGCAAAATCTGACGGCAATCGTCACAAGCTGGGGTTGTTATGCAAAATTGAGTAATGCATGCATTATGTATACAAATGCAATATCTAATTCAAATACTAACACTATTTTTTTCAAAACTACTATCTGCACTGCATTCAAGCTGCGACCTGTGTCGTGCCCATACTGGACATACTGGTCCGAATTGCTTCACCTCAGCGGGTCACCAGGCCAGAGTTGCGCGGGGGGCTTGGACCCCATTGATACATGCTTTCAGGTCTAATTATATATAAAATACCATAATTCAACAAAATCACATGCTTTGTTTTGGGATGTCATTTGATCAGAGATCAACACTTGGTGTTGAACATTTGTATTTGGTGAGAAAATGTAAGCATACTTCATTTTTCTATTTGTTTACATTTTAGTCCAATATTTTAGGGTGCACTATTTTGTCCTAGATTCAGATTTTACTTTTACTTTTTGATTCTTTTTTTTAGTTATTTCATGACAATGTTTGACAGTGCCTGATGCCTAAGATTTGCATTGCAATTGACTATATCTGTTGACAAATAAATAACATTGAACCTTGTAGGAAATTAAGTTAAACACCTGAAAACTTCTATTAATCTTGAATAATAACTTTTTATTTAACAGATGAAAACCTTGTGTGACTGCAGAATGGGAGACTCATGCCACAGATGCCAGCACATGCTGCAACAATCAATTTTTCGACCAGGAGCCCACAGACAGAGAATGAGCAGTTCAGTGTTCATAGCTATCCCAACCTCAACCAGCATTTGGCACGGAGCGACTCAGGAGCCCCATTTTACACCAACTAATATGAATCCGGTGCACAGCCCATTAACCAAATACTGTTCCCCATTTCAGTGTCAATGTCAAAGAAATCATGTGGCAGCCATCTTAGGTGTACCACTGCAGAGCGTTATGGGATGGGAGGAAGGAGTATGCCACCATGGGCTTAGCGGCCAAGCGTGGTACTGCAGCACTCGCCTGTTTAAGTGCCGGTCCTGTGCCCGGAAGCACATTCGCCCATTCACTCCCATACATACGGGGAAGAGAAGATCTCTATCGAGTTTTTTTTTTAGATACCAAAGGAAAGACTCATAATTATCTTCAGACCCTCTCCTAAAAAAATGCTTGTTTTCATAATTTTAGACCCGACTAAAATGGAGTTATGGGCAGGAGAAGGAGGGTGCGCGGCTAAAAAGAGCCGCAGTGAAACATATTCCGCAGCTTAGTTCCCGTCTCCGTAAAATCAAAATCCCAGTGTAAGGCTCAGGCAGAGACACAACTCTGCTGCTCACACTTGTGTCCGATCTTTTTCTATAGTTTATCTCATTGACCCAGGAGGCTAAAAGGTTTTACTAGCAGCATGACCTACATGAAAGTGATATATGTTGTTGGAGGCACGAACATATTGATTATAGGAGATGATGGTACGTAATTTACTGACATTGTTAGTAGGCTAATATAAACATTATAACTTGATACGCTACACTTGTTTATTTATTTAAGCTATGTAGTATATATCAGTGTATAATTCAAGTGTACTACAATCTGGGTAGTGAAACATCATCATACTAAATAGGCCTACTTGTGGTATTTTACTTAGTTAGTACTTGGTAGACGTAATATTTCCAATAAATATATGAATAAAAATATATAAATATAATATTTCCAGTTATAATCAAGATAGTTCTTAGGACAGGGACGTAAAACTAATATTTCTTTTTTTTAAGATGGTATTTTGGCACATTTTAGGGGATTGAGTTTTAAAACAGCTCACTAAAGAATACAAACATCACTTTGCTTTATTAAACCGTTAAACAGTATATATCATATACTATTTTAAATAAATATATAACATATGCCAACTGCGTCTATAGACAACATTTACTCAATCAACCAACTACCAAGCCATAGATACCATGGACAGAAAAATACGAAAATATCACACTCTTAAAGAATAAGAGGCTTCCTTCTATCGAGACAGACTCGCTCGTGCTTAGCGCTCGGGCATTTCTACATCCGGTAAGTCCTCCCGCGTTCACGAGATGCAGGGGAGCCTGCGCCACTGAGCAGCTTTCCATAGGAATGAATGGGGCGCCATTTTTGGTCCTCCGTCCGTCCTTTTTTTCTATGTCCATTGTCGCGCATCCTTCACTCTCTCTTCTTACCCTGTGTTCAGGACCACGGGCAGCTCCCCGCGCCTGCGCCCCGCCCGTCCCGCCTGGCAGGCTGGGAGAGGCCATCGCCCGCTTTCACAGAGAGAGAGAGAGAGAGAGAGAGAGAAAAAAAGCAACTCTTCCCACCCTCAGCTGTACACTACACTCCCCCTGCCCCTCCGCTCCCCTCCGCTCCCTTCTTACCTCCCCCTCTCACATCCGCAGCAGTGACTGGCCAAATAAAATACAGAAAATACGTAAGCATCGACGAGTGCTCGGCGCAGGCGGAGAAAGCTCATTGTGAAGCAGGCTCAACCTCTTCCAGCACCACTCGTACTGCTGACATCCATCAGCGAGTACAATCAGGACATATCCTTGTCTTGACTCCGGGCATATTCTTCATGTAATCTAGGTACGGATAAGACAAGCCATCATTTGGGGGATATTTAAAATAATAATTTAGTAGGTTAGGATATCTGTAGGGACGCAACACCAATAGAGCAAGATGTTAGATCCGTCGTCCAGCGAGGAGGAATCTGATGGGATAGTGGAGGAGGAAAGCAAAGAGACGATGGCACCTCAGGCCGGATCCCGCATCTCTCCAAGCAGGACCAGCGAGAGCTCGGGTGGATTAGCGCCCAGCAGCAGCCGCAGCAATGCCCGTCCGACCAGCCCGAGCCCGTCAGCCGCCAGCGAGGAGAAAGAGGATCTGGAGAAGATGCACAGGGAGGAAGAAGACCGTAAAAAGAAGCTGCAGTTGTATGTTTTTGTGATGCGATGCGTCGCGTACCCATTCAATGCAAAGCAGCCCACAGATATGGCAAGGCGACAGCAGAAGGTAAGGGCCCTCGGTGCAAAGGCATAGCCTAATTAATAACCACATGCTGACGAAATGCCTGCTTTCATATCGCAGATATTGTCATTGATGACCTACATAAGGTGGAGCACAGAGGGTGGGGGGGTTGGCCACTAGGCCTATCCGATAGCGCACGGATCCACACAGTCCCAGCGAGAGCACTGTTTGTTTTTTGACGCAAAATGTTGAAATCCCCGGATCATGACAGAGACACATAAAAGCTCTCCGAGCTCCGGATTGTGAAAGGACACATGGTACTGCAGAGCTGCAGACTAAAGCAGCCCGTGTTCCTCCATGCACAAGCTCCTAAGTGAGATCAATCTCAGAGTCCATTCATTGAAGGAGCATTCAAGAGATGGTGGGTGGCTATGTAAAACGTAATTTCCCATATTGGCCTATATCTCACTGAATTCCCGATTTCCTTTAAACATGTAGCTATGTGTCTCTCCATGCCCTGCCTTCCTGGCGGATACCCAATTACAACCCGTTTGCGCCATCACTTATCCCGTCAATTTGGCCTCCCAAGGTGACTTTTAGGCACAGACCTCTTGAGGAGGTTTGTTTAATAGCCTTTCTCCTCTGCAGATGAGCGTAGCTCCTCTCGACGGGTTAGTAAATGAATTGCATGATAATTTTCACACATTAAATATTTGATACTATTTTCTACAGGAGGTCCAGCTTATGATATTTATGTCAGTTACTGTAAGGGACGAGGCCCAAATCCTGGTTTCATATTGCTGCTGTGAAGCTCCCTTGATGTTCAAGCAAGTTTTGGGTCATGATGTCCTTACTGTCAAAGTCACCATGCACAGGCCCTACTGTACTCAGTGGAATGGATGGACAATGGCGCCAGTTTATTGTGTACTTGTCTGTCACACCAGAAATCTGCTGTTTGTACTCTGAGACTGTTATGTCTATTTTAATTAATCAAGGTATGAATGCAATTATAAATGCATGTGATCAACATGTTTTGTGTGTTGGGCAACCATATTATGAAAACACTAATCATCACCTGGCTTAATGAGACCTAGCAGAAGTTCCTTGCAGCTCTCCTCACAAGACAGAAGTTGCATTCAGTTTGGACCTGCAGAATATTTATTCAGCTCAGTTATTCTTCAGCTGATCATGTATCACTCAAGTGAGGAAATACTGTAAACAGTATTATGGAAATTGTTCTTATGTATGTTGTTTTTGTTTTACCTGCAGACAATTCCTCTTCTTCTGGACACAGTTTAAGCCATATGGTCCGAATTATTTTCTGCTGACTCATGCACAAGTGCATGTGGGTGGCATAAACCACAGTGTTTCCATCTATTTGTGTGTTTGTAGTCCCATTCAGCGTAGGCTACTGATAGTCTAATGCATGCTTAGTAATGCACTTTCATATCTGGTTGCTCAGTAAGCCACAGTCCTCTTGCTGTTGATGAGTGAATACACGGACAAACAATCCAATACCTGCTGTCAGACCAGGAACTCAAAGTGTGTCTGTCTGCTTACAGTCTGCCTCTAGACTTTTATTTGGTCCAGATTTGCTTTGGTTTTGAAGAGCTATACACCCTGTGCAGAATTAAATGACAACAAGTCTCTGTAGTATTTTAACACATTAAATTGGTTTGATTGGAATGAAACTAAAAGAAGCAAATTAATTGCACAGACACATCACAGCTCAGAGTACGTTCTGGCAGTTATGTGCACTCACAGTGTCATGGCTTTATATGATAGTCATTTCTCTGTTTCACATTTAATTATATTTCTCTCCTGGGTGGTCATAAAGAAAATATTTGTCACAAAATATGCTTTTATTGAAGAAAAAATATCCAATATTTTCTCTGTAGATTCCCCTCCGCCCTGAACCTCCTTTGAATGTGAACTTCTCAGACGGCCGTAGACAATAATTTATTAAGGAAATTCCTCATAGCATTGGCTACACAATATAGTCTGTAGCCTATTACATTTTTGCTATTATAGATAAGTCACAGAAATATGATGAAGCAATTTCTGTAATGAAAAGACTTAAAGGCCTCAGCAAAACATGTGGGGCAGCTCCATTATAATCCGTTATTAGAAGCTCTGGCACACATACAGCATTGATGGGCTATCACAGAGAAACAGGCCAGCCTGCAGAGTATGCAAGCTCCACTGCTGCTTCCTCAAATGTATTGCTATAACCTTGTGGAAGGGTTAGAAAAAGAAAAAGGCTTCCCTTTGAGGGGTGATAGAAATAATTTCCCTCAGTATGAAAGATATCTTCACAAGCAGAAGTATGGAGGCTACTGCTGTTGTTATATAGGTCGAATGTATGTGCATATTTGTCTGGTGACACATGCTAATTGTCCTGGGACACACTTACACTAATGACCTCCGTATTGGTGTGATTCATGGAATTATGGCATCATTGTGGATAGTCATGGGGGGCAATAAGCTGCCAAAGTTGTGTGCACAGAGGAATTAAACATGAAGGATGATTCAGATTTTTGTATGTATCCGGTAATAAGACATTTTTAAACGTGTTTTTGTATCTTTCTCCCCAGAGGATGAAGCCTACTGATTTAGGTGAACCGCTGACTTTGTCAGCCCCATTTATTGGTACAACATTTTGCACAGACATTCATGGTTTCCTAGCAATGAATCCTAAAGAATTCAGTGATCTTCTGATTTTAAATGCCAAAATGAGGTTGAAATTTGTGAGTTTAAATTTAATGTCTCAGCAACTGTTGCAAATATTGCCACTGAATTTGGTAGACATTCATGTTCCCCTCAGGATGAATTATAATCCCTTTTGTGATCTCTGACTTCTTATCTGAAACACAGCTTTTCAATTTAGTTTGGAGTGAGATAGTAAAATTACTTTGAAATTTAAATGGTCACAGTCAGGGTCATCTGGAACAGAATTACAGAATTATACTGGGCGACAGTAGCTCATTCCATAGGTGACTCGGCTGCTAGGGTCGCTGGTTCAAGCATGCTCTTTAGCAAGGCAACAAACCCCCAGCTGCTCGGGGCACCGATCCATTGGCAGCCCTCTCGCTCTGACATCTCTCAATTAATTGCATGTATATAGGTCCTGTTTGTGCATGTGTCTGTATTTCGGGCCTGTGTGCGTGTGCCATGAATAATATAATAACAGAGTGAAAAAATTGGATTTCACCTTGCAGGAATTCTTTTTTTCTAACATGTCTCCTCTGATGGAAAACATTTAATTTTTACCTTATGACAGTTAGAAAGTGACAACATTCTTGACAACTTGTTACAATATCTTTTGGTCTGACTTTCCCTTAAAACAACAACACATTGTGTATGGTCGTGATCAGGGACATTTTAATCAGGAATTCATTTCTGCCACCCATTTTATCAATCTATGACCCGTTTACTGATGGTTTTATTCTGTATATAAATTCTGAGAAATTATTGCAGTAATGCCTTAGCCTTTTTTTTAATCTTTTTCGGCTGTAGCAAGAACAGATGCGGATCAAAATCCAAGCGACGACTCACCGCAGTGTTTTACAGTGCTGCTATTGTGCTATGCTACTCTGCCTTGTCTGTCCGTACGCTGTCAGTATCCTCTGTTTGCGCCACAACTTTATCAGATATAGATTAGGTTTTTATTGCATGAAAAAATGGACGTGTGGCATGAGAGCCTGTGTCTCAGTGATTGAGAGTTAGGAGCTCTGTCTTAAATCATTATCAGGTCAAAAGTTTCATTTGTTCATCAGTTTTATGCAGCAGGTTTATGACTGAATACCTGAGAAACATGACATTCAGCCTCAGCTTTTATTATTAATGTACAAATGTTAGCAGGCTAAAATGCCAAATGAACTGCTAACAATGGAATCTGGTCAATCATAATATGGTTTTATAGATCACAATGAATGTGTATTTCAGAATTAAATAATCTCCAAGGTTCAGGATTTTTTCAATTAGAGAATGTGATGCACAGGAGATAATCAGCCCCAGTCAATTCATCTGCCAGCAGGCCTCCTTAATAGAGTGCCGTTTCTTGGCTTAGCATTTTAATACTATACAGTATGCCTGTTGATACTCTGAGGGAGATTTGCTGTGGATTGTGCAGCAGGCTCAGTGATATGAATATGAAGTAGACCAAAATTCAAATCAGTGACACTTGGATAAAGTTTGCCACTTTGGTGTTTAATGCTTAGCCTTGCAAAGGATTTTGGGACTGGTATTTCCAAAAATTTGATTTTGATCAATTATAAATGCCTCTTGCAAATAATGTTGCACTTAATGAGATGAGATGGTGTTAAGAGTAACAATATGTAAATATAAATGTATGTGAATAAAAGGGAATGGTGAAGTTTTCATAAGGCATTAAAGGCTTATTCTGCTTCAATTGAGATATAACTGATAAGAAACACTAAAAGAAAAGATGTCTGCATCCCTGCAATCACAGAAAAGGCACAACAAGCATACATGGAAATAGTACTTATTACTTATTATTATTTTATACTATTTTATACCCTACTTTCCTGTTCTAATTACTGTCTATACATTTATTCAATGGGTAAACATGGTGATATAATATATGAGAAAAGGATAAGAGGATGGAAAAAGAAGCAGCTGGGGGAGAGAGGTAAATTAAACATCATTGGAAGAGGTATAAAATTAGTAACATTAAAATGAATAAGAATGAATAAGAATACGCTCAAAGTGGTGTATGTGCAT
Source organism: Echiichthys vipera (assembly GCF_963691815.1). Taxonomy (NCBI): domain Eukaryota; kingdom Metazoa; phylum Chordata; class Actinopteri; order Perciformes; family Trachinidae; genus Echiichthys; species Echiichthys vipera. The sequence goes on along the minus strand of NC_139825.1, from coordinate 24,923,921 downwards.
ATATAATCCTTTTGTAACATTTGAATGCACTGTGTTTTTTAAATTTTAAAAGTCTCTTATGTCATTACACTTACACATTTTTCAAGATATACATGAACAACGGACATGTAGATAAAGATAACTGCGCTCATTATGTTCATGAAACACACATAAGTATGACACTGAAATAATTTGCATTTTTATGTAAGATCTTAAAATGGCGTACTGCCTTAAAAAAAGCATCCTTTCACAATAAAAGAAGCTTCGCAGTCAGCGTCAAAGTCAAACTTTGAGATAACAATAAAACATGTCAATCATGTGAAAGCTGCTGCTGAAGAATGTTACTCCCTCCTAATAAGTGCTGTTTTCAGCAACACTATTGAAGAATAAAGGGGTTCATCAATGGTATGGATATGAAAGTGGATTCCAATGGGGTGACAGCAGAAAAGCAGCAGGCGAAATATCCCCTTACCTACAATCTGTGCAGCCGTGTGTAACAAATCACAGCTTCACAAATTAAGCATCTCCTGTGTCTGCATATAACCAGAAGGGAAGGCTAAGATTTTATCTGCCAGAATAGTCATGTCTTTTTCCCCGAAGGTTTGACTTCTTTGAAGGTAGCAATCACAGTCAGAATCAAACTGACTTTGAATAATCCAGTTGTTTGACCTGATATTTGTACACAGGGCTATCGTGTACTGACAGAAATAGCTACAGAAATGCAAATGTCACCACTGTGGGTTTGCACATAGATGTACAATATTTTATGTTTCAAGGTGGCATTGTGTTATTTCTACTGAAAGTCAAAGATGTATCTGTGTTCTGGCTTCTAGTGATGTTTCTTTCCTCCAACTGTTCTCTCTCAGAATATAGTACGCACTTGTTAATTATAGTAGATTCTATGTGTTTTTACTATATAATGTATCTTTAGCCAATATAATCTTTTCTTCTGTTTAAAATGGCACCTTAACAAATATGAACCATCTAGTTAGCATTTGCTCAACCCTTCTCCTGCAGTACATCACAAATACCCATGTTTTCAGAAGGACACAGGCCTTGGACATAAATTGTATGGTTGAGGACTGTTAATCATGCTGTCCTCATGCTGTACCATAGACTGTACAAAAAAATGGACGTAGCCTCTACGTCAAGGTCCGTTCTCTCAACTTAATCCAATCGTACTCGCCCACGGGAAACGCCATCTTGTCAGACTTTGACTCCGCCTCATTGTCTCTTACCAAAAAAGGGCATTGATGTGACGTTGGGGGGAGGAAGATACGCCCATCTGGGTGACGTATACTTCCGAGGAGAAGTGAGGGCCAGCTGCTAACTGTCACTCAAGAGACCACGCCCCTAATTATTCATACATCTTATCCTCCTATAAAATAAAAACTTTTTTGTCCCAGGCCTTAAACAGGTTTAATGCTGTGAAAATTGCCTGTTTAACATGGGGGTCAATGAGAAATTACTCTGTTATGAAACCTGCCTGTAGTTGCTACTTGGTGAACTGCAATTTTTGGCACTTCCTTATTGGATCAACCAGAAAATCGCTGCAGTTGGGGCTTGTGCTTTACATATGTTTGAGACAGATTATATTGCAGGGCTTCTGTCATTATTTTCTTCATTGTTGCTGCTGTATATAATCCCTGCTCCCAATCCTGTGCATTAGTCATATTCAGAAAAAAAGTCAAAAACAAAAGCTGGTTTGTTGAAAATTGACATTAGACATCAGCAGCCCTGGCTGGCGATGCAACTGAATAGGGCTGCAACTTTAAATTAATTATCAATTTATCTGCTAATTCTTTTCTAGATTAATCGATTAATTGTTTGGTTTCTAAAATGTTATAAAATAGTGAAAAATATCCATTCCAGTTTATCATGGAGATGTATTTATGCCCCTTGTTGTGTCCGTCCAAAACCCAAAGATATTGAATATTATATGATATAAGACAGAGAAAAACGGGAAATCTCCATATTTGAGAGGCTGAGAGGCATTTTTTGCCTTTTCTTTTTGCATGAAAATGTATAGTATATCAATCATCAAAAAACGGGAAATCTCCATATTTGAGAGGCTGAGAGGCATTTTTTGCCTTTTCTTTTTGCATGAAAATGTATAGTATATCAATCATCAAAAAACGGGAAATCTCCATATTTGAGAGGCTGAGAGGCATTTTTTGCCTTTTCTTTTTGCATGAAAATGTATAGTATATCAATCATCAAAATATCATCATTACTTATGATTATAGGCTATGTATAGGCAACATATATTTCTTTAACAAGACACATGTATGACCTTTTTTTTTAAAAAGACTTACATTTACCATCACTTTTCCTATGATAATAATGAGATTCTGACTAACCTTTGAAGAATCATCCATTCACCAATGAAGTAAGACAACATTTAAAATAATAATAGATCCATGTAGCAGGATGCTCGGTCATTTTTATTTGTACTGTTGCTCATTCATTCTATTTCTACAGTCAACACAGTGCTGAGCACCATTTTCTTTCTGTACTGGTCAAATGACCAAACAATTCAATGTCCGTTCTCCATTATGTTTCTAAGGCCATAACGCTCCTGATATTAATTCTAAAAAAATACATGTACTACTGCACATGTGAAAAAGTTGTATAAAGCCTTTTGTAGCTGCATGAAATCTGAGTTTCAGAGAAGTTTGAAAGTGAAAACGGTCTTTTGGTGTGGCTTTAGAAAGAAGTGACTTGTTTACCAGACCTCTGTAGCTCACCCCTCATCTTAGTATGATATTTAGTAAATATATTTTCCTTTCCATCTACAATTTTTAAAAGTGTTACTGAACTCTCAAGTGAAACTGATGTAGTCTGCATGATGTATTCTTACAACAGCTTGAAGCGTTTGCTGTTGAAGAATAGACACAATTCAGACCTCACTGAGCATCTAACAAAAACAACAGACTGGCAGCTTTAAAAGCAAAGTGATTGAGTGATATTAACTAGATGGATAAAAGTGGGAAAAAAGACTGTAAGTGATTTGTGATGGGAGGCAGGAAGGGTAGGATTTATGTCTAGATTCTTGATGAGAGTAATGCACCCTCATCAGACAGATAACAACCGACAGTCAGTGCTGTGTACTCGGCACTATGAAGTAGCATTGCAGCACTGCAGTATTTTTATTTTGAACCATGACAGATAAACACAAGGACACAGAAGACAAAAGCAAAATATAAATAAATAAAACAATATTTTTTAAATCCTCTTACTAGAAGACACACATTTTTCCTTTTTGGTAAACAAAATGAAGAATGAGCTAATAATAGTGCAAGAGTATTTTGAAGCTTTTCCATCGTACCGCAATGTGAAAGGTTTCTGAGTTGTAAGCTTTAATTTTTGTTTGCAGCCAGGAAAGATACAAACACGAACGATTCTGTCTCTCTTCTCTTCAAGTTGCAGGCTAGCCGTCTTTCCTATGGACATAGTGCTTGCACTCACATAAGCTGTGCGTCTTCCGGCAACACACGACCCCTGAGATTTCGTGTAACATTTCGGTGCTGCAGGGAAAGATGCTGACTTGGACTTTTCCAAACCCTTTACCATCTATTATTAACTTCTATTTCACCAAACTGCCACAAACCACAAGGTATACGTGTTTTGCTCCCTTTTGGATTGCATTCAGTAATCGACTTGAATGGGCTTTACTACGAGAAGCTGGTAGCGGGGCCAGTAGGTAAGTCTTTTAAAACACTTTTAATAATCTCCGGGTTCACTAACTACGTTGTTGGTGCCTTATTTTATGTGTAAGGACTCTTATCATGCTACTGCAGAGGTTTGGTGTTATTTGGAGCAGTATTAGTAGTTAAAATAGCCCCTTTATGCATTCATCACAAGTAGTGTTAGCTACAGCCGGGTTACACCCCTAGTGGTTTCCACACTAACTGGTTTTCCTGTGTTAATTTTGTCCACAAGGGGTCGCCTTAGGTTCAGAGGCCAGAGCCTCTTGGATATCTCTATTTTAATTGTTCATACACGGAAAAAAATAATTGCCTTGATAGAAGAGAGTTACACATGAGGCCACGCCCCCATTCCTGTGAAAATAAACTGCTGGCTTTGATTGGCAGTAAATACAAATCCCACCATAATCTGTCCTGATTCCTCCTGTTTTACGTTAACCAGCCTGGAAACCTCCTGCAATGACAAATGTTAGTCAGGCAGACAGCAATATTATGTTGTTACAGAGCGATGATCCATGTTATATGGAACAAATCAGTGTTAGGGAATGTTTGTCCATACAGTTTACTGGAGGAGGAGTGGGTAAACGGGCCCACTCAGTGTCCAGAGCTGAGACACCCACACATTTATGTTCCTACCTCATTGAATCACCAGGTAATGCAGGCCTATGACAGCGATCACTTTCTCTGTCAGTAATATACTTTCGTTTTAGTAGGCTATGTGAAACAAAACAAGCAGCCAAGGCTTTGTCCACCTAAGGTTAAATGAGGGTGAAAATGTACTGTCTTTCTCTCTCTTACACACTCACTCACTGCCATCTTTTTGACATCATTCTGTCATCTTTCTGCCGTCATTCTATCAATAAATGAGGAAATGTTACTTGTATTTCCTCAAATGTCCTCAAATTTATTTTTTTTGATCATCGAATTTGCCGAAGGATTTTACGCAGGAAATGAGCAAAATGAAGAACCAGCTGCTGTGCAGCTGCTGTCAGTGAGTTAGTGATGTGATAGGACTGTTACGAGAAGAGGCTTATAGTTGGTTGTGAACACAGTTCTCCTGTATATATCAGAAGCCACAGCTCCTGAATGTGACAACAGTGCGGAGACTGGTTATACAGAGCCAGAGCTCTATCCCTGTTTGCTTTGAGTCAAGCTCTTTCTGCAGAGTATACACCTGGCTGTTTACTGACCCAGCGGAGTGGTATTTACTCACACAACGCTGTGTGTGTGACTCCTGAGAACAAGTCTATGTGAGCATGTCTGGTTGGAGATAATAGTTTGTGCATCTGTCTTTGTAAAATTGTAGTTTTTTGACCACAGTCAGTACACAATGCTGGTGTTATGTTTTTCGAGGCCTGTTGCTGGTAGATTTTGTGCAGATGTCATGCAGCGCTCGCTCCCGTACTTGTGTTTGCTGTTTACTCAAATGAAGGCTGGTGGTGTCATCTGCAACATTACCGAAATATGCTTTGTGTGGTGAGAGGGTTCAATAATACCAAAACCAACAGGAGCTCTTCCCTGAGCAAACACATGCACTAAATAAGAACATTTAGTTTGCATGATATACTCACATCATCACTTTGCATTAAAGTTAACCCTCCTTTTCAAATTGACATACATCTTTACAGTATATCATAACAATGCTGATGTTTGCTTTCTTCATTCTATATACAGTTTCATGTTTTGCCTCATTTTTAAATTTTAGATCTAGTTATTGGTCCTCACACCAACAGATATCATTTTGTCTGTTTTTTATGAATCAATTATAAGTGTTTTCAACATTGTCAACCACTGTAAAAACTGCCATATTTTGCTACCATTGATTTTGTAAACCACCCTAATCCAACGTTATTTAACTTCCAGAGAAAGATAAAGTGCGAGTCAGCTTTATTGCGCTGAACTACAGTAAATACTGCATTCAATTAGATAATTACTCCCCTCATCACAGCACTGCAAGGACAGCTTATATATTGTATATACATTGCTAGCGAGGTTGATTAAAAACATCAAAGAGATAGTATGATGAGTAAGTATTCATCCTTATCAGTACATGTTATTATTGTATATTATTGCGGGTGTTAACTGTAATTCTGTTTTAGTCTCACTTTGTTTGTAAACACATGCAGGTATACAGTAGGATAAATGCACTCTTCATACATGTTCAGGGAAGAGCTGCTCTCTTCTGAAGCTTCTACTTACAACCTACACTCCACTCCACAAATATTCACAAAGCAGTAAGATAACTGAACTTGCATATTGGCCGATGTAGAGTACATATCCAATACCAAACAATCAAACTAGCTTATCAAACTAGTGCTGATTAATTGTCAATGAATTAATTTATTTATCAATTGATTCGATTTGCTGTATATTACTAAACCTGTATATATGTCATATGATTGTTATATACAACATTATCTAGTTTGACAGTAAATCATAATGGAAAAAAACAGAACAAAACTACTTTAAAGTAGTAGCAGTACTTTTTCGGGGCTAAATTACGTTGTATCGGATCGGTGCATAGACTTGCATACTCGCCAATACCGATGTCAATGTATTTTAGGCAGTATCTGAGGCATTTCTGGTACTGTTATCAATATACAGTATATATATATATATATATATATATATATATATATATATATATATATATATTTCGGTTAACTGAAAACATTTTTAATTTTACAAGATATATTATATCCCCGATGGGGCTTAAATCTTTTTACCTGATGCTATGCATAAAAAAAATATGTTTATTTGGAGCTTCTCCATGTTATAAAATCCATTTGTCTCCACTTTGCACTGTCTGTTAAACAGTGATAAATGATAAATTGCCATTTTAAGTGGTTACATAAACTACAAAAAGCATGTTTAATTTATTTTGAAAAAGTTCTTGGGTCGTTAAATGTTTGACAGTGACGCAAATATTGCATTGCATGTATATTGAACTATAAACTCAAATCCATAGTCATTCTGAACTGTAATAAAGTTACTGTACATCAAGCCAATGCTATTGATATGTGAAGGGTGATTAATACCACTGCCCACTTCATTGCAAGCCAATGAATCAAAATGTAACACTGCAATCTTGATAAGAGCCACAGAGAGAGAATCAATAAGAGCAAAGCAGGAAAAATATGTCTTGGGACTCTGGCAATACTGATGAAAATGGATAGCTTTTCTCTCATCCATCAACTTGGTTACTAATCAGCACAGTTCTCCAATCAGCAGAGAAATAAAGAGCATGCAGACCTGAAAGTCATAAATACTTCATGCAACAGAGCTATTCTTTGGTGGAGAACATTTTGCTCGGATTACGGATGTGTACTTCAACGTCTACTCTGCAGATAAACACGCAGAGTTAGCAGCTTGCTGTGTTGTCAGATAAAGTCAGATCGGCCGAGAGAAACTGTCAGCAGAAGCAAATGTATAATTAGCTTTGACCTTTCATGGTGAAATCTTAAGGTATAAGACAAATGTGTTTTGCCAGTTTCTGGTAGACTGCCAATACACCATCTAGTAGAGTTTATTATAATATCTTTGTGATTTTTCTACAGCTATATGTGAAAAGGGAATATGAAGTTATTATGTGAGGTTAATAGAGGCCACTCTATCCTTGCCCACATGGATTATAGCAAAGGCTGCAACCAAGAAATGTTTCCATTGTTGATTAATCGTTTCGTCTGTGCATGCAAGAAAATAGTGAACATTTAATGATCTCATGGCAATATCTTCAAATATCTTATTTTATCAAAACTAAAGATATTGAGTTTATTCAAAATAGTTGCTGATTGATTGTCTTTCAATCAATAGTAAATCATTAATCAAATCATTGCTCCACCTCTAATTACAGCTCATCAACAAAATACAATAAAACTGATCCGTGATGTAGTTCTTCTGCTAGTCTGGTAGATTTTGGACACTGTAAACAGTAATACTGTTGCTTTGTATTCAAGAAAGCTACAGTGCCCTCAGGTCTAGTGAATAATGTGCTAGCTTTGCCCTAAACATTTTTAGTCAACTTAGTTCAAGTCTGCTTTTGCACCTTTTCTTAGAAACAATCTTAGCCCATATCTCAGTCTGTTTACTCATGCTGCTCTTGTTTTTTCTTCCCCTGTTGGTGAATTGGTTGTAGCTCATCCCTCAGCCTGCACTGAATATTTTTCTAATATTCTTTTTAATTAAAATGTTTATCCTACATAAGACTCATTCTCAGAAAACAGAACTTCTGTCCGTCCAGTGTGAGGGATACCTCCTCAGTTGCTCTTTCTGGGGTTTCTTCAATTTCTTTCCTCATTAAATGGGTTATTCTCTTATTCAAATCGAAGGTTCAAGGACAGAGGGTGTCGTATGTTGTAAAGATTGTAATTTATGATAGTGGGCTATATAAATACAATTAGTTTGACACCTTCAGAATTTAATAGGATACACATTCTCATGAGAAAAAGGAATGAAAGTCTCATGAATTCATGTTAGTCTGCAAACTACTGTACACATAAATGAAGAAAGGCAATACAAAGGGAAAACTGTGTGCTGTATTTATCCTGACCCACTCACTTTCAGAAATGGACAAGAAAACCAAGGGCGAGTGTATTGACTTCAGCCTCTGCATGTCTCCATAGACCGGACTGATTTGCATATTGGTGTTAATATTAACATTTCTTGCCTCAGGATGTTCCTTGAACACCGTAGTCTATTAAAACATAGCATGGATGCCCCCCCCCCCCTTTTTTTTTTAATATCACATCTATCGACAGTAGCTATTGCAAAGATGAATAAATCTGAAACCTTGAAGCAGAAGTACACCTATTGATCTCTTTTGAGCTGTTAAGTGCATATTTTATGTTTGGACATTAAATGGTTTATCATCCTGAGATTTCTCTCTTCTGCAACTATTGTGAATTGGAGAAAGTAGGAGAAGCCTTTTTGGTGAAATTATTTCTGAGGCTTTGAGTTTCTTTTATTTATATTGGCAATGGAAGAGAGAGATCATCTCATTGCAAACCCGTGTGTGTCTCTGTTTTTTATTTGACCAAACTTTGGCTCCGATGCAGAAATCTTATGCCACATGATCCTAATAATCTGAACATTACTAAAGAGGGGGGGGGGGGGGGGGGGGGGGGGGGGGGGGCTAGTACAATGGACATGCAGATGGTGTTAAGAATGCCTCAAAGGCTCATGATATGTGGTAAAATGGTGGTAAAATTTTTGACATTGAAATTTGACAAGGCTTGTAACCTCCCCTGTTAGTGATATTCATGCTTTGGATATCAAAGCATAGCTGAGACCTGTGGCCACATGCTTAAAACAGAAAAATGCATATGTAATCTTGTTGTCAGATTTATAAAGTCACATATATGCCCAATTCTATTTTTTGAATCACGGTCATTGTAGAGCTGAGCGTATATGTGCAAGCCTTAATTCCACTCCCACAATTTGTTTGTGTACACATCGTTTACGCATGCACGTGGCCCCTGGAGTTTGAGCAGTTGGGTTATATTAGGGTGGTGTCAATTAGTGGACATTGTTTTTTTTTGTTTTGGCTTCAATGGACTGTGACCTACAATGTCCACTAGAGCAGTTTGGAGCTGTGAGGTTGTCAGGTTGGTGGATTGCTCCGTTCAGGTTAGGGAGGAGGAGAATTCAAGTGGAAGCATTCAGGTACCTTGGGGTTTTATTTAGGAGCAATGGTAAAAAGGATTGTGGATTGACTGTGTTATTGAGCTGCTGCTCCCTTGCATTGGCAGGAGCTTGTTGATGTGGTTTGGGCACTTACATGCCTCCTGGCCACCTACCTTAAGAGGTGTTTAGAGCAAAAGGGACACAAAGGTAGATTTAGGGAAACACAACAGGGATTACATGTCCTAACTAGCCTGGGAGTGCTAGTGTTCTCCCAGGAGGAGCTTGAGGATGCTTCTGGGGAAAATGATGTTTGGTTGCTATGCTTGCCCAGAATAACATTACAAATTGTGTGGATGTCATTGTTGTTTAAACTAAAAATACGACACATTTTCTTTTCTGTCTACTTGTTTTTTACACAGTTTCCTATTCTGGCTTTACCACTGACGTGTCCTCTGTTTGCCCTTGCTTCAACAGATAACCAAGCAGCAGCTTCAGCAGACCAAGGATCGTTTCCAGGCCTTCCTCAATGGAGACACACAGATTGTGGCTGATGAGGCATTCATCAATGCTGTGCAGAGCTACAATGAGGTACCAACACACCACAACAATAGCAGAACAACCAAAGTCAGAACCATTTTATAATCCAAGAGCAGGGAACTTGGTACTATCACATGAATCCCTGAATTTGAACTATATTATTCTTGTGTGTATGCATTTTCTTAGATTTTAGAAATGTACAAATGCAGCTGAATATTCCTTATCTATTAATACCTGAAACAATGTTGACATATGTGATGTACAGTATTTGTTATTGTATGTGCACCATATCCCCTGGGTAGCTTTTGCAGCAGATTTGGAGGTAGAAATCACCAGATTTCAGTCGAAAACGTAAAAAAGCACCACGCAGTCCTCTTGATACTCCATGTCAGTATGCTTGTATTCAGATGGCTGAGTGGTAAAATGGTGGCTGAATCTTTTCACTGCACAGATTATGAGTCAGAGCATGTGGCTGACACAGCCGTCTTTCCAAACCTCACTATTCAGTCTACAAATGAAAAAGTCATTATTATCATGAATAGAGTACAAAAGGCATTGCAGATAGTGGGACACGTTAAAGGCCAAATCCATGATGGAAGAACATGTGTAACTATAATGAAAATCTTAAGTATGAGGTTAGAACCATCAAGAAACACACAGTACATAGTAGATTGCCATGGACAATAATTACAGGAGTAATTAATACAAGTTAAATATACTATAATTAGCTTAATACTTACACCAGACAATTATTATGAGTCTACTCTTCTTTTGAATGCATTTAGTCATATTTTTAAATCTGTGATTGTGGCTGACAAGACAGTCATGATGATATTTATTACTGTTGTTACTGTTTACTTGACTTTGATTAGACACAGATGATTGTGGAATCATTGAAACCTTTTTCACTTCTGCTCCAGTGTGTAGATATTTTTCTCACAGAAAAATAATCAACTCATTAAACATTTTTACTAAAGGTGGTATATTTATTGAAATACCAAAGGCCACTTTTATTACCTAAGTTATGCATGATTACAGGCTGTCAGGTTGCTTGGTGTACTGTCTTTGGCAAAAAATGTCTGAAATGCTGTGGTCTGCAGATGGGAAAACAAAGATTGACTTCAGCCTTCAAATGTTCTACTGATTCACCAAAAGATAGGCATAATGTACCACTCTACTGTAATGTTTCAATCAGTAGTCACTGATTTTTTTTTAGCCATAATGGGTGCTAAGAACAAATTGTGACTGTTAGAGTGACAAAGCAGTCAGCTCTGATGGTTACTTTGCGTGATGCTGTGACAATATAACCTCGCCTGTCTCTGTCCCTGTTATGCTGTCTTTAACAGGAGACAGAATGCAGCTTTGGCCATGTTGAATTACAGTTTTACATATATGCCTTCGATTTTCCTTTTGCTGACGAAGACAGACATTTAGTATTTCAGACAGAACATTACAAAAAAGCTCTTCACAACTCCTATGCCATGTACTCCACTATAAACCTATAAATATCAGTATGTTTAGAAGGTTTGAACTACCAAATCATTACTAAGAATTTGAAATAAAAGGATATCTGTCCCTTACATAACTGCAATTGTGTTCTCTCACAATGTAGGTGTTTCTAAAGAGTGACCGTGTGGCTAAGATGGTTCAGAGCGGCGGCTTCTCGGCCAATGATTTTAGGGAAGTGTTCAAGAGGCACATTGAGAAGCGTGTACGCAGCCTTCCAGAGATCGACGGTCTGAGCAAGGAGACGGTACTCAGCTCCTGGATGGCCAAGTTTGACACTATCTACCGTGGCGATGAGGATCCACGCAAAGCGCAGCAACGCATGACTGCCAGCGCTGCCTCTGAGCTGATCCTCAGCAAGGACCAGCTGTATGAGATGTTCCAGAATATTCTTGGCATCAAAAAGTTTGAACATCAGCTGCTTTATCAAGCCTGTCAGGTAAGGATATATTTAAGTGTTGGCACAGAATTGCTTTAGTTATGTGTGAGTTGGTGGTGACACCATAATTATTATTAGTTTTTACACCTGAGAACATTCTAAACTGTAGCTCAGTCATGTTGGACTAAAGGTTAGAGAGCTTGTGACTGGGTGGGGAAATTGAAAAAGGCAACAATGCTTGCTCCTCCCTCATTTTCCACCACTGAGGTGCAGTAGAGCAGACTGTGGTCTAAAAATACAGTATACACCATGAATGTCTAATGTTATACTATACTATCATTCTATACTAATTTTATATATTTATGATGTGAATACTGAAATCCTTGATTATTTTTGATGCAGTTGGCCTACATACATTTTCTATTTACTCTCCTTACCCTAAAATTCTGCAGACCTGCACACAATATTGTGGATGGGTTAAGAGCTGAAACAATTAGTCGATAAATCAGTTGTTAATCTGAAACATCATTTATGTTGTTTAATCAAGCAGAAATGTCAAATATTTGCTGGTTGAAGCTTCTTTGAAATAAGGAATTGCTGCATTTCTCTTTCATATCATTGTAATCTGAATATATTATAGTTTTGTAAAGACAATAAGCACAACAATTGACAGCTTGTGATTGTCATTTTGCAAACCTTCCGTTTGGCTAAATTAACCCCAGACCAATGTGTGAATTGGACCTGAAACCTCTTTTCTGATCACTTCTTGACAGAAAAATAATCTGAAAAAAAAAACAACTGTGTGAAATTAAAAAATAGGATGTTTAATCAGACCCTTTAACCATTTAATTTAATTACTAAATGCATGGTAATAATGACTATTTAAGGAGTCTAGTTGAATGTAAATTTATTAATATTTGCCATAGACAGCATGCCATTGCCATTGAATAGACATAAAAGTAATTAATAACTACATCTCCTCAACTGGAGATATGTTGAGACTGCATGTGGATAATAGTGGACATGGGGGGGGGGGGCTTGTGGCAGACATAACTCTTCTCTTTTCGCTTCCTTTACTGCTTTATTGCTCTCTATGGAGAGGCTGAAAGCCACACTAATGTATTCTTTCTTAAGGAGGTTGATTAGAAGTCTTATCACGACAGGATTTGGAGAAGGCCTTTTTAACATTTGCTCATCATTTAATGCATAAAAAAATGTATACCTCTTCATTTAATTTATATCTAATAGACCCACCTACTGGAAGCACGTGTTAAAAAGCTGTTGTTTTTTTTGAGCAGGTGACATCCTTCTTTCAGCCGTTGCTAATATATAAATCTGCACAGATGGCATGAGGTGCTGTTAAACAAATTAGATTGTTCAGTTTTCTGCTGTTGGCCAAGATCAATACGGGCTCTTTTAGCAGAGTGTTCATTGGTTAGATGCTTCTAAAGCTGAGGTGCAATACATCACCATAGCCTCCAAATCCACTGTGCATTTTTCCTTCCCAAGCCTTTGAAAATGCTTAACCTAGTTTTTTTTAATGTGCTGGCAGCAGAGCCGTTAGTATACGGTCAGAAGGCTGCATGCAGAACATAATACCTATTCCCTTAGCAGATCTCTTTCAACAATACACCAATATAAAGGCATATGTAGGCTGCAGAAATGTGTGTGTATAGCACTGTGGTGTAATACTGACTTGTTTTTACAATTATAAGTTGGTAAAAATGACACACTGATTCACGTCTTTGTCGTGGAAAGGCACAGATTTGTTCAAAATGTATCATTTACAGTATATACCTATGTAAACAAATATTACATAAGATAATTAAAATTTCCGTTTGTACTCTAGCTGCTTTTCCTGATGCTGCCCCCCTCCCCCCCCCCCCCTCTCTCTGCCTCTCTCTCATAATGAATACATCAGCCTGTACTGATGTTGACTTTGAACATCTCGCCAGTAAGAAACCAGAAGCCATATATATTGCCCTCTACTAGATGATAAAGTCATCACTAAAAAGGACACACAGCAAACCAGTCAGCATGGGCTCAGGGCTGCTGGGATTTGATGAGAGGTTTTCATGGATTGCCTGGAATTCAAAGGCCATCATTTTTAAACTGTTATCACTGGGGAATTACATTTTTATGCAGTTATGTCCAAATAGTACAAAGGAAGTACTGGTCTATTTCTGTCTCCTGGTGAAGCAAGAGCAGCCCCTGGAAATGACCAACATACTGATTACAGTGGTATGGCCGACTGGCGCACCAGCCAGAATCTAAGCATGCTTGATTCCCTAATGGCTGCAGTAATTCAGCTGTGGTGACACCAAGCATGACCAGACAACTGTAAGAAAACGTGTTTGGTTTCAATGCTGCAAAGCAGGTTTTTAAACCATAATTGAACTTTGTGTTCACTTTTAACATTATTAAAATACAATAAGAAATCAGTCACTTTAATGCAGACTGGAGAGGAAAGGCAGACAATCAGCAATTGAAAAGATATTTTGTAGCTCTCAAATCCTCAAACCAAAATGACTTTGCTATACACATGTTTTTTCTGGAAATACATCACAGTCTGAATAGTGCACACCAGACACTGAATGACGTTTAACAGGTTCTTATTTAACTTTCTCAAAAAATGTAGAATCTTTTTTATTATGGCAATGGTTTCTCAGTTGCTGCTCTGTAAACAAAACAGGAGAATCTTAAACAGTAAAAATAGTAGAAATACTTGTTGATGCTTTACAGGGAAAGGGGTTATACATTTTAATTTGTTTGATTCTATGCTAAATAAAATGTCTTTGTTTATTTTACCCTAAAGTAAGGAGGCATTACAAAGGCCTATGCTCTGTATAATTTGAATGTTATGACACTTTGCATAGGAGAAACATGCAACTACTGCCATGTATTTTTGTATGTAAATATATATTTACCACTGTTTTAATTTAGGCCTACTACTACTGTACCCCTCAATGCTGCAGAACTCCAAAACATGCTGACATATAAAGATAAGACCATATTGGAGCAGCTGGTGTTAGCAAACAGTTAACACCTAGCAGACAAGGTGCAACATTAACAAGGTGTGACAAATGTGACTTAAACTTATTTGCTTGTTTTATGAGAGCAACTCAGCCTCAACCATACAGTTACGTAAGTAAAACCCAAACCAAAACAAATGAAAAATAAAATAAAAAGCTCCGCAGAACTGATTTTTGCATTATAGGTCTGACTTAAATTAAATATTTGTTGTTTGGTATGTCATTGTCGTATTTGATTTTTTTTTTTTTACTATCAAATAATTTTTTAATTATTATCATATTTAATTGAATTAATTTTCTGTCTCTTGATATTGATTAATCCGCTAAGTGTTTCAGCTAAAAAAAAAAAAAAAAACTGCTTATAGATTCTCCTGCTGAAGTGTTTTAATCATTGATATTTATTCACACCAGTGGACTTAATCTTAAATGGCTGATTAAATTACTGAAGCTTGGGAGTAAAAGGCACAAGAACATCAGAATGAGACTTTCAGCCACTGAGCTATAAATCATGACCCTTTGGGTACCCCAAAACTCTCAGACCATTCTCAGATCAGCTTTCTTCTAGACACAGGCTTTGAAGAAGACCCTGCATTATTTCTTTGATTTGTCTCGTCAGCAACTTTTAGTTGGGAAATGAGGCGAGAGCTGTTCCTAGTTTAGCCTGTAGCTAATATAATAGAGCCTCTTCACTGCACACAGGATAGGGAGGGGGTTAAAGCATTAGCTATGCCTGCCCAGCCACCTAAGCTGAAAAAGCAGTGATGCTGAAACACAGAGTAAAGCTTGACTGCACCCACCCGCATGGTTTAGAATCTCGACAATGTTTATTATAAGGAAAATATAAAAATGTTGTTCTTGATAGTGATGTCCTTGCTCAGCTATATTACAAGACCCCGCATGTTTTCAGTTGTCATCTGGAAGCTGACAGCATGTTAAAGGTGATGGAGCAGAAGCAGGTGAGTATTCCCAGATGGAATTTGAATAAAAAAACAGTAAAGCTGTGGGCTATCCATTCAAAACAATGTTCCGTAGAACCGGAGAGAACAAGGAGTTGGATCAGGTCATAATTCACATTACACAGTAATCTAATATAAAATGACTGATTAGGACAGCTATCAGCAAGATCTGAAGACAAAATAAACCATATCTTTGCATTAAACTGAAGAAATATTTCTAAGTTGATCAAGATGTTACTGTAGAAGTTGAGATGCAGAACATCCACTCATTAGCGCATTTCCTAATTAGCATGCCTCTCATGTCAGTAAACTCACACAAGAGAGGCTTTCTTTCAGACTGCACACTTTGTAACACACAGAGACACTTACAGCAAGTCTAAATATAGACAAGCTGCTTCAACTCCTCCAGGTCCCATCCAGCTCCAATCCTGTCCGCCCAGCCATTGTTCTCTACAAGAAACCGCCCCTGGCCGGCCTGGGTTTGCTATCTGCTGCTAATGTCCCAGCAACCATCTGGGAATCTGTCATCAGCTGTGCTGTTAACTACCCACCTGCTTCTGCTCCATCACCTTTAACCCGCTGTCAGCTCGGCTAACACTTAGGCAGTGTCACCTTTATTTAGATCCAGTGCTGCTGTCAGCTTTAGTAACATAGAGCGAAACATACCTTTTAGTCAGTCTTATTTCATACAGGGTAGCCTGTCCAACTATATTGAGCCTGTGGGCCATTGACAACAATGACCTTTCAGTAGTTGTAGGCTTGATAAGATATGGGTGCTTTGGGGCACAGTAGGGGGTGGCTATTAGTTCACACAGACACTGACCTACAGCTCTACTACCTTCCACAGCCATGACTATCGTTGCCTTTCAGTCCTGTCGAAAGAGATGGGAGTAATGGAAGAAACTGGCCCCATCCCCCTTCACATTACATGCTTCAGAGCCACTTCTCTCATGTTAGCCATTTTGCCGACAAGCTGCAATCTGAACATAGTGACAGTGACCAATATTACATCTGCTGCTGCAATATTTCGTCTTGCCGATGTTTTGCAGTCTTGAGAATTTGCCTTGACTAATTGATTTAGGTCTGTTGTGTTTTGTGGGAGGTGGAGGCACACAGATGAGACAGTGAAAATGCAGTGTCAGACATCAAGTAGCCAAGCCTTTTGGGATTGCACAAGTCAGATGTCGCTAGCACCACAGCCCCAATAGGGTCCAGACTAAAACTCTTGAGTGTTTTGACAGGCAGCACAGATCGCCAGCAGCAGGGGAAGATGTTCAGATACAGCTCAGGCAGGAATGTAATCAGTATCAGTCACAGTTATAATTGTACGTGAATTATCTGTTTTTCTGTTGTCGGACATGTGAATGAAAAAAGAAAAGAAAAACTCCTGCATGTGAGACTTTCTACCACAGGATGCTTCCCACTGTTCAAGTGTCACTCTGTGGCAGAACAGTACTGAGTACTACTGTGCTGCAAGTGCAGACATTCTGCTGCAGCTGGTGGCAAAGTCTGATTATATGCTCTACTAAACAGGAACTCTGGATTATGTAGCAGGGTGGCTGTTTAGTGGCCAGCACTGGTAACACACAAGACTTGACGGTTCTTAAGGACTGTCCTCCACTTAAACGGGCCATCTGGCTGACATCATTTTGTAATGTGCACATCAGTGAACAGAATCAATTACAGAAGCAAGTAATGCATGGAAGAATCTATCTCTATATTCAGGACAAAATATGTAGATTTAGGAAAGCAAATATCTCAACAGCACTTTCTTTTCTTTTTTGTTTTTGGTCATCCATGTCTTGTGTATTACTTGATCTCAGTCCGAGTCGGACAGCACAACTCCTCCAGTTAAATGCACGCGAGACGCAAGCTCATTCTCTTTTAAGAAGGGTTGCTGGAAGGGGCAGAGAATCAATATGGTAAAACCTGAAAGACAAAGCTTGGTAATGTAATAGGAGTGGGTGAAATACCATAAGGCACAGAGAGGTCAGCCCTGGCACGCATCCCAGAAGCAGGAGACTAAAGGAGTTAAGGGAGCTGTATCCCTAATATATAATGTGCTTTATTTATTATGCTTTATATGCTTTATTCTATGCTGGTTTGGCTTTTTAAGGGGAATATTTTGATGGAAAAATATAAACGAAAAATACATTTCAACATTTTACCCTTTGCACTGATAGGTCAAAATTAGGGCTTGGTAATATGGCCAAAATCTTCCAACCAAACATAGGTTATTTCATGTCTTCATAATGATATGTATCACAGTATAGCATGCTTCTGTTAATTCAATAAAAAGTCTGTATGAAATAACCACATGGTAAAGCTTATTTTTGTATATTCCTGTGTGAACCAATTACTTGACAAATGAACATAATGACATTTGATTGCTTGCTGTAATGCAGTTCGGAAGCTGTTTTTTCGACTTCCTGATATAGACAAATGTATACAATAGACATTTTTATATTGGTTTTTTTTATATACTGTACATGGTGATATTGTTTTTTGCTTACATTGAAACGTACACTGGTCTACACCTCATTGTGTGTGTATTCTCTGAGTTTGAATATGATAAAATCTTTGCAAAAACAAACAAACAAATAAGCTGGGGATAATCAGGCTTAAGGAAACGTAATGTTTACAGCCTGTCTTGTTGCTAGAATATTACGCCTTTCTGTTTAAATTTGCTTTTGACATTTTTATTCTAAATGTTCACATGCGCCTACTATAAAAAGGAAAAACTGAAATATGTCCTGCATGAAAACTATAACATCGTATTTCAGCCCCAGGGTTAAAATCCAGTGTTAAACGTAAGAACATCTGGGCGAGGTAGATTTTATTTTACATTGAAAACTTGAACCACCACTGTGTGGAAAGGTTTGCAACTCCCCTGGTACAACTGTGCTGCAGATACTACAGTATGTCTCAATTAGGCTCATGTCCTCAGAGGAAATGGTGGTAAATGGTTAGTCACAACATCACATTTGACAAGAACGAGCCGTTTTGGCCGCGAGAATAACTGAAGCTGAGAGCAGGAAAGAGACATCAGCCCTCTCTTCTATTTCCTTGTGTCAGCTAATATAAAACTGTCATTCATTATTGATGTGAGAAAGCCATGCATTTTTTTTTATTTTATTACTCAATTGCTAGGCTAACAGATGTCAGGCATCTTTGTCCGGAGCTGATAACGTCAACGCAGGCAGTTTCAAACATTTTAAAGAAATTACATTACCACTCTTTTTGTTTCAATGTGCCAGAGCAGTTTGGAATGGCTCATTAAAGTCAAAACTTTCCATTATCACTGTGAATGCATTTCATTGTCTAAATTGTTTACTGCCCCTCTCTCAGCATGGCCGTTTCAGAAATTCCATTCTGCTGATTGAAATCAACAAGAAAAATTATACACAAGACAATTTTAAAAAGGCCTCTGCACAAACAGTGATCCATTCATGGTCTCTATGGTGATGGCAGCATGGTTCCTGAGGGTTTGATGAATTCCTTTTGATTTTGATCTATTCATGTGTGCTGCTACACCATGCTGCTATGATTGCAGCCTGTTAGAACGAAATGGAACTCTAATTATTCTTTTGTGGCCTGCTGTATACCATTCGGCATCATCACCAATCTGAAGGAGCACATTTGGATTGCATGGTCACATTTGTTTCAACCTTTTTGGTCTAGTTTAGATATCTGTTTTCGGATTTCTTGCATTTCTCATCTTTCATGGTAAGATAAATGATGCTGGGAGTCTTCGGTGACCTTTTACCCTGGCCCCTGGCTGTATTAAAGTATTTCTGCTCCTCTGTTTTTATCAATAGTTGGATAACCTGGATGAACAGGCTGCACAGATCAGAAGAGAGCTAGATGGACGTCTTCAGATGGCAGACCAGATTGCCAGGGTGAGTCAGACACTGAGGAGGTCTCTTGAATATGCTTTGTTATACAATTAATATGTCACTACTAGTACTACTATGGTGTAACTATCACAGTGGGAGCTTCCACCCACAGGTGAAAAAGATTGTACAATTTCAAAGATTGTATTTTTACAACTTTTATTTATTTTATACTAAATTAGGTATCCATCATCTGAAAAAGAGATGCCTACACTAATCTTGCCTTTATGTGTTCAGCATTTTTGAAACCTCATTGTAAATTGTCATCAAGACTGTGAGTGTTCGCTGAGTTTTTGTTTCGTTTTGTCAACAGGGTGGAAAGTTCCCCAAATTTGTGTCTAAAGAGATGGAGGCCATGTTCATTGAGGAACTTAAGTCATCAGTGAATCAGCTAATGGCCAATCTAGAGAGCATGCCCGTGTCCAAGGGAGGGGAGTTCAAACTCCAGAAGCTGAAACGGGGACACAATACCTCCATCATCGATATGGGCCAGGAGGATGAGAACACGCTGTCCAAGTCTGATGTGGTTCTATCCTTCACTTTGGAGGTACAGTGCATTAGGGATGAGATGTGATATGAACATATAATCAAATGTATGTGAAAACTCACAACACACATTGTCATTCTGACATGTATCTTCTAACTATAGCCGGATGGTGTGAACATTATTCCATTTTTTCAACTAATTTCTCAACTAAATGAAAAACTGCATCTGCCTGATCTGCCAGACAATAATGTGTGATTTCAGGAATCAGAGCTGTTGTCGACTGCTTGTCTGCTCGAGACTAAGTATAGCAACAGACAGCAGACCTGTTCAGGGGATTGAACAGACTGAAACTCACGCATGCAAGCACACACACACACACACACACACACACAAACACACACACACACACACACACACACACACACACACACACACACACACACACACACACACACACACACACACACACACACACACACACACACACACACACACACACACACACATACACATGCATACACCCTTTTACCTGCTCTTTAATAGGGAACATGACTCATTGTTATCAGCTTGTCTGAGATGAGCTATCACCACAGAACAGAGAGCAATCACACCTCATTTCTCATGATGCAGTGCTATTTTAGAATCAGGAAGCACATAATGTTCAGAGAATATCTGAAACATGACAGTTTTTTTCTCTTCCTTCACACAGAAGTGGGTGCTTCTACACCACTTGTCATATTCACCCATTCATACAGACATGCATACACTGATTGCAGAGGCTTTACCTGCCTATCATCTGATCTAAAAAAAATACTTCAAACCACATTCACACACCCATGTGTAGCACGTAGAGCAATTTGGTGTTCGATGTCTTGTCCAAGGACACTTCGACATGCGGAACGTAGGAGACAGTTGACTGTAGCAGCTGGTAGAAGTCCCTCAGCAACAAACTGGGGATTCGTAAGAGAACCTAGTTTGAATCAGTTGTAATACAGTCCTTTTGCATTTTTGATGCTCAGAGACTATTTGTGTTGTCCTTATTACTATACTTTTGGGGAGTGAAAAACATTAAATAGTGATGTCGGCTATGCCATGTTACAAATGCAGCAGTGTATTTTTGATCAGCTTCAAATCACCAATTCTTTGAAAAGTCTTAAGATAGACTGCCATTTACATAAGGCATTTCCAGACCAAACAGTTCTGGGGACTCCAGGATAGGAACTACCTAGTGCCCCGAGAACTAAATACCTTCAGTTTTTAAAAAAATATTTGCATCTAGGAAACGCTATGTTAGTTATGTAAGTTATGTTAGCTGGACAGTCCCTATGTCTCACTAACACTAACAGTAACAGACCATTCATCCACCTCGCATAAACGCAGCGCTGCCGCTGGCCTCCAACCACCAGCGAGCTGTTAGGTTTCATTTTCTGTATCCAGTGTAGCATGAAAGCATGGTGGAATTGGAAAGCTAGCTTGCATGGCTAACTAGTTAGCTAGCTTGTTAATGCCACCATACTTTCATGCTACACTGGTTACAGAAAATTAGCAAGTTGTCCCTCATCTGGCGATAGCGATTTGCTTTCCTACGCTGTGACAAGAGAGCATGGAAGAATCATTAAGCTGTTAAATTTTACTCATTTAGCGGCTGGCTAGTTAGCTTGCAGTTATGAACGGCTGTTGTTGATGCTTTTATGTTGACCAATCACTATGAACTTAGATCACTCAAAGTTCCTTTGTGCTAAGTTAGACCTACTCTGAAATAGGAGATAAAAAAGGCCCTCAAAACCGAGTTAGAACTTTAATCATTCCTAGTTCTTGCAGTGCAGACACAATAAAAGGAAGGGTTCTTAAAACTGTGATCATAGAACCAAAAAAACAGCAAAAGTCAAATAAAATATATTGGCATCATGAAGACATCAGTGGATCCAATTGACACTTTCATTCAGAGTGAATGCATTATCAGAATCATTAACAGCTACAACATAATAATTACCCCTGGGACTGTTAGTACAACAGTATATTGTATTCACTGAGAAATTAAAGACTACAGATTATGCCTACAAGCAGTCTCAGCAATAGGATGTTGTACTTAACAGGAAGGATGGCTGTAGTTTTTGTAGACTGTTCTAGTTGAAAATCTAGATTTTAGTAATATGAGTGTACCAGCTATGAGTGTAAATAACGTTTTTGGCTGGGATAGTGGGGATTTGCCTCCTTCTCATCTGCTGTTGACTTTTTGCTCCATGGCCTGTTTTAGGAGATGAATCACACATGTACAAACTTTACTGAGGTGTCTGTGCTTCCTAGGTGGTGATCATGGAAGTGGTGGGGCTGAAGTCTCTGGCTCCAAACAGGATTGTCTACTGCACCATGGAGGTAGAGGGAGGCGAGAAACTCCAGACTGACCAAGCAGAAGCATCCAAGCCAACGTAAGGGCCTGAGCAGGCATGCACACACTAACAAAATGCATCAGAAGAAAAAAAAAAAGTATACTTTATAAATCCTGCAAGGGGATTTTTTCACACACACACACACACACACACACACACACACACACACACACACACACACACACACACACACACACACACACACACACACACACACACACACACACACACACACTACACACATGCTCAAACAGGATCTATGGAGAAATATCAGAGTGATATTGAGGCAGTGCCCTATGGATGAACTGGCACCTCTCCAGTTACCAGTTGGTCCATGTGGCAACCCTCTGGTTCCCATAGACTGAGATTTTGCTCCCCCCCCAGCTCATATTGATTTCTGATCATTGCTGTTTCATACAGTATAGAGAAGCCAACAACCATTCTGAGTTTTGTGATTGGGCATTGCCTGACTTCTGGTACCCTCTCACACGTCAGATGTCAGGCCCCTTCCTCTTTCTTACTTATCTTTTTTGCAAGTGCACCATTGGCTTAGTGCCGTCCAAGGTGATTGCGATTGGTTTAAAGAAATACAATCAAGCTAGATTGTTTTTGCCCCTGTCCCACAATGATAAGACGGGCTGATAACTACGCAAGGTCAAATTAATTAAGTCACACTAAAGATTGCATGGTTTGCAATCTCAGTAGAAAAAAATCCTCACATTTGCTATATCCTTATTATTTGTAAGCAGGCAAAATTGGACCTTGACTGTACCAGAATATGTTTTTTGTCTATATAACGTGTATCTCAAGTTAAGCAGTCTGATTGGTTCAAAGGGCGATATAATAACCACGTACAATTCTAATTCCTTTGCACAATGCAGTATCATTCCACATTAAAAAAAAAAATTACCTTACTGACAGACAGCTTTTTCTGATGAGGAACTGCAGGGAATTCTCTATTCAAAGTCACAAGACTCTTTAAACAAAAACAGTATTTTTACCTCACAGAACAGAGTTGCTGGTCTATCGCTTCCACTATTCATTAGTTTGTTTGTGTTATTATGTGACTTTGGTAAGGGCTAGCTGTTAGTGTAGGCCAAGTTTCATGGCAACCAGTCAGCCAGCCCAGGATGGCATATTTTATTGTGAGCATTATTAATATGTATTAATTAAAATCGATTTAAATTGGAATGTGTCTGTAAATTTCATAATGCCATACATGATGACTGCTTTGTCGCTGTCGAGCTGAACTGTGTCCCATAGCTGTGATATAGTCACAACATACCACAGCCTCTGTCAGCTGTTGCTTAAATGTATTTTTTTTTTTTTAACATTTCCTTACATACCCTACTGTCATTGTATACTAGTGAGTGATTCCACTGCTGGCAGTAACTCAGAAGCTCCTTTTAATTATTAATTTCATCCATAGGGAAAATGTAATTTCAATAAATCTAATTATCTTTCCAATAATATACCACTGTTCATTTTAAACTTGCACTGTTGAGATTCTGTCCAATTCTTTTATTGATCTTTGGTGCCTCCTGTGAATTGCTTCAGATTCCCTGAGTGAAATTCACTTGCAATAAAATATAGCATACTGCATCTTAGTGAGTTCTTGAAAGCAGGAAAATATTTCCAGCACTTCACTAATGCGTCATTCACTCTTAAAGGCACTTTGCACTTGACACAATGTATTGTACCTCACCTCTTTTCTGTATATATATATATATATATATATATATATATATATATATATATATATATATATATATATATATATATATATATATATATATATATATATATATATATATATATTGTATATTGTACACTGTATATATACATATATATACTGCAAATTAGTCTTCAGGTTACCAGCTTTCAGATGATGTTTACCACTGTAAACAGCTCTCTTGTTTGTGGTTGTAAATCTTCATGAGGCTGTGGTTATCCTAGAGGTCGCACCAAGTAATTTGATACAGTGAGGTAACTTTTTTTTAATAGATAAACAGATATTAAAAAACACAATTTAAAATTAGGCAAAATAATCCATAGTTGATGCAAAAACTGCATGGTTT
The DNA here is from genome assembly GCF_963691815.1 of Echiichthys vipera. Taxonomy (NCBI): domain Eukaryota; kingdom Metazoa; phylum Chordata; class Actinopteri; order Perciformes; family Trachinidae; genus Echiichthys; species Echiichthys vipera. The sequence goes on along the minus strand of NC_139825.1, from coordinate 24,899,355 downwards.
GCATTAGGATAAAGTGGGCATTGCTGTAAGAAAAAACAGTGTCTGAGGATGCTGGTGTCCGCAAGGAGTGGAAGCGGTTGAAAAACTTTTTCTTCTAAATGTATCATTTATTTGATCCAGTGTTCATGTAGTTAGACCTGTACCTGATTCTGTGCTTACTGAAGTTTAGGTTTAATGGTGTTTTGCTGTAATAGGCCATAAGAGAGCAAAAAAACCCTAATCCTGTGGGAAAGCAAAAGCCTTTCCTATCTCCATTTTGAGTTATGAGCTTGAGTGATTCATAATTCACAGCTGAACCCAAGAACCTACTTGACTGGGTGATTTCTGACTCAGACGACCAAGTTGTGAAACTGCATTGTGTAATTCCACAGTATCACGGATATGAAATTAAATGGCATAGTTTGTAAATTCCCATGTTTCCTTTGAGGGTTCTAGCATGTATCCTAAATAATGTATGTCACTACTTGTTATTCCAGACCAGATCCATAACAATGATGATGATGATGATGATGATTATGATGACGATGATGATTTTAAGGCCCAAATGTCCTCTGATAATTAGAGAATGAGAAAGATGAAGGCACAGGAATGAGAGAAGGGATTAAAGGAGAACCAGGCACGGGTAATATATTTGTGCGTGGGTTTGTACACAGAAAAACTCACCGAAAATCACATGAAACACTTATGATTAATGTATACTGTATACTACTGCACGTCATTTGCATAGAGTAATTGCTTGTGTTCAGTAATTGTGCACTCGTGTTATTCAATTTACTATTGGTATATTCATTTAGGTGTTGATATTCTTAAAACTGCCAAAATCATTATTTTCTGTTATTGTCTTTATTTTGAGCACACACAGATTTTCATATATTTTTTAGAGCTTCAGGAGCGCAGCACTGTCACATCCATTAATAGACCTTGATTGATCAACAAGGTCACCTTCACGCCAGCACAATACTTCCATCTGAAATCAACACAGCCCAGCTTTGTTGGTGTTCTTTGTGTACATTAACTTGCAATTAAGTAAATCAAATGTTAGAAATCGGAAAGCAGCTTTCCAAGGCTGGAAATTGACACAATGTTGTCCATAGAATTCAGTCATTCATATTATGTTGCCATGGATGCAAAAGGCTGCATTGACATGTTGGCAGCCATAGATTGCAGAGATAATCAACAAAAGCCCATACAGTATACGTTGTGTAACATGATTACTGTAAACTGCATTTCCCTGCTTTTTTGTTGTTGTTGTTTAATCCTTTTGTGCATGTGGAGGCGAAGCTGTTGATGAGGTTTAGTCTTTATTAGTGGTTTGTCCGATTATCAGTGGTTATTCTTTTTTTTTTGTCTATATTTTCACATGCCCGCACAGTGTGTACATTGCAAGTAGTGTTGGTTGCTTTAATCATTCCTCCTGTTCATACTGGCCAAAAAAATTATCTCTTCTTAACAGAATTTCAATGGATGAGATGGGGGATCAAAATCAGTCCTATTTCTATGTGAAAGTTAAAGTTCAACCAAAGCTCATATTAGGCTTCAACAGCCTGAGTTAATTCTTCTTTGCGTGATGACTCAGGTAGGAACCACTAAGATGGAATTTTGAACTTAAAAGACTTGATGGGACTAACTCAGACTGTCTTTAGCCTGCATATTAATGCATTTCGTCAAATCTGTGTTTTTTGTATGCGTTTCTGAAATAAATCATAACACCCAGAAACCTATTCATTGGGAAAATTCACAATGCATAAGGATGCACTGAATGTATATTAAGACCTGTATTTACATTTTGGATGATGAGTCAGTGTGTAAATGTGAAACATAACATGAGGTTGTATTTCTTTAAAGAAACATGCTGCAATTTCGGACGTAAAAAATACAGGCTTGATGTGTGAAGGCCTTTAGCTTTGGCTGACCTTTTGAATGTGGATTTTTTCCCCCCTATTGTTTACATTAAATTCCCTTTTACATGGACATGTAAGTTAAAGCAGACTTCTGATCTTCTGACTTCTGAAAATCTGAACATATCCATTAAGTTTTGATAACCACAGTACAATAAAATGTTGATCCTTTTACTTTCTGTCCGGAGTTTGGGTCTCCCAATGTTTCTCCCCCAAGTAATACTGTAAGACAGGTCAGGTGGACTGGAGAATCTCAACCTTCTTCAGTGAGAGTATGAGCTTGAATGGTTTTCATGTAGGGAGTGTGGTATGCAAAACTAAACTATAACATTTATTTTATTGTGTTTAGTCTTTAATCAGTTTTTTTATATTATGACATTTGATTATAAATGTTTGCAGTTCATTTCCTTATTTGATTTAGCTCTGTGTAAATTCCTTGCTTTTTAGACATGCCTGTGATAAGGAGTTAATTAAACACAAAATGCTTGACAGCAGAAGTAAATCTGTGGCATCTCTCTGCTGCTCTCATTTTCAGATACACAAAATTATGTTGGCTGATAAGGCGAGTGTTTTGTTATATAACAATCTTGCCAAGTGCAGCTTTAAAGATGTCTGGTATATAAATAGCAATAATGCATTTAGAACAAGTAACAGTAAGACAGGGGAATAAAGTTTGTTTATCAGTGTGCATCTGTGTGTGCGTGTGCGTGTGTCTGTGTGTGTGTGTGTGTGTGTGTGTGTGTGTGTGTGTGTGTGTGTGTGTGTGTGTGTGTGTGTGTGTGTGTGTGTGTGTGTGTGTGTGTGTGTGTGTGTGTGTGTGTGTGTGTGTGTGTTACTTAACTTCTGTGGTCTTATCCTGACTTTGACATATTGTAGATCTGTGTGACTTTGCACTATCATCTTTCTTCTGTGATAAAAAGATATACTGTGACGTGTGAGTGTCTTTAAACAATGTAACATATCCCCCTATGTTGTATACTGTAATCATCAGCCAAAAAACTGTCAGCAGCTATTTCAAGGCTATGATGAAGTGAACACATAACATAACATACATAATAGGATCTGGACACATATTATTTCTTTGATTGCTGTTTAACTAGTAGATGTCGTTTGCTGATTATTTTCTGTGTGATTTCAGTTGGAAAATACTAGGGGAGGAATGTTATGGACAAGTAAAATAGACTGCTGGAGATGAAGTCATTGTGTGGGATCACTGTGCTACCATGCTGTCATGGAAGCTAACCTCTAGTGTGTCTTTTGTCCTTCAGCTGGGGAACCCAAGGGGACTTCACCACCACACACCCTCTGCCTGCTGTCAAGGTGAAACTGTTTACAGAGAGCACAGGGGTGCTGGCACTGGAGGACAAAGAACTGGGCAGGGTAACACTTCTATTTGTTTTATTTGTACCAACACAGAAATGATTTTAACACAGACACTAGGAAATTGTAATAAGGACACACACGTCACATGAATAAACACCAAATAAACATACGACAGCTTACTACTTACCTTACCCTACCTACTAGAAGAGGGAACAACACATTTTTTCTGTGCTTGTGTTTCCAGCAAACACTTCTCATTCTGATACTTTCGCATTACGCTTGCATTGGAATAATGTGAGCGAATTAACATCAGATATCTGATCTTTGAGAATTACTCACCTACTCACAGAGCATAAACATTTATCAGTTCTCCTGCACCGCCCTGAGATGTAAATGTGTACGGTTACTGGGATGAATGGTTAAGTATGGTGGTGTTGCTGGTTTGCGATTGGGTAGTAACACTTCAGACATCCCTGTAGTGACAGTGACCTTGTCTATGACAATGCTCTTTGATCTTCCACTGCAGCACCATTGGCAGGAAAGCACTTCCTCAAAGCTCTTTAACACAGCAAAGAGAGATTAAGCCTCCTCTTCAGGGAGGCAGAGCAAAGCACTGTTCCTTCTTTACCCTGACTCACTTCATACTTTTACTTCCAAAAAATATGAAACACAAATACACATAATCACCAACCCTTGCAAGCACACAAATTTCGGTGTTGCTGAATGTTGCACAGGATAAGACCAAAGATTCACCTCCTTGATATAAAAAGCCCATAATTATGGAGTCTTCCATTTCAGGTTGTCCTCCACCCGACTCCTAACAGCCCCAAGCAGTCAGAGCTCCATAAGATGACCGTTACCAAGGCATGCCCCGACCAAGATCTGAGGATCAAACTGGCCATACGTATGGACAAACCACAGAACATGAAACACTGCGGGTAAGAGTTGGGCTGCCAAATAAGCCATGAAGTGACATTTCTGTGTGTAATTTTACATGTTTTTCCTATAGAACTGGAGCCCTCTCAGCTCCTTGGCCTCATTTCTAGTCACGTACCATGGAAAAATACTGTGAAGTGCACTACTCCCCCTGGTGGATGCCAGTGTGTAGTTTAGATGTATTTTAATTTAAAATCTCAAAATAGTACAAGTCGTTTGCTGATTCTTTTCTTTCACCAATCAATGTTTGTTTTCGTTGGAACATGTGGACTGTGTTTTGTCTCTTTGTTTTGACAGGTATCTGTGGGCTTTTGGGAAGAATGTTTGGAAGCGCTGGAAGAAGCGTTTCTTTGTCCTTGTGCAGGTGAATTATTGTAAAAATAAAAAAAATGAAGTTGTTTCTGTAAATGTTTTTGCCCTTTGTGTGTTTTTAACCTGCTGACTCACAATATTAAGTGCATAAATATAATATTGCATATGCTGCTTGTATTGGTATATGACACTGATAAGAATTTGTTGTTGTTGTGAATTCAATAAAAATGTGTCGAAAATTTAATTACTCAAGGACAGCACAGAATTCACTAACTTAGCTTTTCTGTGGCTGGCTCAACCGATTGTCAATCCTTTGTGTTGTAGGTGAGTCAGTATACATTCGCCATGTGCAGCTACAGAGAGAAAAAGTCAGAACCACAAGAGCTTCTCCAGCTGGACGGATATACTGTGGACTACAGTGATCCCCAGCCAGGTGAGACGACACACCTACTGTAAACAGAGTGTAACTTCAAGTACACACACTGTAAAATGCTAACTACTTGTTCTGTAATGTCCTGTTGTCTCAGGCTTGGATGGTGGGAGGGCTTTCTTCAATGCAGTCAAGGAAGGTGACACTGTGATCTTTGCCAGCGATGATGAGCAGGACCGCATCCTGTGGGTCCAGGCCATGTATCGTGCCACTGGCCAGTCCCACAAGCCTGTCCCACCCACTCAGGTCCAGAAGCTCAACTCCAAAGGGGGTGCCTCAGCCCAAATGGATGCTCCCATTTCTCAGTTCTGTAAGTAGCCCCAAGCACAGTCACTTAAGCAGAAATCAGTTGTCCCATAAATGTCTCACGCCATGCGCTCCACACTGCAGTCACAAAACGTGCTGGTAGAACTAACACACAAGCACGCACACACATGCCTTGGTCTCTCACAGATCCCTCCAGCATCTGATGGACTTCCACTCATTGTCACCACTCCCACAGTGTTTAAAGGTGCAATTCCATGCTATTCCATCTGTTCACAATGAACAACCAACCGAAAAATACTTTATCGTACAGCAGCAGGATATGGCGTCCAATCTTTGTATACAAACTAAATAGGTCACCACACACCTGATTTGAACATTCAAAACTGCTGGGATTTAATTCAGACTAACAGTGCCAGGGAGTGTTGCTCATGTCCGAACAATAGGCCTATTTTTATCCAGTCATAGTGCTGGATGGCAGCTGTGAAGGCAGCCGTGGCTCTGAGACAGTTTCTCGGATGGTTTCCTTGTCATTGAATGACGACCAAGTCAGACAACATGTCTAAAGTTTTAACCAATCTGTCACTGTACTTGCACCTCTAAGCAGCCCACAGGTCAGGTAGCAAAGTGAAGGTAAGACTGTCTACAGTAGTGTGGCATCTGTACCAACTTTTGTTGTAACCGTCTCTTGTGTCCCCTATCATTAAAGAAGGCAAAAAAAATTTTTTGTAAGTATCACCACAAATTTTGCCAGCAACATTTTTCTTCACATGATGGATGGTTAGTCATTTTCTTATTTATGAGAAAGTATAGCATATCTTTGCCCATAACAACACTAACAGACCTTTCTGACCTACTGAACTTAATGTCACATACTCTTTACTATTCCACAATAATAGATCCTGCTATTCAGAAAAAAAACTTGACTTTTTGTGTGCATCTTTTGAATCCATAGTTTCAGAATGATTCTCTAATAAACAAGATTTTTTATTTTTCTTAGATGAATTGCAGACAAAATAATTGGCAATATTTCACAGGGTTTTAATTATAATAATAATAATAATAATAATAATAATAATAATAATAATAATAATAATAATAAAAATAATAGTAATATATTTTTTAAAAGCCACAAGTGTGTTCCGTCTGTTAATCATATCATTAGATTAAAACTATAAAGACAGGAATTGGATCAGTTACTCGGAATCCTATCACATAAATTCTATGTTGTTTCTCCATTGGTTTATTTGTCCAGTATGTGATTGTTCTTGTGGTTAGTTGACTCCTCTGATGCCAGCTGTTGCCATTCAAAGCCTCCTCACAGTGGCACAGACCTCCTTCCCCCTCCCTGAAACATTGTGGCACACCACGCGTACATGTTTCACCCCCTGGTGGTCTTGAATGGCACTGGGACCATAACATACATAGGCCTCCTGACTCTGCTGCAGTGAACTGATCTTAAACAAGAGTCCTATAAAGGTTCTGAGTGATCTGCTTCCACTTTGAATATTTTGCTCTTCTCCAATCAACCAGTTTCCTACTAGAAAGTTGTTTAGTACACATCACATGTTACAATAAATGTGGACAAGCTTATAGAGTTGGACTTTCCGTATAATAGGCTGAACAGTAAAAACAACAAATGAATATGTAAGGATATCATAGATGGCTTAAAGGAGTACTCCAGCGATTTTGTGTTGGACTTCCATAATTATAGGGGACTTGTGAAAAATCTATTAATCAAGAATAGTTGGTAGAATGTTAAACATTACATAGGGTGAGATAACCTGACATTTAGACCCTAGTGTGAGTCCAAACCAAGACACTGGATCCTATGGCTGATGGATGATATATATAGTTTTTATCCTTGTATAAATATCCTTACTTATCCTTATATAAAATTGATTTCTTAGCACTCTAGTTTTTGGATTTGGTAGAGAGTCATTGTTTACTTATATATTTGGACTGACCATGTATGCATTTTGAAAATGGACATTAGTTCCCCTTTAAGACTTGAAAAGCTCCCCCAGACCTGCAAAAGACATGAAGAGACAAAGTAGGGCTTTGTCTAAAATCAGTGGAGTGCTCCTTTAAAGCATGTTTAAAATAAAATTGTGACGTGTTGTCTCACTTTCACCACTTGATTATTTTAGACTTTCCAGGACCTTCATAGTCTCTTTTCTTTTAAAAAAGACACAGGCATCTTTTACACATAAAACATACTTGGGTTTACTTCATCCTGGTCCGTGTATGTTTGCCAATGTCCCTTTTAAAAGTAAGCCTTCTGTTTGATCTGTGTGACAGTACTTAACGCATAGCTCTTAACTTCTTAAGTACTTGTCCAGAATCCAGCATACATAAACTGCAGTGGAGTGATGGGGCACGTAAATTCTCTCTTCCTTCCTCTGTCTCTGTCTCTTTCTCTCTCTCTCTCTGTCTCACTCTCTGTCTCTCTGTCTCCCTCTTTCTCTCTCTAATATGCCTCAACATCTGTTGTCAAGTCCACATATCCTCACATGTACTCACACACCACCGCCCACAAACTCTCATGTTGGTATAGGTTGTTGTTTTTGAGTTGTGTTTTCTTCTTCATGCTTTGCCTGTACCCTTCTTGAGTAATGCAGCTGCTAGGTCAGGGTCTCTCGTGATTGCTCTCCTCCAGCCTTGTTGCTAGTCTTTATGTTATTCTGGTTTGTCCCTTCTTACCCTGCTGTCTTCTAGCTGGACTCAAGGGTAAGTGCTTCCCTGTAGCCGGCACAGTTCAGATAATCCCCGCCGATTATCTGACAAATGCAACGTTCTTTCTCTCTTCTTTCCCTCTTCTCCTTTTTCACGTCTCGCCTCATGTCTTAGATATTAGTTAATAACTTATTTTTTTTGTTTTTGACGACCTCTACTTGAGGATCAAAGTATAAGCATCCATTCGTGCCAGACTAGGATGCATGTATTTTATTCTTAGAGTTTATTATTTGACTCAGTAATGGTTCAAGCTGATATTATAGTTGTTACTGCATAATTGCCTTCTCTCTTTATTCATATTGGTGACTGGATCCCTCAGAGTAAAGCAATACGACGATAAAATGTGACATTCTGTGGAAACAGCAAGTGCAAAATTCTTATATTTTTTATCATAAAAAAGATTCAATGTGTGTGTGTACTATTGATTAAAATACAATTCCAGAGCTGAAAACAAGCTGGTGATTATTTTATTGCAGTTAGAAACCTAATATCTGATGTTAATATAGATGTATTCAATGATAGAACTGTAGATAAAGTATGGATGATGGCAGTCTGTCATGCAGTTATTTTTATTTATTTATTTTTAGTGAAATTTGTTTGACACTACTTAAGTGTTTACCCTGCTTTACTTCAGAGGGCTCAAATGCTTTTAGTTATTTTTCTTTGAACTTTCCTCGATGAGAGTTGGCAAATATGTATGCGGAGTATTCTGAATGCCAAAGACAAGGAGTAGCTAATGCCGCCTCTTCTTACGATAAAATACTCCGGACCCCCCCCCCCCCTCCCCTCCCCACCTCCTACAGTAGATGGGCCTGTAGATAGAAGCTAGACAGGAATAACACCTCCAGAAAGGAGAGATCTCATTTTGATTTCTTTTGACTGCCCTTTGTTTGCCTGAATAGGAGAACACCTGTGTCATGTGTCCATACTTTTGTACAAATACAGGAGTTTTCATTAATTTCCCCCCATCTCCCAGAGAATGATACAGTTTTGCCTCTGTCGGCTTCATGCTATTTACCCATGTACTTGCACTAAATTGTATTGCTACCCTGTTAGAGTTCTCCGGTAGTGGTATGCCTGTTAGTGTGCTCTGTAGAGATCATGAATACACTGCAACATATTAAAGTATTGTCAACTTGCAAATGCGTAGAGAAAAAAAACAGGAATGCCAAAAATAAGATAAAAATGCAATTTGAAAATGGGTCTGCAGCTGTGCATGATATTTAAAAGCTCAATGAAAAGTCACACTGTTCTCCAGCATGTGATAATGTATTACAGTATATGTATGCAAAAGTTCTAGCCCATCACTTTAGGAATTTGGGAATTTTATATATGGTCATTATCATTATTGTAATTCATGATAATGTTACTGTAGTATTGAGTGTATTCTGGACTTGAACTCCATTGCCTCATTTATTCCAACCACAGGAGATATAGCCCACTCACTGTCTGTCATAAACCAACCCCAGGCCCCTTCTGTTCACTCTTTGGATGTAACTCACTATCTTAACACTGATCCACAACATCACTCTCTTTGTAACTTGAATCTTCTTCTTGTGGTCATCACACACTTGTGTTATTGTCCCATTAAATGTTTGTCTTACCCACCAAATCCTCATTCATCCTGCCGCTGTATCCTCATCCAGCACTGGGTCCACCTCTATTGCCATGTACTGTATTCTCTCAGTGTTTGAGCCCTCACATGTTAACTGTCCAGCTCTTTTACATTATGACTTACTTTACCTGTCTTGTCCCTTTTTTCCTTCAATCTCTTATTCCCATCGTCCACATTTTACTTGTTGTATCACAGGTTTTCCTTCTCAGATTGGAGTAAAAATACAAGCTAATTTCCTGAAGTGTAACCCTCTCGAGGTTCTTTTTTATAGCAAATTTCAGTGAATGTTTAGCACCTGTATTACAACCTTAAACCCGTCCCTCTCACTGACCTGGAGGTTGACGGATGTAACTTCTGCTCTATACGTTGCCCCCGGCCTTGCCTATCCAAGATCAGGTCTCCACTTTGCACCCACACACTCCCAAATCATCATCACTCATGTCACTGTCTCATGGACATGACACCTGTCACTCACACAGAGGACACGACTGCATTTCGTATCTATTTTGAATCATCCTCGTCCCCATCATTTTGTCTGTGACAATTGTATTATTTACAGCGCATTCCAGATTATGGTCCGTTTAGTTATTCGATTATTTATTTTATGGTTTAGAGAAGTAAATCATGTTTCATCCCCTATATTTATTGAGTTTCATTTTTTTTTTACTTTACACAATTTGATGTTACTAATGTTTTTTTCTTAATAGAACTCTACAGAGCATCAAGTCTCCTTGATGGAAAAAGTTATGAAACAAGACAAATTATAAATATGTGAAAGAATATGACATCTGAGGATGTATAAATGGAGAAAGATCTGCAAGTTTTTTATAACATACCCTTTTTTCTAGAATTAGCACTCTATGCTGTATACCTACAGTTTGTTCAGATGAATTATTATTTTGCCATATTTCTGTCTTTTTTATTAGCACACGTAACAATATTTGTACCTGAGTGACATTCAACAATCGCGAATGGCAGAATCTATTGAATATATTAAGAAGAATGCAGCTAATACTATCTAACCAGCACTTTTTTCAAACATGTTTTGGATCTCTAAAGATATATTTCCCCCGCAAAAAATCAGGGAATGTGACATACTAAGATGCATGAATGCAGATACAATAGAAGCACCCGTGCCTCTGAGCTTAGCTTCAGATCATTAGAATCTCATCCACCAATACAGTAAATCTCTTTACGCTGTCCAACACAATGCAAGTTGACAATGTAAGCTGTAAGTGTTTATAATTTGCCCTTAGAAGTAGCAAAGAAAATCCCTATTGTTTCTGTGTTGTGACGAAAACTAGCTGTTTGCCTGTGCCTCACTGATGTCCTCTCCTCTGAACCGTGTTCTTTCCCCTGTGCCGTTGGCTGGATAGATGCTGACAGAGCTCAGAAACATGGCATGGATGAGTTTATCTCCGCTAACCCCTGTAGCTTTGACCACGCCTCGCTTTTTGAGATGGTACAGCGACTCACATTGGACCACAGGCTCAATGACACCTTCTGCTGCTTGGTGAGTCACTCTCTGCCGGTTATAACATCACCACACAAAACATTTATGGCAGCGGGCTGTTTTTGTTAGTTAATACGCAGTAATGCAATCCCCATCTACGTTTGCTTTGTGCAGGGATGGTTTAGCCCAGGCCAGGTGTTTGTCTTGGATGAGTACTGTGCCAGGAACGGAGTTCGAGGCTGTCACAGACATTTGTGTTACCTGCGTGATCTACTGGAAAGAGCAGAAAGTGGGGCTATTATTGACCCCACTCTTCTTCACTACAGCTTCGCTTTTTGTGCCTCCCATGTCCATGGGAACAGGTGTGCCCTAATCCCTTCTTTTAAAGTCTTTATACTTTGTAAGTGACAATGCTGAACAGGATTTCAAAGCACATTAAGAGAACGATATAAATTGTATTCCTTTAGGCAAACTGATACCTCCCATACTAATACCCAAAAAGTAGTTTTAGCTCTTTTGGTTCCCTCCTCTCAAAGTCAATAGTTTTTTTAATGGGTTTATGGTTAGATACCTTAAACGAGGTATGTGGTTAGCATACAAGTTATTTTCACATTTTGTTCTATTACATAAAACACACAAGTATACGTGACGTTTTTTGTGTCTTAAAAAAGTGGTTGCTAAAAAGTGGCTAAATGACACTTCAGAGGTTGTATTGGACATTAAACCTCAATGTGAGCTTAGTGGTGGTGACGTTGAGTGACCATGGCGAAGTCTGTTTATACCCTAACGTTATCTTTTTACTTCTGCTGATTGCATTGACACTGCTAGAGTCATAAAAGTCATTGTCATTTGTGCAGATTATCTTGCTGAACAAAAATGGTTAGTATCATAAACTTTTGTTTGCCAAAACCAATCGGAAAATTGAATTGGCTTTTTGTGGAGGGAAACAGAGTGATGCTATCTTCTGTGTTGGCCTACAAAAATACATTATCCCTGCAGCATTCTATATAGAGAGTAGGTAGGCATACTGAATCTCCATAAACACTGGATAAGAACAGAATAGAGCAGTCTGTGGCATTTTTTGTCTTCCATCTATGTAATATTGTCATATTTATGTTTATTTTTTAAATTTTATCTTACGTTTAATTTTTACAGTTTTTTGTGTTACATGTTATGTTGTTAATCAATTGTGTATATCTACATATTTTCTTGTTTTCTACCATTTTTGTTTTGTTTTTTTCTCTCTGTCCTTTGTTGCCATAGTCTCTTACTGTCTCTTACCATATTATTCATCCTCCCATGCGTCCGTTAAAGTCAGAGAGGGGAGCAATTACTGGGGGCCGATGGGCTATGAGGCCCTAATGTCCCCAAAGACCCCACAAAGCCCAGATCCTCGCACTGCCTCTAAACAAGCACGCATATTCAAGTTTAGAAAGAGAAAGGATTCCAAAATACTACTCTTTCAAGGGCAGAAAAGGTGAGACCTTGTAATTTATTTGTTTGTGTAACACAAAGGGAACTCAATCAACAAATCTCACACAATTTGCAGGCGGTTTCCTTCGGGAGCTTGAAGCTTTCTCCCAGTGTTTTTTGTTCTGGCTCCTTTCGGACTCAGATCAGAGGTTGCTTAACTTGAGCCTCAGGATTTCAGCTGGGTTAAAGTGTGTGGGTGTGATCCTCATAGGCCAGACGGGTTGAGCACAGTGAAAGTGGACGAGAAGGAACGCTTCGAAGACATCAAGGAGCGGTTGCGTGTGATATTGGAAAACCAGATTGTAAATTTCAGGTGACTGCCTCACCAAAATCACAACCACATCTGTCTATCTGTATTTTTCCACTGTTATTATATTTTCTGTCTACATCTTCCCTTCTAGATATTGTTTCCCCTTCGGCCGTCCAGAGGGAGCACTGAAGGCCACTTTATCTTTGCTGGAGAGGGTTTGTAAATATAAAAAAAACAGCATTTTATACTCCATGAAACAACAACTGTGATGTAATAAAAGCAGGTTACATAACTCGTCTTTAATGATGTGGCCTGTAGGTCCTGATGAAAGACATTGTGACTCCAGTTCCACCAGAAGAAGTTAAAGGAGTGATCCGCAAATGTTTGGAACAGGCTGCTCAGCTCAACTATGAGCGGATTCAAGAATACGCTAAAATTGAAGGTAACCAGAAACATGTGACCAAACATCCCATAATGACTGCAAGAGTGAATGTGTTAATGGTATAATGATTAAAAAACATCCACTAAATAATCATACATAAAATGTGAATGTATGCAATGCAGTGCAGTCATTTAACCATGTACGGTGGTGAGCCAAAGGGTTATGTGTGCGAAAAAAATTTTTGGACAACAATGGACACTTATATACACTTTTATTCCCAGATATCCTTTTTCTTACCCCAATATGAGATAACACTTGTCATTGTTATTTATTTATTTATTTATTTATTTACACATCATGAATTCAATTGGTATATGGTATATTTGTGTCCATGTCCCAAATGATTTGTGGCATCCCGAATTATTTGTGACAGTTTGTCTGTCACTTTCTGTCTCTCAGTCCAATAACTCTCTCCTTTGTTTCAGGACTGCTTTAGCTCTGTGCTGTTCTGTAGGTCAAGTTGGCTTTTGTGTAGAGGTAAAAATGCATTCAAATCCAAAGCCCTGAAATCTGTCGATGTGCTGATCTCTCATTGTGCCTTGACTATTCAAGCTGTCTAGTATCCCGGCCTCTGACGTTAGGTGATTGGACAGTGGGTTCAGCTTAACGGAATGTCCTCTCTGACTCCCAGCTCCCAGTCGATGCACACTGCCCCTCTCCCCGTAGCTCTTTCCTCTATGATTACTGACTCTGCCCACCCCCTTTTCTCCCTTGCCTTGAAGTACCAGCAGCTCTCCTTTCACCTCTATCTTGTGTTCTTGCTGAAGACCACAATCTTCGGCTCCCTCCCTGCTCTGCTTTTTTCCTCCTCCCCGACAGTTGTGGGCTTTGCCACAGTTATCACTTCACTATGTGATAAGTGGCTTTTAATAAAAGGAATGCTGGGATTGAACACATACAAACCAGCATCATCAAGCTGCATGTGCTTTGAGACATAACAACATGGCCTTTCTTTATTGGCATGGATTATATATCAAAATTACATTATTTCTTGCTGTGTCTTTTTTTCCAGTATATACATTAAATGCATTGACATGCATTTTGCATATTTACTAAAAAAACTGATGTTGTTTATGCCTTGAAAGAAATCACTCAGGGTGCTAAAGATACTAAGGATGCAATCCTTAATATCTTGCTATGCTATGTGAATTTACTTTCCACTGTCCTTGTGAGGCGCCTGTTTCAAAATAAACCAAACATTTGACATTGCCTCCTGGCCAACAGAATGTCGTTTTCACCTGGACAGCCCTCCTCCCATCATCCTCTGACCACTAGCCTTCCCACCTCTGACCGCAGCCTCTTGCATGCCCAAATCCTTTTTTATAGGAAAAAAGAGGGAAATGTTTGAGCACCCTGTCTTCTGCTTGGCGTCTCAAGTGATGGATTTAACCATCCGTGAGTACCTTCACCATCCTCTCCCCAGTCTCTCTCCTTTTCCTTATTTTCAGCGCTCTGCCACCTCATCCCTCTTCTGCCTCATCTCTTCCTTCAGAGATGTTGCTCCTGTCATGCTTGTTTTTTTTATCTGTGCCTTTTGTCTGTGAGTGTGAGTGGGGAGCACAACAGTCGAGAGATCTGAGGAGTACCACATTGAATCAGTCGGGGCCCTTTTTTTAGTACCATCTGTTTGTGATGGACATGAATGAGCAGTCTGGTCTGTAAGCTACTTTCTTTTGGTTGGATGCCCATTCCTTTGACTTGAATGCATTTTTACATTGCTTACATTGTTATCTCCTCCAGTCATTTGGTCTGATCATGTGTCAATGGTGTGCTGTGCCGAACAGGTAGGCTTTTCTTTCACCGCGACACCACAGGTAGTGAAGGAGCATGTGTCGACAGAGCTATTGTATGGGAAGAACAGGTCAGGGTGTATAAGGTGTATGGATTTAACAGCTCCTGTTTGTGTACAAGTCACTCACTGGTGTCCTGTCTATGATCCCTGCAGCTGTTTGTGTGTCTTACTTGTTTACGACAGTCTGAGCTTTGTCTGTTTGTTAACAAACATCTTATCACTTTTTTTATTTCCAATATTCCACAGGCTAATATATCAGCATTTCTGTTTTTATTGTATGTTTGTGACGTTTGTCAGTTGCCTAGAAACCTCACTCCCTGGAGCTGAAATCGTCCCAGCAGATTCTTTGAAAGAGTCACATGGTGATGAATAACAACTCTGAGCCCCCCCACCCACCCTTCCCTGTGACATGATAATAACCCTCGAACCTTGCTAATTCTAAACATCTCCTCTTTATCTCTTCTCTCCTTTTTCTCGCTGAAGTTGAGAAAGGTCAAAAGGATCAAAAGGATCCAGGTGAAGCCATGTTTAGCTTGTGGTTAAGCCACGGTGCACACGTACATGCACATACACACATACCTAACCCCTTAACCCTCCACACGTGTTTTTTTGTGAATAGAAACAGAACATATGCATGTATGCACATAATTTACCTGTAGCACATCATACACCCTTGTAATATACACACTCATTGAAGTTCTCAAATGTCTTGGCATGTTTTAAGCATCTCTTTTTAAAAGTACATTCTTGGAGATTGTATTACTTTATAGTATCAATTCAGGTTTGGCTCAATATTGTTAAATTTATTCTGGAAGTTTTTTTCCATTTTGTTCAGCTTGTATTCACAGAACAGTTATGTGGTTATGTGGTCACATGTGGCTGAAAAATACATTTAACCAACATTTTTGCATAAAGAATTATACAGTAATACAATCTCTTACATGTCAGAATAAGTCACATATTTACCAACATGTTAAAGTAAAAAGGGAAAAGAAGGGCATAAGCAACATTTTAATGTAACCCTCATCATCAACTGGAACACATATTATCAAACATTTCCACTTAAGATCATACTTTTGACAATGGGATTGTACACAGGTACACAGGTTTTCTTAATGCCATATATTGCCTAAAATGTTCACACATTTAAATCATCATAGTACTACTTCTTTTAATATCAGTCACTTAAAAAGGGTCAATTTAACCATATTCCAAAAGTGCCTAGTCATGCAGATAGTTATTAAAGTTTTTTATTTCAAATTACATTTCAACTGCAATTTAACTTTATTGTCCCGTAGGGGAAATCTGTCATGCAGTCAGGTGAAACAAAGGACACAGCACAAGCATAAATTACATAAAATAGCGCATAATTAAACTAAAGAAAATACATAAAAATGAAAATAAATCAAATAATTAACCCATGAAACAAGCCCGTCGAAAACATTTCACATCAGGAGACAGCAAGACATAAAACCTGGACTAAATCCAACCATCCTCATCCATTCAACAAATTATTTTCAGCTGGTTTCAGATATTTGCCACCGATACTTTCACCACCCCCAAAACAATCTGCATGGCCAAATACCACCAAGGATATGTTTAAAAGAACTGACCTTTTTATATTCCACAGTAGCCAGACACATTGGATATTGGTGTTTTGTGTTTGAACAATGCCAAGAAATATATGACATACAAAATACATATTACAAGCTTCTTACTGAAATGCATTCACGGTGCTGATGAAGCCACAAAGGTTATTTTTTTAGATCTGCTCGCAAGGCATTATGAAAACAGAATATATAGTTACTGTAATAAAAATCCATGTGATCCATCCATTAGTGTCGATTAAATGTACCTTAAGACAACGACTCAATATTATCTTGGCTATTTAGATATCTAATTTCCCGCAAGAGCATAAGATTAGGCTTTCTTTCTGCTATTTTACAACCAGGACCTAAAAAAAGATCTGTGTTTCCATTTGGCTTGAGTACAAATTCCACTCCTCAGTAAAGTAAGAGTGAAAGCAACACAAGAAACCCCTCCCCCACCCCCTTTCGAACCTATAGTGGAAATACACTATTGTTTTATGCAGAGTTACATATATATGTGCTTTTAATTTGTGTAGCCATTCAGTTCTATGTTCAAATTATACACATATCATTCCACATATTCGTACTGTGAATAATCCCATTCTGTGACATTTAATTGTTTTATCAGATCATTCTGTCAGCAAAGGTATAAGCAAATGATTTGGAGCTTTTGCAAATAATAGTCCAACGTTGATAAATGAAAGAGGGGCAAAGCAGTTTTTAGTGCACAGAACTTTAGTTGATAGCAAATCCAACACCATCACACTGTAAAATATTCCTTAAATATTTTAAAACACAACAAATGATTGGTTATTAATGCATGAGATAATTAATGATTTATAAGTAATAAACTCTCTGAGTATCTAATGAACCAAACACATGATTTTTGCTGTGGTTTTATTAGACCTTTGATTTTAAGGTCACAATTTGATTCAATTTTTGATTAAAACGTTTTTTCCAGCACTGACTAAGATCTTCACCTTGATTTTTAAAGACTAACAGATTGTTCATTTTATATCATGACAAATGTCATTTACATTTTCAAATTCTTCTTTTAAAGCTACATAGTAGTTAGTGTGGTATAAACTCTATCGTTTTTCAGAATGTATCATACTCACGTCATATGGTCAAATTTAAATAATTTATTTATATGGAGGAAATCACAGATCCTGCTTTTGATTTCGATAATTGAAACTGAAACCTTAGTTTGATTGAGTGAATTTTTTTAAATTCCCCTCTTCAAGTAGTGAGTACAAATCAGTTAAATGCTTGATTCTATTCATTAATACAAAACCTATTAAGCAATGGATTATTTTTACAGTGTGTGTTTATTAAGTTTTTTTTCACCATGCCATGCAACAGTTCCTTATAATGATGGCTTATTTAGTACCGCTTCACTATATGCATGTTTTTTGATGTCACATTGCACCTCCATCTCAACGCCACTATTACTGTGCCTGAAACTATTCTAACATAAGTCTGATTATCCTACAAACACATTAGATATGTTGCTTTATGTCATGCAGCCCAAAATGCATGTTATTAGAGTATGGTAGATAAACATCACGGCATAAGCACAGTGTTTATACCTTTATTAAAACGGTCACAATTCTAGACAGGAAAAATCATCTGAATAGTCAAAAAAATCCCCCTGGAATCCTTCGCTGTGCTTGACTAACCACTCATCCCTCATCCTCATCCTTTTGTCTCAGAGAACGTAGGCCGCTTAGTCACGCCTGCCAAAAAGCTGGAGGAAACAATTCGCCTGGCGGAGTTAGTCATAGAGGTCCTCCAGCAGAACCAGGAACACCATGCGGAGGTGAGTGAGAACCCTCTCCTCCTCTCCCCCTCAAAACACTTTCCCTCTATACTCTCACTCTTATCTCACTCCGCCCCTCAGCAAGGAGTTAGTCTTCTTATCAGCCTTCTATAAATAAAGCTGCTTTGATCTACGGGTAACTAAAAAAAACACCCTTTCAAAGATGAATTTAATTTAGGAGAGCTCTAATTGGTGTTCAACAGACCATGGCTACATGGAATCAGAGCTCAGTGTTTGAGCAGAGACTGTAAATTGGACATAAAATGATAATGTGTGCAGTTCTTTCCTGTGATCACAGCTCATACCTCAGTGTGGCAATGTTACATAAGCCGTTGAAAGCGTTGAAAAAAATGGTAATGTATTATAGATAGTCTAGTATAAACAGAAGGCGAGGAAGGTAAACACAATTTAAGACAGAAATACAGGACAATACACAATACTCATGACCTCTGTGTTCTCTCAATATTGTAAAGTTTTTGGACACAATGTGAAGACAAAATAGCTAGTGGTGGAATAATTACTTGAATATTTTACTTAAATAAAAGTACCTATACAACAAAGTAGTAATACACCCTTAAAAGTCAATCATTCAAAATCCTACTTAGGTAGAATTTATTTTCATCTGAAAGAAAAATTAGTGATTTATCATTATTATTATAATTATTATAATTATTATAATTATTATTATTATTATTATTATTATTATTATTGTTATTTATCAATGAGAAAGAAAGATAAATGGGTTAGTAAAGGAGTTTGTCATACAAATTACTATTCTTTTTTTGATTTTATTATAGGAGTTATTTTGCAAAAACATATCCAGGTTTAAAATAAATAAACCAATACTAGTTTGATTAATATTCTGTTGCGTGCACAATAGAAAATAAAAATAAATAAAACATTTGTTTACTAAAACTGCTTATCTCAGCTAACATAAGGCGAAGGCAAGGTACACCCATTCAATCACAGGGCTTACACATAACACCTGCACGTCTTTGGACTGTAGGAGGAATCTCGAAACCCAGAGAAAACTCACATTGACATGCAAACTTCACACAGAAGAGCCCCAGCAGAACCTCTTTCTGTGAGGAAACAGAGCTAACCACTGCAGAACTAAAAAATAAAAATCAAAAACAAAACCTGAATCTGAAGATTAAAAAAAAGAGAGAGCTCTAAATAAAATTGAGGTAACTGTGTCTGTAAATGAACCTATAATTTATTATTTTACTCTTTTTTTGTGAAATATTGGATTCTTGTATCTTTTCACTGCCTTATACAGTTGAAATCACCTGAGAGGTTTAGAGGGGAAGTTCAACAACATCTAAAACACATTCAAGGGTTTACAAGCAAGGGAAGATTGGAAAGAACTAGTTATATCAATACATTATGTTTTAGAAGCTTCATATCATATGTGTTATGTATGTAAAACCTTAATCTAAGAAGTAACTGTAGCAGCTAGATAAAAAAAATTCAATATTCCCCGCTGAAACTAAATAGAGTAGTATGGAGTGGCATTTCCACCATTAAACATAGTTCTTTCATTGCACATGGTTTGCTGCTGTAAACATTGAGCTGGTAGGAAATCATGATCAGCATGTGCATTTGTGTAGCTCTGAAGGTGATCCAATGTGATCTTAGAATATACAGATAAAGCAGATTTATTGTATCTCTCTGAATATGCTTGACAGGCGGCAGTCACAAGTTCTGGAGATCAATCGGTACAGTATTTTTATTTCTTTTTCCTATTCAGTCCCCCATCACGACCCCCTGTATGGCATGTGCGCCACTATGGCAAGATGCACCTTTCTAGGCAAAGAATGATCTCATAGATACTGTAGCAGTGGGTGGGTTTTTAGCATAGAAGTGAGAGCAAACGTTCAACAAAAATTAAAAGGCACTGTAGCTTGCAAAACATAATTGTGATCATGAAGCATGTTCATTGGGCCATAAAGAGGTTTCCTTTCTCTCCAAGCATGCTGAACCAGTAAATTTCCCAAAGTATGCTCCATGTGAACCTTTTGAAGTTTGATCCACCATAAACATTTGTTTCCCCTCCATCCAACAATTAATTTCACAGTCCGCACTTGTTCAAGCATTACTTCCCCCAGCTTCTCCTCTTTCATCCCTTTATGCTGTCTACTCTTAGTTTAAAAAAACCTTTTTAAGAGAAATGCCTCAAAAATATTTTATTGTTCTGTACATCCTTCTGTGTTCTCACTGTCATATGATTGATGACTGTCCAAGCAGGGAAAAGAGGTATGTAGTAAACTTGAATGAGAAACCCCCATAATGCTCTGTGCATGTCAGTAGATGATGCCACCTCTCCTTCCCCCTCGGCATCAGTATACTCCTTCGGGATTGATCCCTTGACATGGTTGCATTGTTACAGCACTTTAGTCTGTCTGGCTGAACACTGGGTCTGCCCTCGAGCTTTCAGGGTCCTGTATGTGTCCCTTATCCTCTGTCAAAGGTTAGAGGCCACTCCGCCTAGTGACCTTTGATCGATTACACCTCCCTCACCTGCTGGAAACACTTACGGTGCTCCCCTTTAATCCCACCCTTGTCCGCAATGAGAGTATCTCTCCCTGAATGTGATGGAGAGGAGCTTTGTTTGCTGATTGTTCCCTTAACACTAGAACTTTCAAGTGTTTTTTAAATGTTGGGAGTGGGCAGGTAAGTAGACAGGTAAGTCCGGTTTAACTGTCATTGTGATGGTGAAGCCAAATGGGAAAATAACGATAATGATTTCTGATAAAAAAGGTATAATTTAGAAAGATTGAATTTGGCAACATGTTAGTCTGAATGAGAAGCAAATCAGCCAAGCCAAGACTGCCAGCAAAGCAACTACTGTACTCCTGTACAAGAAAATCCTGACTGTGCTAGAAAACTTACTTAACTAATTGGATCGGACGCACTCCAACACAAGAGATGCTGTGTGCTGCAGTCTTTGGTGTGCTTAGTCGAAGATGTGCATGAGTCACATTTGCATCTAGCTGGCTATGGGTTTGCCACTGATGCGAATGGTGGACCCCTTCATCTCTTAGCTTGAGAGGAAAGCATGCAGGGAGCTCCACATTTGCATGAGAAAAGCACATTTCCCTTAAATCTACACTGGAGATCAAAATTAGAGAACAGATATAAATACTTGATTTTATTCTAAAATACTGTCTTTTTTTATAGTTGAGAATTTGATAGAATATCCGCTGTGGCTATACCACTGCTGTACTAGCATGTTTTTTATGACCAAGGCACACAACAAAAAGCAGTGAGCAAAATTAGAGAACAGTAACCATTGTGTCAGAAGAGAAGATTTAAACAATGTTTTCTTCGGGCTATAAGATTAAAAAATGAATAGTAAGTGTAGAGGCCACAGCTTTGAATGACTTCAGCACATCTGTGCCCACAGGACATCACTAGTTTTTCTCACTACTCTGGTTTGATCTATGTACGTTCTTCTTCAGTCTCTTCCACAGTTCAGTAACTGTAGTGGGTTTCTTAGACATTACTTTGCCGCTAAGGATTTTCCAGAGATTCTCTTTGGGGTTTTAAATCTGGACTATTTTAAAAAAACATGCTAGTGATGTCCTGTGGGTGCAGATGTGCACAAGTCATTCAAAGCGAGGGTTTCTACACTTCCTAGTAATTTAAAAAACATGCTAGTACAGCAGTGGTATAGCCACAGCAGATATTCTATCAAATTCTGAACAATAAAAAAACAATATTTCAGAATAAATCAAGTATTAATTAATCAATTAATTCATTTTAATCTCCAGTGTATATTAACATAAATCGAGCACACACAAATCAAGTGGTATTTCCTTTTTAAAACCTGATGAGCTCCAGTTGTGTGTATTATTCCCCATTTCCTTGTTTTTCTTCCTTGCGTCATCTCATCATCTCTTAACCAGAGCCCCTGTTCACCTGTTTGCGCTCCCTCCTGCTGTGTCTCTAGGCGTTCGCATGGTGGACAGACCTCATGGTAGAGCATGCAGAAAATTTCCTGGCTCTCTATGCCATCGACATGGATGCCGCTCTGGAGATCCAGTCCCCCGAGAGCTGGGACAGCTTCCCCCTCTTCCAGCTGCTCAACGACTTCCTCCGGGCAGACTGTAAGTTCCCTGCATTTATTTACTAGACACTTGAGGTATTTTTATGCTCAAAAAAGGACACTAATATATTTCTGCACCTTGTTTTAAACAGATCATCTGTGCAATGGAAAGTTCCATAAACACCTCCAGGATCTGTATGCTCCTCTGGTGGTTAGATATGTGGATCTCATGGAATCCTCCATAGCACAGTCTATTCACAAGGGCTTTGACCGAGAGTCCTGGGAGCCTGTAAAGTAAGGAGCCTCCGTCTTTAAAGCTAGGCTGTAGGATGGTTGGAGATGCAATGCTTTCATATTCAGGTGACGGACTGACTACGTGGAAGCTTAGAAATCTGGGAGCGTGGCTGTAATGTTCGCCCAGGCTTCCCGTAGGTTCACTTTTAAAGAATGAACCAAGAGTGGAATGAATAACCTATTTTTCCTCTGAAAGAAATGGGTTGTTTATTCTGAAAATAGTTTTTGACTAATCTACGTGTCTTAACAATTTCTCCCCGGCACATTGGAGTCAGGGCAATGCCTAATATCTCTGTTGTTTTGTGTTGTGAACTAACCTTCATAATGTGTGCTTTGACATGTTGCCAGAAACAAAAGGCCTCCAACCTGTTATGTTGCTGTTATGATTTATTTGTTGTGGCATTCACACTTTTGCATTTTTTTTATGGCAACGAGTAAGATTTATTAAGGGAAAGGTTTTTTTTTCTTGCTCTTTATTTGTGTTTATTCTTTTAAGTAAGTTAAGTTGCTTCTCCTTCTCACTACATTTAATACAGTATATGTGTGCATCATGAGCCCCGTTTACTCTTGAGGTCTTTGTGTAATGTGCGTCTGATGATTACTGTTGGTCTTCTTTGTTTGTGTAACTGTACCTTACTGTCTTCGCCTAATTTCAGATTTACGTTACTTTTATGATGAGTGTTACATGGCTTTCTGCAGCTCTCACATCACTGTTATGGATTCTTTTTTTCTTTTTGTCTGTCTTTTCTGCAGGAGTTTAACAAGTAATCTGCCCAATGTGAATCTGCCAAATGTGAACCTTCAAATTCCCAAAGTACCAAATCTGCCAGTGCCAGTAGCAGGACTATCAGTTAACCTTCCACAAATGCCTAGCTTTTCTACCCCGTCATGGATGGCTGCTATATATGACTCTGAGTGTGTATTCAACTAGTTTACTTTAGAAATATTAAGTAAGCAGATACTGCCTTGGTATGAAGATGCCCTAAGTCAAAGATCATTCAAAAATGTAACACATTTTTTTAAGTACAGAAACATATCCTCCGTATGACTCTCTATGACTGGAGAAGTAATACAAGTAACAGAATACCAAAATTTAAATTTCCTTATTTCATTCTCTCTCTTGTGTGAATACACCATGATTATGTCCATGTTCATGCCAATGGCAATCTGAGAGGTGTTAGAGTAGATGGGGTTCTGCTTTCTAAAATGAGAAAAGCTCTCGTGTCTCAACATGCATGCTGTTGAGCTGAGGTGTGGAGATACAGGCCAAAACAAAATATATATTGATATCATATACTGCTCCGAAGCTATTTGGAAACATTTGCAAGTCAAGATTTCCAAGAGATGTATTTCCCCAGAGTTGTTGTTTTTAGTGCACTGTAGATTGTAAATGGCCTTAGATTCATCTCTGACCTTGACGATCTGCTAGAAGTCTGATTGGGAGGGAAGATAATGGGTTTGGATTGGAGACGATAGAGCAGAAGGGCTCAGCAGGTGGTGTTCAGACCTGGCCCTCTCTGATTATCACCTCCCTTTCCGACTCCACATCTTTCCTGCAGCACTTCTCCAGTGAGCTCTGCTCAGGCTGCCCTTAAAGGCCTGCATGGTTTGTTTAGTAATACTTCCAGGAACCCCACCAGCCTGGGGACATGGATGTTGAGAGAGGGCCTGTGATGAATCAATTTGGAGATTTTCTGTGGAAACAGACTTGGCCTATAAATGATATTTTTACATGCCCTCCCTCACTTGTCCATTCCCTACTCCTTTGTCTTGACACAGTGTGATTAGCTGCTGTATCTGCAGTAACTTTAGCTGCATGTGGCCACTTCACATCCCAGTCAATAATCATACTCTACAGCATGGTTATTGAGTTGTTACAGTAAACCCTGCCCGCTCATTTTCACCCATACACTGACTGTCCAGAAACACCATGAATTGAGAGATATTTGGACAAACTAGTCAGTGTATGGTCGGAGTATGATTTGACTGTGTTTAGGTGTGGAGGAACAGCATCCTTCTCTGCACCTGCCACAAATTTTCACCCAACCCCCACCCCTCCTTTTAGAAGGGTGACCTTTATCTTTTGACCTGTGTGTGTGTTTTGCGTCAATGACAGTAACGGCTCCGGGACGTCAGAGGACCTTTTCTGGAAGCTGGACGCTCTCCAGACTTTCATCAGGGACCTGCACTGGCCTGAGGACGAGTTTGCCAAACACCTCGAGAGTCGCATCCAGCTCATGTCGAGCAACATGATCGAGAACTGCGTCAAGCGGTGCGTTCGTGTGTCTGTGCACGACAAGAAGAGGGCTGACAGAAACAGAATTACTAAATGTTGAGAATGAACTTTATGATTTATTTCCAAGTGCGAATAAATATTTCACTTTCATTGCAGCACTAGGATGGCATTTGAGTCCAAGCTGACAAAGAGCAGCAAGTCGACAGATTTTCGCATTTCTCCAACATTATGCACCATGTTCAACGTGATGGTGGATGCCAAGGACCAATCAGCTAAATTGTGTGCAATGGAAATGGGCCAAGAGGTAAAAACTTGGGACAGTGGCTGCATAATGACAGTTAGTTAATACAGTTAGTTTTATATTTGCAAAAAGAAAATGATCTGTTAAATTGTATTTAAACTTCTCCCATTTTTTTTTTTTTTTTTTTTGCAGAAACAGTACCACACCCAAATAGACGAACTGATTGAGGAAAGTGTGAAAGACATGATCCAGTTTCTGGTTGCAAAGGTGCGACTGAAAAAATAAATACCATCTATTATAGGATTCGTAATTACAAGTTAGGAGTATTACAGATGGCAGTGATAGACGGTCTGCCACTTTGGTAAATACTGAAGTATCTCCACAATTATTTGATGGATTGAAATTTGAAATTGAAATTTTGTCACTATCCCGAGAGCATCCTAATGATATTGGTGATCCTGTGAATTTTGATATAGTGAAACCCTGAGGTTTTTACTTATTCTGTGAGACATCTCAACATATTATTATCATCTTCTATACATCTTCTATACCAGCTTAACATCAGCATGTTTGCAAACTGACGTTAGCATTGCTGCTAGCATAGCTGTAGACTCTTAGCCTTCGTAAATTGATTAATCTTGTCCTTCCTCCATTTTCTCAGTTTGTTGCCATTCTGGAAGGCGTGTTGGCAAAAATTTCCAGATATGATGAAGGAACTCTCTTCTCTTCATTCCTCTCATTCACGGTGAGATGATGCTTCTCTTTATACAGTCCCTCACTGCCTCATTGACCTAAATGGGCTGATTCAGTAATATTTAGGGCTGGTTATCATCATATCAATTGACCAAAATATGTCCTTCAAGCATTATAGTACTTAAAGCTAGCATAAAATGCATCCTCAGATTTGTACTGTTCTGTTCTTTTTGATGAATCAGAAAGTTCTCATTTTATTTAAATTCTCGACTGTATTTTACTTTTACAAAAAATATTTGTATAAAAACATGTAAATATCTGTTAGCTATTGAAAAAATATTGTTTTGGAATCAAAATTTGGCTATAATATATGCACTAGTATTGAAAAATTAAAATGTACTTTTATAAACTCTCCGCCTGTGTTTTACATTTTTCCTCTGATTTCAGGTGAAAGCTGCCTCTAAATATGTGGACGTACCTGTAAGTGCAATAACAATCTACCTCCGTGTGTGCTCATGAGCTTGTGTGTATGTGAGCTGATACAGTTGGACAAGCTACTTTTTGTTTTAATCATCAATCATCGTGTTTATTTTCTGCTTATGCCTCTCATGAGCTCCGACCCTGTTCTGTTTTTGTTTTACAGAAACCTGGAATGGACGTGGCTGATGGCTACGTGACCTTTGTGCGCCACTCTCAGGATATGCTTCGTGATAAGGTCAATGAGGAGGTGTATATAGAAAGGTTATTTGATGTAAGTAAGATGCCGTCTCCTCTCAACAAGGGAGGGGCCTTCCAAAATGTGGCAAAACAACAGGGCAGAGAGGGATAAGTCTCATTTTGAGAGCAGGAAATGTATTTCAGCCTGGCAGAAGAGGCTTTTCTAAACCTCTTTCCCTCTTGACCTTTCTCTTTCTTTCTGTCTCTCTTTTCTCTGAACCTTAGCTGCTGCCCTCTGCATTCTGGTGTGCATTGCCACGGTGCTTTTGGGCCTTTGTGTATTAAAAAAAGGAAACTTTTATTTACAAAGAGTCCATAAAAGCAAAACAGGATTATCTGAAGCAGTGCTCTCTGGAAAGAACAGAACTGTCCATAGTGATCACATGCCAACACACCAACTTATATTTTTTTGTAGCCCACCACTGTGCTTCCAGATACTTTCCACATAAAGCATGCCAGCCTCCTAAATAAATGACACGCACTCTCAGCCTCAGTCCACAGTGCTGGGTGAAGGATGCACTGCTGGATGGGCCAGGGTGACATAATGATGTCAAACTCTGAGGCTGACATGTCGTATACCCTTGGTCTGTTAGAGCAGTGGTTCCCAACCTGAGGGTCAAGACCCTACTAAAGGGTCGCAAGATAAATCTACAGCACAGGAAAAGAAGAAGCCTGTTGCACCAGTTTTAGTATAAAGTCAACAATAAGTGTATCCTCTGATTAACACATCACAACACAATCAGTAAGAAAAAAACAAACAGTAATATATATATATAAAAAGTAATAATAAAAGAGTACAATAAACAAACTGCAGCCGCAGATCTTTTAACAGATAAAAATTAAACAAACTTCAACAATAAAACGAAGCTCAGTGTGTGAACTCAAGTCCAGCCCAAACCCAAAACCTTTTTTAGAAATTATGCAGATTCCGTTTTTGTCATGATATGCAATAAAACATGTATCTTTATTGATAACACAACAATAATTTATCATTTTTTCCCTTACAAGAGAATGTCTGTATCACATTTGATCTAGTTTTATGTATTGTTTGATTATTTAGTGTTATTCTCACCACTTTTATA
Source organism: Echiichthys vipera (assembly GCF_963691815.1). Classification (NCBI taxonomy): domain Eukaryota; kingdom Metazoa; phylum Chordata; class Actinopteri; order Perciformes; family Trachinidae; genus Echiichthys; species Echiichthys vipera. The sequence continues at coordinate 24,871,712 of NC_139825.1, read as the reverse complement.
ACTGTATGGTCAATGTGTTATATTGTGCATAAAAGGCCAGACATCACTAACTAAAAAAAACCCTAAATAATATAATAATTACATGAACAAAAATCTCCTCCAAGGCAGAAACCTTTCCTCTGATTCTTCCACCATTAGTGTCACCAGTTAATAATGAACGACTCACACCTGCTAAGGGAAGGTGTAATTTTTCGCAAAGTTCTATCTTTAGAGCTGATTAATTGATAATTGGCATCTATTTTGACAAATAATCATAGTGCGGAAATGTAATTTATCAAGTACAAAAGTACCTAATATTATCATGCTCTAACTTCTCATCTGGAACAATTTGCTGCTCCTTCTGGTGCAACAGCCTGCAAGACTTAATTTGAGAGGGAGACATCACTCTAGCTGAACAGCTCACAGTCCATAGGAATATGCACTCTTTGTAATGGGAGGTTATAAGTCTGCATGACATGGCTATAAAAGGTTGGGAACCAGTGTGTTGGAGGGTGAAGAGAGCACTGTCTTACAAAAACATAATCCTAACAGGATACATTGACAGTAATGTGTCCTCCATGTGTGATTCGAACGACACATAATGCTGTGATGTGTGTGCTTCATGTCATTCAGAAACTGTTTGTACAGACCTGTGTTTCTACAGGTGTGTGACGGCTTTGTGTGTTTGACAGATTCTCAGTTCTGTGAGGCAGTGATGTGTAGTTTTTATGTCTGAGAGAAACTCAGAAGTCTCCCTTTGGTTTGAAATGTTTGTGTTTGGTTGTAGAAGCGGGAGTCTTGTGCCAGATAAATATGATTTTTGTTGTTGTTTTGGAGTGAAGAGTGATGCTGTTGTGAAGTGGGTCTGCTTTTGTCTTTGAGGTCTACACTAGCTCCCCTCGTCTACGTCTGTGTTGTCAGTTTTTCTAGTGTGGAGTTTTTTCCCTCTTGTCCTCTGTGTGGCCCCCGAAGTGCACCAAAATCCTACTCAACACCGTCATGTTAAATTCTTCTGAAGATTTCTTAAGCTGTGAATGTTTCCCTTTTAAGCATTTTAATCTTTACTTGCGTTCCAGGATGTCTATGTTTTTCTCTTTCATTTGAATGCATTTCCATCCATCCATTTGCATGCATGTGACAAACAATTCCTCAATGTTGCATAGGCTCTACTTGATCTCTCTTTCTTCCACTAATTAATTTCAATACTTTTTATCTCTTTTCTGATTAACACCATTCCTGCTGCCTCCTCTATTCAAAAAGTGGCACTTATCTCTAGTGTTGCGTTGCGTTGTTTTATCACATTATGTTGGTTGGCATGATTTTAGAGTCAAATAATCTTCCTGTGTACATCTTCTAGCATGACCCTCCTCCTCAGAGTTCTGCCTCATTTGCACATAGAACAGTCTTCCTTAGCACGTACTCTGCCACCCACCCACCTGCGAGGTCTGCATGCACTGCACGCTCAACTCGACTGTGAAGTGGACAGGCATCTGCATATCCGGCCTCAAGTTCAAACTTTTCAACCATACACCCTAATCTTAATTTTAAAGAAAACTCGACTCAAAATGAAACCTCAACAGCCAAACTAATCCTCACACTTTTAATTCGGGCCGAGGAAACCCATTCTGCGTTCCTGCCTACTCACATGTTTAAAGTTGACTTCTTTTTCTTGAATTTGGAGGTGTGACAACTGTTTCTTTTAGACTTGGGTGCTGTTCTCTTGTAACTTTAAACAGTCTGGGAAACTGCCACCCAAAGCAATGCAGAGAAAAGGTACAAGAAAATAGCACCATTGCTCCCTGCCTGCTAACCATTTACTCACTCTCATTCTATTTTTCTTTTGCTACTGAACTTGTGTCAAAACTATAATTTCAATCCCCTATACAGTAGTAGTTTTCTATCTTTAGTGTCAGGTATTTAAACTCAGCTCTGCATTTAGACTTTGATAAATTATAAATAAAGGCTAAGTATTTGCCTTAAATTATTGATGGGCCATGCAGCTTTTATAAAACATTGACTCTGAGAATACTTTTTAGTATTTCAATGGGTATTTATTTATTTATTCTTCAAGTAACAGTAGTATCACTGCTCTGAGTATTTACTCTAAAATTGCTCTTTCAGCTACACATACAGTTTGTGTGTGGATGTCACAATGTGTGCATGTGTGTGTGTGTGTGTGTGCATGTGTGTGTGTGTGTGTGTGTGTGTGTGTGTGTGTGTGTGTGTGTGTGTGTGTGTGTGTGTGTGTGTGTGTGTGTGTGTGTGTGTGTGTGTGTGTGTGTGTGTTTGTGTGTGTGTGTGTGTGTGTGTGTTAGGGCAACATTTGCTGAAACAAACAGGCCCAAATTCAATAAAATCTCAACGTATTTAGTTAGCTTAAAGTTGTCATGGTGAAATTGTAATTTGACCATTTTTTATGTCCAATTCTTATCTATCTCAGTGAATAACTAATACATGAGTATAGATAGGTCTGACTGTGTTCAATCTATTTAAAGGCCTTGAAAACCAGTTTCCAAAAGTTTCTCACTATGAGTGACACAAGCCTACCTTAAAGAAACAGTTCAACATTTTGGGAAATACCACTTATTTGCTTTCTTGTCAAGAGTTGGATGAGAAGACTGATACCTTTCTCATGTCTCTGCTCAATGTGAAGCTTGAACCAGGACACAGTTAGCAGCTTAGCATAAATACTGGAAACAGCTTGCCTTACGCTGTCCAATGGTAACTAAATCCGCCTTCAAGCACCCTTAAAGCTCGCTAAATTAACACATTATATCTTGTTTCTTTAATTTGTACAAACACTGATGCATAAGAAACAGAGCCAGGCTAGCTGTTTCCTCCCTTTGCAGTCTTTATGCTAAGCTAAGCTAACCAACTAATGGCTGTAGCTTTGTACTGAGCATGGTATTGATCTCTTCATTTTAAACCCCAAGCAAGAAAGTGAATATGTGTATCTCTGGCAAAGTTTTATTTTGTTTTGGTCAAATATTTCTTTCAGTTTGAATACCCATACAGTCCAGATGAAGCAACTTAGCTCAATTTCTGAGTGTTAAATTCTTCATAAAAAAATCACAAGGATGTGTTTTTTCCAATCTTTAACAAAGTTAAAGGGAAATATTTTTTTGAAACCAGCTGATGAAAAAAAAAACAGTTTAAAGAGCGCTCAACTCTTTTAACCTGCATTGATTACTGATTCTGACTAAGCTTGGATGATGTTACAAGATTATCTTTCAAAAAGACGTTGGTTGACTACGATGATAGTCTTCATATGTCTACGATAACTGTTATGAATTCTATGCTAAATTCAATCTCTCTCTTCAGTGTTTCCAATATCTTCCTGTGAGTCCATAAACGAGGCAAGCAGCAGAGTTGAGAGGGCTGTTATCTAAACTGCTAAAGACAGTGAAGTGAAGATAACGGGCTGACGGATTCTGTGTTTTATATGAGCTAGACCAGAGAATAATCCATCAAAATAGATTGGTGATGCTGTTTTGCCCTTGTTCACCGTGAAGTTTGTTGGAAGTTCTGTAACGTTATGTTCATGTAGACCTGGTGTGTTTTATGTGGAGTGAGCAGAGCACTCCACCACACTTTGTTAGTCAGTTGTTGGTAAAATTTTAAAAAATAATGCTATATCCACACACTCTTGTCACAGCATTGGAAAGAACATTCTTTCTTTAAACGAATGACAACTTTGTTCAATTAATTTTATGTAACCAGCGTAGCGTTAAGGCATGAAGGAATTACCAAGCTAGCTAACTCTGAGCTGTGCATGCATGATTTCATGCAACACCAGTTATTGTAGTTGTAGCAGCGGGGTGCACTTGCTAGTTGTGGTTATATAAACAGTAAATTCACCCACTCATTAGTAATGATCGGTTAACCCGCCACCGGCTCTTTCACCAGGTTCCCTTCGATAACCCAAGAATCATGGATCTTTAGTGACCATTCACTCAAGTCAGTTGAGTCTTAGTTGAGAAAATGCATCAAACACAAACATCTTGAAATGTTTACAACCCAACAACAACAAATAACTCTATATCAGGCTGCCAAATGTTATACAACCTGCAGCAATGAGTTAATTTGTATCATCAAACATCAACTGGGGGACTGAGTGAACCACAGTCAGTCTGAGATCCAGAACAGGATACATCCGGGTACATGGTGAAATGTGCAAGAGACAGTGAATCTATTGATTGACAGTCAGTCTGAGTCGCGGCTCATAAGAACCTGCTGCACCCGCAGAAATGACCAACACTTCCTCAAGTTACTAGCCCACCACTCATGTAACTGAATTAAAGCAATATTTGACTGTGCTTTGGGTAGAAGGCTACTTCAAAAATGTTTGAAATACATTCCTTAAATCCTCCAATTAATGTTAGGTTATTTGACCCTGTTCTGCGCTGAGATTGAATGAGCTACAGCTACTTGTATTCATTCTTTCATTAGACACGGTGAATTTGACTCAAGTGACTCGCACAACATATTGTTTATTGAATTAATATCAGTGAGCGATTAACCCAAATCCTTAAAATGATCCGGGTTGACCATCACTACTACTCACCATAACTATAAGTCGTAGGCAAAATGTAGGCCTAAGTTATCCTCATTCCATGCATCAACGTTTTGATTAAAATAACAAGCCAGTTGACTGATATATCACTTACTACTGTCACATAGTGGCCACTTGCAGGTATTGCAACATAAGCATCTCTAGGCCACTTGCAGGTATTGCAACATAAGCATCTCTAGGCCACTGATATTTATACCTATCTTCATCTCTCTTCAACTTTTTTATTTCATATATAGTTTTTCCTTAAATCAATATTTTCAGAAAGCGAATTTCAATATTGCCCAACCCTAATTCGGAATCACCACACGCAGGAATGCCGGTCTTGTGAAGTGGGATAGAGACATCATCCTTATTAACTGTATATACTGAACACAAACTGTAGGAAAGGAAAACACAAGAAAATGTAGCCTCAAATGTATTATAGAAGGTTTTATTGAAGTGATGCTTGAATACTCATATGAGGGTGCTTGAAAGTTAATGGATTTGTCATATACTGTAACTGTTTAGTTGTAGTTCTTTTTGTGTGTTATAAAGTTTAGTTTAATGTTAAGATGTCTTGAGTATGTGTGTGAGTGTGTGTTTTGCTGGAGAGTGTTGTGTTTATGTGTTTCAGCAATGGTACACTGCCACCATGAACCTGCTGGGGACCTGGCTCACTGAACGCATGGATCAGCAGCTCCACGTCTACCAACTAAAAATCCTCATCAGGATTACAAAGGTAAGGCAGGAAACACCTATCATATGGCAAGCCCTTTTATTATTTAATCACTAGGGCTGAACAGTACCGATTTAGTTTTCACTACTGGAAATGAAATTTTTTGATTAGTTAAAATACTAATTTAAGATATCTGTAGAACAATTTTTCAAATGTTGCAAATATAGTTTCACATATAAATTCAATTTCCAAAATAATTTACAGACATCTTTCATTTAATTATAGATAAGTATTTGTAAATAATTAATTAATAAGTGCATCCTTTTCACTAGTAAGAATAATGATTAACAAGTTTAATTTCACATGGGGGAAAGGGATTACAACTAGTGGAAATGTAATTTCACTTTTCAGATATCAACAATTGCATTTGTTGATATGTCTGTAATATCAACAAACCATTTCAGATATATGGGTGTCATATAATTTAAGTACCACAAAGCCATGCAAGTTAGAAATTAATTTCAGGTATCTTTAATTAGAATTGCATTCAATTCAAAATTACATCATGAATATGGAATTCTAACTAGTCAAAACAATTACTGCTGCTGATTAAATGTTAAAAAGGGCTTGGATACTGTGCATGTCAAGTTGATGGAACACCCAGAATTCTCCATGTTGTTCTGATGTAATGTCTGTCCTCCTGTAGAAAAAATACCGGGACTTTCGCCTGCAGGGGGTCCTCGACTCCACCCTCAATAGTAAGATGTATGACACGGTGCGCAACAGGCTGACCCTGGAGGAGGCCACAGCTTCAGTGAGGGAAGGAGGCATGCAGGGCATCTCCATGAAGGACAGCGACGAGGAGGACGAAGAGGACGACTAGAGCCTGTACACTGACACTCCAACCCTCGCCCCTGAATCTCCTCACCCCTACCCCCTTTCACACTTTTGACTTTAGCCTGGTTACCGATGCATGTACCAACTCAGATAGCCACTTTAGGACCTCTTTGTCAGCTCGAAATGCCTATGAAGGAACTATTAACTATAAAAAAAAAAATAGTACTTATACTGAGGAAAATCTAAATAAAAATGTTAAAAAATAACCATGAGTGGCAGTTTAGCTGTGTCATGATAAAGATAGCACCTATCTTTGAATCATTCATTTCTAAATTCATTTCTATGTGTTACTAAGCAATATGGAGAACCATTTGTTTGACAATGTTGAGTGAGATTAATAGGTGTGTCCCTGTCCAATGCAAACCTATATGGCGCTTCTTTGTCGTATTCTACATTCATTAATGGTACATTGTCGTGATGATGAGTGTGTGGACCCTTTTCTTTGTCTTGTCTGTTTTTAAGTGAATGCCAACTGCTTCAAAACTGAAAATAAACCTCTGTATTTGTTTACGGCTGTTACAGATACACTGTTGTCTACTCACTGTTATTAACATCAACAGTAAGTCCCGACCTGCATTTTTATCATGTGTCAATGCAATGTGATCTTATCTCGATTAGACACGGTTCAAGAGGAATCATAAACTTCAACAAGTGGGTATACTAGAGATGCAATATTCTCATAGCTCCATTTTGATAACTTGGGAGATTCTATTTTTATTTCAACATTAAAAGGCCTTGAAATAGGTTCTATTTTAATTGAGTTGCACTTTTACAGAGAAAAGGGCAAAAATATTTTTTTTTAATTAAAAAAAAGTTGGTCTGTCTTTGTTCTGTAATTGTAGAATGAGATGTCTGGCATTTGTTTGGGTCTCACTGTTGTTTTGTATATATTATATAAATATATATATAAATATAAAATGCTGTACATTGCATTCTGAGCCATCGCTGCATGCCTGTGGGTTCCTACCCTCCCCAAACGCTTTCTGTTTTCTGTGTGAATTAGCTGGTGGATTCATTCTTGCTTTTGCCTTATGAAAGCCAACAGTTGTAATATGCAAGAGCTGTGGCCTCTAAATAAAAATTACTGTACATGTGCATCTGATGTCATGTTTAATAACTGCATGTCCACTTGAGACACAATTATAGACAGTGAAGTGTACTTTAAATGTTGCTTTGGCAGTGATGGAAAGTAAATACATTTAAGTGGGGGAGACCAGGGACTATTGTAACATAGGGTCTTGAATTCTCCTGAATAGAAAATTTCTAGAGTGATTACACTCACTGCAAATGCTCTGCAAGATGTCTTCTTGATTACAAAAAAAGGAGCCACATTTGAAACTGCCAGAGAAAGTTACCAGCTATAGTGTTTGTTTGTTTTTTAGGTAAAGATGTTACTTGATGTTTTGGATTCCGTTTTGAGAAAATACGAAATTAGTAGTCACAGTAAGGCAAAAAAAAAAAAGTGATCCTATCCATTATTTTAGATGTTACAACTGTCTTTGTCCACTGGGCCGGTTTTAACAGTGAAGTGACTAATGTCGCTACAGACACGGATATTGGAATACTCTTTGATAGATAGTGCCTTAAAAGACAATTAAATAGATGAAACAGAGTACATCTTTAAACGTTAATGAATCATTAATAATAATACTAATAATAATGCAATATGAGCCATCCTGAATAACAAGTACTTTTGACACTTTAAGTGCATTTTGTTGCTGATATCTCTATCCTGTAAAATGAAATGCAACTTTTACATGCACATGTTATTGCGTATTCTCGCAGTACTTTTACTAGAGTAAAGCATCTGAATATTTCGTCCACTGTTGTTTGGTGACAGACTGACAGAAGAGGGCGACGGGAAGAACAGGTTGCTAATTTGCTTTTCATGCCATCAGTTTAAGTGAAAACTTCTCCATCAGTGACTCAAGAAATAAGAGGATGCTGTGCACCCAAACCCAAACTTTATTTCATGAATAGCAATACAATTTACCTATTAAATAACACTATTACACTAGAATGTGGTATATGATAGCATCATAGAAATACATGGCTATGATGCTATCATACATGTGATATGATGGACAAAACCATTTTTAATTTTTATTTAAGTTACAAAAAAGACTTCACTATCAACCTGGCGGAAATGCACTGAGGCTTACACACTGAATCCCTGGACCATTGAGCAAATGTCAGGACAAATCTTGTTTAAATATCCGCTCGGACCTCAGAGGCAGGTATGACTGTTGGGGATTCGGTTTTCGGAGATTTGGACAGTAAATTTCCCACAAAAGTACAGTCTGTTACAGGGCCACTATACAAACCAAATCTTTGTATGAAAATATAAATTTCTATGATCACAAAGATTACATTGAAGTTAAAGACATTTTTTTTTTTTAAGTAAATGTGCGCAGCCACAGCACTCAATGAGCGCAGAAATATCAAACAGAAAGGACGTTGGCGTTCATACAAAAGAAAAGTTGCTGTAAAGAAAAAACTTTGTTACAGAGAAGTAATCAGCAATTTGGACTTTTCTCCAAATGTTGGAGAGGTTGCACTGAATTTAGCAAACTCCCATTTGTCAGAGAATTGGGTGTTCACAGAAAAAAGTTTTCACCAGAGAGTGCATCATAGAGTATGAGGATACACATAAATCAAACAAGAGAGGGGTGTTTAGGGTTGAAAAGGGCTTATAATTAATAGTCACAAAATAGTGCTGAGACAGAATATCAGCCCAAATAAAATATATTTTACAGTTTGAATTTAAAGTCTTGTCTTCTGATTATTTACTGCTAGGTGAGTTCCAGAGGCTGGAACAGAAATATACGCAATTCTTGTTCAGTTCATACCTCTTGACATGATAATCTGCACTGCAAGATTCAACCATTTCGATTTTAAATTCTAGTTGATTAAATAGATCTCAGGACAAAACCACTTACATGTTGCAAACTGGAACCACATCTTTGGTTACAAATAAAGCATCACCCCCCAACAAGAAACTACAGTGACTACTTAAAAGTATTCACCTCCTTTGGATCTTTTCATGTTTTATTAATTTACAACTTTGAATCACAGTGGATGTAATTATGATGTGAAAGAAAGACTACATTGTGTCACAGCTGTAAATTAAGTGTAAGTAGGAAGTTGAATGGAGTTCAACTGGGTTGTTCTAAGTTATATATACATGAATCAGCTTTTTAGTCAATTTCCTCGCATAAGCAGAAGAGATGCAACGATCCAACACTTGGAGCGGATATCGGCTCCAATATTGACTAATTAGCTGGATATCGGATTAATGAGGCCGATCCAACATTCCAATCCAGTCATTTCTTTTTTATTAATATCATACACAGAAATACAGTTACAGCGATCTAGAACCTTCAATTCTATGTTTTAACACCGGTTAGAGTTTTATATTACATTTTAAAATATCTGTTTTCAGTGCACTTTACATGGAAGTGTTATTTATTTCATTTTGCTGCTAATGTACACTTTAATGTACATTACATGTTATTTGTTAATAAATAATATTAAGTACATTTATATCTGTGTTTATTTGTCACCTTTTTTAACAAGGCTAATTGTTTATGTTAAGCCTGATGCCTTCACTCACATTGCCAGGTATACGGTGCATTCATTCAACATAAGTATAGGATCGGTATCGGGTATCTGCTGATATGCTCAGCCCAGATTGGATCGGTGCATCCCTAAGCAGCATCATGAAAAACAAATAAATACTCCAAACATATCTACAAGTTAACTGAAATAGGATAATCATGAGAAGGACATAAGAAAATTTGCAAGGCACTGGATAACCACAAAACGATTATAAAAATTGAAGGAGTGTGGCACAGCTCTAAAAATAAAAAGAGTGTCTTGAGAAGAAGGGCAAGGGCACTAGTGAGACCCTAAAGAGGTCTCACTAGTGGAGTATAAGCCAAACACGGCACATCTGCCGAACCACACCATCCTCATCGTGAGAGTGGTGAGAACGCTTCTCTGCAACATACCCCTTCTTGTAAAAAGAAACCATTGGGGAAACTCCAGTTCTCTGTGTGAGAGAACGGCAAGATTTATTTTTCCTCAAATGATACCAAATATAAATATATAATATCCTACACAGGAACGTCTTTCAAAGAACAATGCTGATGCCTTGGAGTGGCCGAGTCAGAGTCTGAGAAGTAGTCCAGAATTAGTGGCTTGAGATTTGGCTGCTCTGTCTCAATCCTCATTAAACTAGGATTGACAGGGCAACGTGACAAATTGTTAACATGTCCAGAAGGCTATACTCTATGCAATCAATCAATTTTGGGTTTTGTATCTGTAATGAATTGAGATAGAAGATATTTGTTTTTACTGTAACATTAAAAAGCTTTTTTTATTGATCGTCAAAAAAAAAATCATAATTACATCCACTGTAGTCTTGCATTGCTTGAATTATCTCCACATTGCTATGTCAGCACTAGAGACTGCACTGCTTACCATTCTGCTATTAGCTTTCTGTTCTTAAACCAATAACAATCGTCTTGGGTGTTACTAATCCCCGAAAGCGGAGATAGTAGAAGGGGAGAAGAATGCCACATGAAATGTCCGGCCAATGGTGGGCTTTATACCAACAATCTACATCCACTGTGATTAAATGTTGTGAAACTATAAAACATGGATGTTTATGTGGGGTGAATACTTTTTTGTAGACATTGTACTGTGACAATACAGATACCCTTTACATGTGTTAACAGTTAAGCTTTGAGGTTAGAGAAGCTGGAAAAAAGATGAAAGAAAATGGAGCTTTGTAGATTACTCATGACAATCTCAAAAAACATGAATCCATACCAAGTCCAGTGGACAAATAGGCAAAAGCACTAAAAAATAAAACATTGGTTGGCTATTAAGTTTATAATATATATATATATATATTAAAAACAATATAACAATATAAATCCCTGTAAAAAGCAATACATGTTCACAATAAATGTTGTAACACGCCTCAACAAAATAAGCCATAGGTACATTATACAAGACAGCAGTGAGATACCTGGACAATATATGAATATTAAGCAGTTAATAGTCTCTTAACATGTGAAAAAAGCTTCACCAAGGTGGAGCTGAGCCTCAAAATAGTTTGTCTGATCGAGGTGACAAAGTGACATAATGCGTGCTGGGCTACGTTGTGATGTTTTTTTTTGTTCTTGTTTTGAGACATTATTGGAAAGTGGGTTCAACTCATCCTGGTCTTCATGCTTCAGGTTTGTCTCAATGCGGTCCAAAAATCTTGGTTGTGTTGTGATGCCAGGATTTAGCTGTGAAACGTCTTCACTCACTGGATTTAGGCAGTAACACTGATAGTATAGTGCAAACTGGACAGAGCTGCATTGTACTCACGTCAACTTAAACAGGTGCAAACGCTCAGCAGGATAACATTTAAGACGAGAAATAAAGGACAAAAACATAAATATCAAAAAACTTATCAGTATAAAAAGTAATAAGGTTATTCATTTAATCAATAGTCTGGCAAAAAAGGCCTCAGGAAAGTTCTTGAGTTTTTACAAAGTAAGTGCCTGTGACAACATCCTCAGACAAGCGACTCCATGCTCTCGGCGGGGTCCGACTCGTCTGCAATCACCACCACCCCATTAGTGTCCATGTGCATGGGGCTCAGGCCACACTCTCTGTTACTCACCAAGCTTAGCATGGCTTTGTAAAGGTACTGGTACTGCTCCTGTGCACAAAAACATAAACATGCAACAGGTTTCATTACAGATTACATCCTGTAATGTGCTGCTGTTATATTATATTTCTTTAAAAACTGCATTTATTAATATTTCTTATGCATATGAATTAGGTGACTAATGTTAAAGGGGCTGCTCATACAGATAAACTAGGGTTGGGCTTAGTGGCTGAAACAGTACGACAAACATTGATAAAATGGATATGATAGATTAGAAAATTATGAAGTTAATGATAATACAGCTAAACATGACAACATTGAAGAAGGCGGGCAGTAGCCAAAAAAGCAAAAGTCAATGAAGTAAGCATCAGGACAACAATAAGCAGCATTAAAAGGAGCTGTACTTGAAATACTGGAAGAAAAAGTCGGCTGGGATTGCTTCCACATGGCTCTCAGACCGTTCCTCAGTACGTGAAATATCAACACGCACTAACATGCAAGTGCGGCCGTACTGAATGTCAAAAGAAAGAAAGAAAGAAAGAAAATGGTATTGCAACACAGAGAGAGAGAGAGTGACTTCATTCTCTGTTCAGGACACCAATACTCAACTATGTCTTTAGATAGCAAATATTTGTTTGCCGTTATATTAATGTTCTGAATGTCGAGTACTGTCCCTTTAAGCAAGAGTAGAAGAAGCATGCAGACAATGCCATACAAAAGTTTATAGTAGCTGACATGAAGCAAGCTTTGTGGTGTTTCACTGTGGACACCATCATATTCCAACTGTATGGTGAACTCAGCTCTGCAGCTCTATGGAGCTTTTTAACCTCTTGCAGTTCATTTTTTTGTCTTTTAAAATCATTGCATGCTTTGATGTCGGAACGCATTTAGCAGCTAAAGCCCTGGATATTTTAGTTGGTGGAAAACACAAACTGAGTTCAATATTGGACTTACTCTCAACAGCCGGACAAAATGTAACTGCAAAAGAATGCTAACATTGCTCTGTGTATGCTGCAGGGTTCCTACGCAGTATGGAAAGGTATGGGATTTAATTTGAGTAATTTCCAGGTCTGGATCAATATGGAAAAAGGGAAAAAGTTATGGAAACAAGTTTGCATCGTTTCCAGACTATTTCTCACTTTCTAAAATAAAATATATTAATATATACAAATCAAAACAAGTTTACTAACGCAAAATAGCCTACCTGTAGATGATATGAAACTAATCAAGCTGGCTGTCGAATGGTGTCGGGTCACCATGGTTACCGTTCGCTGTACAATTCTCACTTATTTAATTTTTTCCATACGTGTCGTCTACATTTTATTTATGATTTATTTTGATTTATTATTATTCTATTAATTTACAAGTATGTTTACTCCATCTAAAGCCAATGAAGCAAAGACTGATGTTTTCTTTTGTTGCTCCTGGCTAATTGTCCATCGCTACTGTTATTTCTGTAGTGTTGCAGGTTTACAGTTATTAATTTCACTCTTTAAGCTTTAAGCTTCAGAATTCAACATACATGTATTTTAAAAGTTGGATTTTAAAACATTTATTGACATAAGCATCTAACAATTAGTATTCAGATGTTTAATACTGATCGATAAATCCTCAGAGAAGGCTGGAAACTTGAGTCTGAAAAAGTATGAAATTTTGAAATGGAAAATGTGTAGGAACCCTGCTGCTGAATGAAAAGTGGGCTTGTTTTTAAACACCAAAAAGAGCGTAAGCTAGTGATGGTGGTTTCTGTATATGTTGTGTTTTTTTTGTCTGCCAGTGACAAGAAATTGACCAATGCAGCCTTAAATTTTGCAGTTTTAATTAAATTCCTAGGCCACTTTGAGGCAGCAGGACAAGCTTTAAACACAACATACCTAAAGTAAATATGGCAGTCTGCTGATGAACAATTGACTATTTAAACATCCAGCAGATACTGAGCGAATCAGGTTTGTGACCACTTTGTCTTTGGTCTCAACCAACTTCTGAGGGAAAAATCTACATAACAGTGAACTTACTATATCAGTGAAGACTCCCGGCCTCATGATATTGATCATCTTAGCCACCTGATAGATGTCGACGACCCCCTCTTTCTCAAGCTGCTGGGACAGTGTGGTGAGGGCGCAGAGCATGCCTGCTGACACGGCTCCATACCTGTGTGGAAATTATCAAAATCCGCTGTGGGTCAACTGTGTGTTTAACTCTCTTCCTGTTCAGGTGGTCAAACAACATTTAACTTCATCACAAATTGATGGGCTGTTTTCATGTGTGCTGTTCTAGTGTTTCAATATCATCATTGTTTACAAACTGCAGGTAAAGTTATTAACACAATGTCCTTTGCAACCAACGGGTAACTGCCGATAAAATACACTACAGTACATGAGGTAATCAACTACTTCCATGAGGACTTTCAGCAATTAGCATCCAATTACATTAGCATCTGGTGTAAATAGGTGTAGGTCTAGTTATTTAGTCCGTGGCAACTTGAGATACGATTCAGGTAAATGAAGGATGAAATGTGATTGATAATCAGGAACTTTAGTGATTGAGACATTTCAATTAGCTGATGTTTTCACCAACAGCAGCTGAGGTATTGAAGGCTTAGAGGTCTGTAGCAGCAACATCAGCTGGGAACAATTGTGGAAGTTGTTATGGTTGCCTGGTTACTAAGAGACTTCAGAGTGGCCTTTTGTTTATCTTGGTAGTTGCTTGTAGATTCCAAGTGTTGTTATACACTGGAGGACTCTGAAACTCCAAGCCATGGAGAGCACTCCACGTTTAGTGGCTTGTTTTCCATCCTGCCAGTGCAAACCCTATAGTTTAACGAGGTCATTAAATGTCTCAGGATGCTGTTACCACTTCTGAACCATTAAAATACGGATCCAGAGGCAGCCTTTAAAACAATAAGCGAGACCGACAGTGTGTGATAAAAATCAATGAATATGAAATTACGGAGTCCTGGACTCTATGGCTGGATCTCAAGTACAAGTAGACTTTCTCTGTTCTGACAGAGGACACTATAAGAATAAAAACAATCATACTCATCATGCACGATGGTGGGGCCGTCTCGAGTCATGGCCTCCTCCTTGATGACACTGATGAGCTCAAAAGTGCTGCTGAGAGGAGCATCAGGGTTGGGCCATTTAGGGCACTGAAAATGTCTCACCTCCAGAACGTAGTCATCCTGTCACACACAGGAGAAGAGTGTCACTTGTACACACATGACATGACAGAAATAATGTGATGCTTCTTCCAATCAAATCAATCAAACTTTATTTGTATAGAACCTTTCGTACAGGTCAGTGCAGTTAGAACTGCTTCACAGATGACTGACAAGGCCACAATGAGACAGAACGAGTGCACACCACAAAAACAGCAGAAAAGACAAACATAATTTAAGAAATTGAGACAGATGTTTGCAAGACAATAATAATTATGCAAATGTGATAAAATAGATTCATCAAACACATTAAAAAAATTGATTAAAAGGTAAAATAAAACAAATAAAAATGACAATAAAAAACAAGATAGATTTAAAAGCTATATTTATAATAAAAATGATAATAATAATAATGTCTATAAACCATTCTTAATCAAAAATATGTATTCTTTACTCAAAAGCCTGGCTGAATATGCAGGTTTTAGGTTTGTGCTTGTCAAGTCACAGCAATCAAACACCAAGAATAGCCAAAAACTGACTTGTGATACTTCATTTCACAGTAATCTAATTGGTAGGTAGAGACGAAGCAGAGCTCCGGGTACCTGTGTGGCCTCGAGGATGAAGTCATGGATGATGATCTGCTCCTCATTGGAGAGACACAGTCTGTCCTTACTGATGAGCGTGACAGTGAAGGCGATGCAGTTCATGGCCTCCTCCCGACTCGGCCAGTAAACAAATTCATCCTCAGCCTGCAGAGAAATCAATGGCGTGTCAACAAGAATTCAATTTTTTAATTTTATCTTCTGCAGCTCTCCTGAGGTTTTTGAATGAAGCTTGAAGTCTGTTGTCATTTTATTATCCAAAACAAAGAATCCCAAACTAAATCCTCAATTTAAATAAAGCAATTCATTGGAATAAATTAGTTTTTCTTTTTTATAAATAAACTTTAGTTAATTAATATAACTCACCAATTTGACATCATACATACATGTATGCAGCAGGCTAATCCAATAAGGGCCTAACATAATGATGGAATAATTGCACCCATAGGCTTATAGCAACATTATTCTACAACAGAAACAACACTCACAGTTATTAGAGATGTTTGGATCACAAAAATCAGAAACAATCCAATGCGGCCACCACTGGAATTTAATTCTACAAAGAATATAATACTAATAATATGAGTGTAGCCTAATCTTTATCTGCAAAAGAAACTGTGTTTAAACAGCATGAATAGACACAATTCAAAATTAACAGAGAGAAAATGCCATTAATGCCACAAGAGCATTATTGTGTTTGAGAGTAACTTACCAGGCCCTGGTTGTCAGGCAACATGACAATAATTTGAGCGTTATGATCCCAAATCATCCTCCAGAAGTCAGTGGTGGTGTGGGGTAAAGGATGCTGGGTGACGATGAACTCATTACTCCTGAAGTAACCCTGAGTTGACAAAGGTGAGCCGTTAGCATTTCTGAAGCTCAGAGCACTCACGCTGATTAATGAATGTAAAAGCTGACAAACTACTGATCATTATCTAAGAAACTGTCATCAATAACCGTCAGACCTGTCAATAAAGTTCTTAAAAAAACTGACCAAAAAAAAAAAAGCCAGACTATCACACTGTACCATTACGTAGGACGCATTAATGTAATCAGTTCCTTTCATTCCAGGCAGAGTGGTGAGTCCGACCCTTGCTCGCTCCGCTGAAAGAGGTAGAGGGAAGGGGGGTGGGGGGTGGGGAGATAACACCTTAAAATCACAAACCCAGGCCTGTAAAATATTGCACTAGCCGATAATGCACACATTCATTACCACTCCTCGCTGTTGCTATGGCAACAAGTACATCATTTTCCCCTGTCAGGTTGCATAGACAGAATGCATAGAAATATTAATTTATAGGATTATGGAAATAGATTCTAATTTTGGAACATGTCTTTAATAATTTACTGACTGAAAAATAGGAAAATGCTGTGAGTCTTAAGTAACAGACACAAAAACGATTTTATTTGTTGAAAATGCTTTTGACAGTGTCGATATGTTATTTATCCTTAAACTGTAAACATATTGTTAGTGTAGGACTCCTTTTAAGACAGCAACTCCTGTAACTTTCTATGTAAACCCACTTTAAGCAGCCCTCTTTGACACCCCTGAATGTCAACTCCAGTGGTTTTACATTTTAAACATGACCTTGGTTCTCCAAAACCTCAGCTCCCTTTCAAGTGTGCTGTGGTTAAAACGGATGGGTTACTCACAGGGAACCACAGAGGAATTGCGGTTCTTCTCCTTGTTGCAGTCTTTGTGGGCACTAAAGCACTCTACAAAGCGTGCGTTGCACTGAGTCAACAGCTGGTGAGACAGAAAGAAAAAAACACAATATCAGAAAGAGTTAAATTAAGACATGTTGTTTAACATTTAAAAATTAACAGCAAGTCTTTCACATTAATAATGATCATTTTAAGCTTGGGAGGGAGGAGGTGACATTATGCGCAAGCAATTAGCTTCCCTGTCTCCTGATGTTGACAGAGCAGGAGCTTAATGAAACATTCATCAAGCTTTGCATAAGGCTGCAAGGGTGACAGACATGACTTTATTACAGCTAACATCAGCGACGCTTTCAATCTATTCCTGTCTGGAACTGGAAAGCCAACGTGTGCGACGCTAACAAGCTTGTGATCCGAACAGAGCCTGCATTTCAGCTGGTGGTGACACTGCAGTTGGTGACAGCTCCTCTAAACGCAGCAGTCAAACTCCACAAAGGTTTACTCACCCTGAACTGCTTCTCCAGCAGAGTGCGGCCTGTCGAGTTGGGCGTGAGGATGCTGTTGACATAACTGTGCAGCTGCCAGGCGGGCACCTCTGTCTCTCTGCTCATGATGGCCTCCATCAAAGCATCATGGATGAAAACATACTGCTCCTGAGGAGAGACGCAAGACAAAAGTGTGTAAACTTAGATTATGAAATAGATAATCACGTGAAAGACATAACCCTGAAAAATAATACATACAACCCTGTGAAAAAATCCCAAAAGATTTTTAAAACTTGGCTTTCTGGTAAGATAAAAATATGTCATCCACATTTTCGTTGTAATTTCTTTTATTATATAATTCCAGTAGTTTTTCACAGAGTAGAGCACGCTACAGTATATGATTGGATGTTAACTTATTCAGATGGATGCAACAGCCAATGAGAGACAGTCAGCCTGACGAACCGGGATGGCAAGAGGCATTAGGAAATAAAATGAGAACATGGTTACTGGGAAAAATGTGGTTGCGAAGATAAAAGACAAAAACATTTTAAATAAAAATGATCTGCAATCAGTGACGAGAGAATAACTGACAATGTAGCATTCTAAAAATATTCCCGCATTTTAGAGGGATAAAAGTCAATCAAGTATGATCAAAATATACGTTAAGTACATAAAGGAATTACTCTTTATAATAACTCTGCAGGCAATAATGTGTAATCATTACTTTAATGATGAAGCTGTCAAAAAGCAAAGGGCTAACTGTAATTTATACTGTCATGTAGCTTAATCTATAATAACACATCAGATTTATTAGTTGATCACATTTTGTATTTAGAATTTCAATATGCAAGGTGATAAGTATCTAAACACCCTTTTATATATGATTACATAGATGATTGATTAGATTTCCAAGAAATTGAAACCAAATTTGAAGGCTATTTGAAACTAATACATCTAGAAAAACACAACATCACGGTTACAGAAAGTCTTCTGTGGACAGACCTGAGGGTAGGAGTACAAAGACATAACATCAATCCATCTTCAGTTATAAAATAAAATTCAAAGCTGTGGCCTGAGGACAGCCTGTATTGACATTTGTTTGTACTGTGATAAGGGTATAATATTTTGTAATGTCTGTTAGAATGCAATTGCTGCAAGTGTGACCTTCACCTGAGCCTAGAGTATCAAACACAATAGCTTTTGTAACTCTCTAACCATTTTTAATAATAAATTACCTATTTAATGTGAAAAAAAAGAATCCAGTTTAACAACATCGGGGACAATTTAGGGTTTCTTACCTCTGTCTGAACTAGGTAGTTGCGTTGTGTGCGGATATGTTTGAGAAAATCCAGGACACTGACTGTGCTTTTGTCCTTGATCTGCTGTAGCATGCTGTCAATGACAATGTACGTTCCTGTGCGCCCAACCCCTGCACTGAGGAGCAGAGCACAAAGCAATATTAGTATAACCACAGGCCCATAGAGGGAGCTGTTAACCAAGTCAGCAAATATAAGACTCTGGCACTCATAAGTATCATTCATTTAGCCCAGGAGCTCAGTAATAAGTACCATACCTGCAGTGCACCAGGACAGGGCCCATGTCTGAAGCGCGAGCTGCTGAGGATCGGTTAATAAAGGTGAGAACAGGGAGGGTGTACTCTGGCACTCCCATGTCAGGCCACTGAGTGTAGTGATACTGAACCACGATGCGCTCGTTCAGCTTCCCTTTTGGATTCCCCTTCTGACCCTAGAACATGAGAGCAGACGTGTGCCCCTAGTGAAAATAAAATACTTCTACTAGTAATAGATTTATTGTACACGGAGGACATCATTGTAGTCCGGCTGCATCAGTGAGTTTAAAGTGCAGACTTAGCAACCAATTTACAGAAGAAAGTCTTTACTAGCCAAAACATTCCTTGAACCTTAATGGTGCAACTCAACTTAATGAATCACATGTTTGAAGGAATATATACACAACTTAGTAACAGATTTACAAATAGCTCTTAGTTACCTTTTTAACTTTAGTGTTTCTTATAAGGAATCGCCGCAGTGTGTAGCAGGCATGCACTTTGGTGCTTTTTAGGGTCACCACAATATTTCCATATTGCTCGCTGTTCTCTGTCGGCCAGTACTGGTCACATTTCCGCTGAGGACACAAAAGACACATGAATGATATAAAATGTCTGAAATACAGTTACCTTCTGTAAGGAATTTGTTCTGTATTTTTCACTTCTGTAAATTAAATTGAAGTGAACCTACTCTCCCTTTCTCCACCAGGTTGGTGATCATGATGATGATTCCTGTGTTCTGCTCCCACACCATCCTCCAAAAGTCCTCAAACGTAGACTTGAGAGGGCCCTGAGCAGCTATATAAGCTCTGGGCCGGTTGTAGCCCTGAAACAGGAAAGCGGCTGAATGTGTTTACTGGTAAGATGCAATCCATATTGTATAAGTTATCAACAAACACTGGTATGACTGGTTTACTGACACAGGTAGGTCATGAAATCCACTCATTCAGCTGACAGAAATGGTAAATATTTAAACATTAATCAATATTCTTAAAATAGATTTGTATTTCTCTGTGGGTGTTAGGATTTTGATACCTAAATCAATATTTTAAATAAAAATGTCAGCATTTAGCACTGTTCATGACACGAGACAGGACCATGCAGGTGGATTTCACAACCTTTCTAAACACAAAAAATAAAACCAAACCAGAACGTGCATAAAAAAAAAACCTAAGCAAGCGGCTGGTAAAACTCACATCAACATAGTTGGCATTAATGTAATCCGAATGTTTGGCATCTTTCCCCGCCAGAGCTCTTAATTTCACCCTGCTGTGGTCATCTAGTGAGAGCATTAACATATTTGTGTGGATTATTAAAGGGATGAAAACATGTTATAAACGCATTATTGGACTGCGCAGCAGTAGAGATCATAATCAGATTTTACAGCTGACTCACAGGCCACAATGTTGATGTATCTGTTTTTGTGCTTGTTGTCGGGATGATTGGAGTGTTCTGCAGTGATTTTCAGGTCTGCTGTGGAGCGCTGGACCTCCTGGAGAGAGGAAAAATAGAGAGAAGATGTAATTGAATTACCCCCTTTAACTGTTACGGTGCTTTTAGAGAAACTGCATATTTTAATTTTTAACAGACCAACTTTTTTAAAATATCTCACTTTCTTTTTTTTTTATCCTGTGAAAGGAGCTCTGAGCTCACGATAAACTGCAAAGCAGAACCTCTGGCAGGGATTCAGTATCTCGGTCAAGGACACTTCAGAAGAGCAGATGCTTACTGCCACTGGGGCTTGAACTCAGGCCTCAAGAGACAGCCTTCATCTCCTCTTCACTACACCACGCTGCACCCACCCGCCCATTTAATACAAAAATCATTTAAACACAGCTTTTTTTTGATGCATTTGAAAATTATGCACACAAACTTCACATCAAATGGCCCCAATTAGAAGGATTCCTCTCAGGGTGAAGCTTTTGCTTCATTTCTTAACCTGGTTACACAGAGAATGTGTTTTCCATCCAGTCAACCAGCAGACAGACCTTCTCTAATTAACCTCCGTCTCTCTTGATCTTTCTCTCCGTCTTTCTCTCAACCATCTGCTCAAAAGTTGCAACCCTGCACACTAAGGCATGCAAAAGATAATCCAACCACTGTTAAGACCCAGGCCCAAATGCAGATAAAGTGTGCACGGTAGAGGAGGAGATGGACAGTGCTGAATAGACTAATCGGACTATCTTACTAAACTACAGAAGAAAATAACAAAAGTATATCTATGTTTTCCGCAGTCTTATGGTGCTTTCACACCTTATCTGTTTGGTTCAGTTAAAACAAACTTGCCTGTTTGGTTCGCTTCATTAGGGCTGGTGTGAAATCTGTAATTGGGACGTGGTGCGAACCGAACAACCGGACCAAGACCATCTGAAAAAGAGTCTCACGGTTTGCCTCCAAGCAGACTGTGGTGAGGTTTGTTTGTGGTGTGAAAGTAAAATAGAACCACTTGATTTTATGATATACTTTAAAATGTAAACTACGAGTAAATAACTTCTTATTGTAAGCTGTCAAGAAACCAATCCAGCCAAGAAAGATTGAGCGAAATGTATCAACCAACAGCACTATGACAATGCTTAGTACTTAGTATCAATCATTTCTTTATGAGCTCCTTGAGACCCCAGAGAACATAAATAAATATTTGAGGTGCAATAAAGTAATGCATAACTTGCTATACCGCTGGTGATGCAGGTTGGCAGCTGCCAAAACTGTCCAATCAACGAGTAAACTGTCCATCCATATGGTTTCATGTTTACTCCTCTTCATTAGTTTGTAATAAGTCAAAGTGAACACATAGCAGAGCAGAAGTAAAAGGCAACAATGTACCTGTTTTTTTCCCCCAGTTGTACAGACCAAATTAATCCAACTCCAATGCAAAACCACCATTAGTCATATAGCAAAGGTTAACAAGGCTTCAAAATGAATAATTATTGAAGTGGCTTTCAAAGTGTACCTCAAACTCCTCAGAAAAACCTTGCAGGTTGTTCTTGTAGAGCTCCATGGTGTGTTTAATAAACTGCTTAACAGGGATGGCCTCCATGTCATCTGCACAACAAAAAGAAACATATGAGTTACCTGAGTGTGTTGGAAATACACGAAAGCTCAAAGAAAAGTTATATTTGTGCCATTTTAACAGACTGACCTCTATCAAAAACATATAGATTTGGTATTTTGAGCATTTATAGTAGGGAGCATCTGTCACATCTGAGTCAAATCAGCCACAAAAGCACACATGAGGGATCCTTGATTAGGCTGGTAACAATCATACTTGGACAATAGTAAAAGGGACCCAGCTGTCATTGCTGCCGATGCTTGCAAATGTCTTAACTAAA
This sequence comes from Echiichthys vipera, assembly GCF_963691815.1. Taxonomy (NCBI): domain Eukaryota; kingdom Metazoa; phylum Chordata; class Actinopteri; order Perciformes; family Trachinidae; genus Echiichthys; species Echiichthys vipera. The sequence goes on along the minus strand of NC_139825.1, from coordinate 24,849,138 downwards.
ACCCTCTTGCAGCTGGGGCTTTAAGGGCTCTTACTTCCCTCAGTGGTTACAGCGTTATGGGTGAATTCTGGATTGTTAATCTGTTCATTTATCAAAATGTCTTCCCATGTATTAGTGTCAAGCGTCACTTATCAGTCTAATCAGTTAATCTGAATGGTTCTGGGTGAAATGTGGCTTTAGGAGCTGGAAACTGAAATGAAGTAAGGCTGATTAGGTCCAATTTTTCTTGACAAGATTTAAAACTATAGAGGTATGCATGTTCCACAGCACTATATGCAATATTAATGCTTTTAACGGTGATCTCATTTAGTCATTTTCCACTTTAGCATTTAAATGTCTACAAATATCCATGAAGACAAGTGATCCAAATTCTGAGCCAATAAAACCACTGTTCTATGAATTTAATTTTCTTGCACATTTTCAACTTAAATCAAGTACATGGTCATGCAGAATAATGTGCTGTAAGAAAATAGTTCCAGCTTCTAAAAGTACAAGAAAAAGAGAAGACTGACAGGAAAGGGGAAAGAGAACAAAAAAGACAAGGAATAAAAGCCTCAATGAATGCGGAGTCAATACTGGCATCAACTATGTTCTTTAACTGTGATATCCCAGAAATGTCCCCGAGCCTTAGACAGTTGTGGAAGTGCCAGAGCGCTGCTGCCTGGGACATTCAAGGCAACAAAAAGCCAGTCACATAATTCCTATAGGTGCTCTCCGAGTAATTTCACATGTAAATGGACAGAAACTGCAAATGCAGACATCGAGGTAACAGAAAGCCGTTCGAAAACAGTTAACGGTGGCTTGTGCATGTGTCCTGTAGCAGCAGACATATATTACTCAAGTAGTCAAGATTCCTTTGTCAGTTTCTTGGTACAGTTTCAGCCTTTAAAATCACTCTTTTTTAGTAGATAAAACAAGATTTTTTTTCCCATGTTACCCCACAGTGCTGTCAAATTAACGTACCCCATCCCTGACAACACCATGTATTTCAACCATTTCTCCATTACTTTAAGCTAACTATTCCAACTATATATCTTTCTTTCTTTATTGCTATTTCAACTGTTTATTGCAGTACATTTCACTATCCATATTAACCATCTGACCATTAATTTCAGCTAACTTTTTAACTGTTTATCCACTACTTTTTGCATTAACATTTACATTATTTCTCTTGAGCTAATCAATGATCTTTCCATCTATCAACACATATAACACCGAAGTAAACATAGAATACCACATAAGTATCACCGTAATACAAGTCTATAAGTATACTTTGACATAAAATTATGAATAACTGAACATCATATATATAACATTTTTAATATGATGACAAAAGTATTGCTTACCTGGTATAGGGATGATTGGAATATTCTCATTGGCCACCACCCGTGGAGAGCTGCTCTCTTCCACATAGAAGTGAGCAGTCTGGAAAAATCTCCTACAGGGGCACAGAGAGAAAAACAGTCATTCTGCAATAAAGTCTATTAGGGAGTCGTTATCCCATTGTTCTCAGATCTGGTCCATCAACATTAGCATCTTAAAAGTTGAATAGAATGACACAAGGAGGAACAGCAGAACACTGCTAATGAAGACCCCAGAGTGAGTGGGACACAGCTGAGTCATCGACGAAGAGCAGCTCCTGGTCTACTGGGAACAGGTAAACAACTCACAGTGTAGAGTCCTATTAAGCTCTTTACTCAAACTCAAGACAACTAATCCAAACACACATTTTCTCTTCAACACAACACACACCACTTTCAAGAGCTCCCAATTCACTTTGAGGACAACAGAATAAAAAAAGTGTGTTTCTGTAGGAAATGTGTGTGAATTCAGCCAACAGCTGCAACTCAGTGCACAGATGTTCATATGTAAACAAGTAATGACAAAGTTCTTTGTCAAGACCAGATTAAACTTTTGACATTCATTAAGTTTAGTGCCCCCTCTTGGACAACCCCTCCCTAATTTAAAACAATTCAAGGTCCAAAGTTCAGAGTGAAAAACTGTAAATCTTGCCAAATCAGTGCTGAATGCATATCTTTAGATGAAATTTAATTTATTGCTGGGGATATATTAGTGCTTTGTAAGAAGATGAATTAAAAACATTCCACATTAAAGACGCCCTTCCACAAACAAAAATCAACAATTCTTCCATTTGTGAAATCTTTTTAGAATGCTCCTAAAAAACAGACCAGGACCTTAAATATTCCTCACTTACAGAAAGGAATTTTTAACGTCTTGAACACCTCGCGCATCCTTTACAGCCTCCACCCCCTCCTCATGCACATACAACGTATATTAACAAATGCATATAAAAAGACCCGTGGTTCATCCAAGTGTTTCCCAGGTTTAATCCTACCTGTACTTGATGCAGAGGAGGGAGCAGATGCTTGTCATTGTTTAAGAGAGACAAAGCTAAGCCCAGAGAGAAAAGTAAAAAGGCTGAACTGTAGTTAAATATATAGAAAGAAAGACTGAAAGGGGAGGGGAAAAAAAACAAAAAGGGAGGAGAGCTCCCCCTTGGCTAGCGTCACAGCCTCCCAATCCGATGGCTCCCTCAGGGTGCAGATGTGGTGCGGCTAACTAACCAGTATAGTCGACATCTCCTCCCTGATTCTCTCTCATCATCTCAAAAGAATAGCTTGCTTTGGGAGAGTGGAAACTGGGATGAAATAGGCTTTCTGAATGGAAGTCAATGGAGAGAGGGATCCTATTCAACACTGGTGTCAGCAGCAATGAGCCACTCGCATGAAATGGGATTTTTCTTCTCTCAGCTGAACATCTGTGAGTTTTCAACAAACACCTCAAGCCTCAGAGGCTTCCAGATGTGTACTGTGATGCCAGCAATTAATTCCATTGTAGACATAACCTAAGACTAACTGTGAAAATGAACAAGCACAAGGATATTACGCTTCAAAAGATGATCAATTGGTTACATATTTTAAATAAACATTTGAATATATAAAGATATTACGTTGTTAAAACATCTGTGCAGAGCATGAAGAGCGAAGAGAGTGTGAATGGGTTGATTTCATCTTTCATCGTGGGCTTTTCCCCAGAGGAGGCAGGCATTGTCTGTGAAGTGTCAAGAGTTGTCACAACAACAGCTTTGATGGCCATTGCTAAATCTCAAAGCTGACCCCTTCTCCTCTACTCAAAAACCACGACTCTCAGTAATCGATCAACTGACTCCATCCGCTACAGTTGTCTTGCTCTCTACTGCTCTATGGAGCAGCGGATAACCAGGCTGTTATTTATACCACGCTATTATATTATCTGACACCACAAAATGCCACATTAAGGTGTAACTGGCCCATAAGCATTCGCTGCAGTGTAATCACACTTGTAAAATATCCTGTTAAAAATAATATATATCATACATCTAACAAATTTTAAGTATTTACGAAAATAAATCTCAGAATGTAAACAGACACAATGGTACCCAGCTGGAAGCAGAGCCTTTACAGACAGTAAATATGCATGAGACCAGCTGAGGAAATTGTCAATAGTGCTATATGTTACTCATTAACCATCCCACATGTGCCAGTGGCCTGGTCTGTGTAATTACTGGGGCTCCAATGGCGTGGCTGGAAAACAGCCCAGCAGATAAAGATCCAGATGGGACCCCTGCTGGCTCTGCAGGGCTTTCAGGTCTCCTGACCTCACCCAGGTGGATGATGGGCCTGATGTACAACATGCGGGGAGGAAAGCAGTCTTGCTACCAGAATGTTTGTTTTATCTATCTATGTATGTATATATATGGCTGAGGGGAAGATAGTTTTTTTATACCCTTGTGGGAGGTATCAGTGATACCCTTATTAAGATTGATGTATTAAGATGTATGTAAAAACACTTCATGTAAAGATATTTTACCATTATACCAATTTTTTTTAGAACTATAATGTGCCATCTGTATGTTGAACTCACCTCCAGTAGACCATCACAATCAGCAGCATTATGAGGCAGAGTAGAGTAAGAGCAGACACCACCACCAGGGGGACGATCCACACCATCCTGCCTATACCTGGGTGAGGGGTTCGGGTCATGTTGGACAAGATGGTGCTGTCTGGAATGTAACACATGAACATAAATACATGCTTAAAAAGTTTCTACTGAATTACACCAACTCATCAGATTTTTTAAGTTACCACAGTATATCCAACGTCAACCTGAACCTGGTTTGAGCTTAATATTTTGCTTGGTTGAGAATAAACCTATAAATAATAATAAACCAGTCAGTCTATTAGAGTAAAACATGTATTAACCTTACCATGAGACCCTTCTAACATCAGGAACAGAGCAAAACAGACTGATCATGATAATACCTAAGCAATCTCAACCAGAACCCAGTTTGGGCCAGAATTGTAGCACTATTATTGTAGCAATATTAATGCCACTAACAGTATCTCTAACATCTCACATTGTTAGGGTAAAAAAAATCTTCAAAAATGCTCTCCCTTGAAGCAAACTCTTTCAAAATATGCTTAAAGGGATTACTTGAGGCATAACCCTGATGGCAGATGGCTTATTTCTACCTTCAGACCTCTGTGCTGTACACACAAAAGCCTGGAGCTTTATCTTTGATTGAAATGGTAACCGGTGTAGTCACTGCTTTAACTCAGTTTATTTGTTATGCTAAATTTGGCTCCATAACTGTTGGTAATGATCACAGAAAAGCATTGCCTTGAGCCATAGTGAGAATTTGAAAGGGATGTGTCTGTTTGGGTAGTGACAACAAGCAATATTGTGTCATATCTGTGTGGGAGTGCGAGTTCTGCTCACCAGTGTGGACAGAAAAAGGCCAGAGACTCTTGCCATCACTACTGATCTTTGGAGACACCGTGGAGCTCTGGGGAATCTGGGGAATCTGCATCTCTGCGGTGTCATTATGAGGCTCCTGAGTGGAGACTGCATTTACATCTGTGGGTTTCTTCTCTGCGTTGACCAACTGATCGTCACCAGTGCTTGCAGTTACTGTGGTGCCTTTGACTGTAGGCTTCCTTTCTCCTTTCTCTTTGGCTGTGGATGCGGGGGTAGGGATTAAAGGCTCTTTGGCCACAGTGCCGTTTGCTTGCTTTTCCTCATTATCAGGTGCAGTCTTGTTCTTTCTCTTCTTCTCCTCTTCTCCCTCTCCCTGCTCTCCTTCTCCCTCCCCTTCCTTATCCTCCTCCTCCTCCTCGCCCTCACGTGCAGCCTGCTTGTCCTCAGATGGGGTGTCTGTCCCTGAACCCTGGGGCGCTGCCTGCTCAGTGCTGGACTTCACCGGTGGGACGGATGGACGGGTGGGGTTCTGCGTGGCTTGTGGTGCCTGTGTGGGCCAAACGGAGCTGGGCAAAGAAGAGATGACCCCTCCACCCACGCCCAAGCCTGCCAACAAAGTGCTCGTCACTACTGATGCCACTGTGGCCTGGCTGCCACTAGAAGAGGGGCCCATCCCCGTTGCCATGGAGACAATGGAGAAGTGGATGCCAGAGGACGTCCAAGTGGAGGAACCAGAACTGATGGGTGCCATATCTGCTGAGGATGCTGGAGAAATTGTGGGCTGACAAAGACAGGCAGAATATAAGTGTAAAAAGTGTTTATCCAACCACATGAAAATTACTTACAAACAAAAAGAAATTGACCCTTCTGTATTCTCATGGTCAACTTACCATCCCAGTCTTCACAATACGGGACCCTTCAAATATTCGTGTTGTATTAGCTGAAAAACAAAAGGAGCAAGCGAGCCTTCTGAAATCAATCTCATTTGTCTGACAAGCTAAATGAGCTCTTCTTTAAGAATGCATAATGACTCGATAGCTGGAGGGTTTTGACCACTTACCCCTGAACAGCAGTGTTTGACTGAAATCACTGCGCAGGTCATGTTGACACACTGCCTGCACTCTGAACAGGTACAAGACATCGGGGGACACATTAGTGATGACAGCTTTCTGCAAAATAAAAGACACACATACGCATACACTTAAGACCACTTGCCAAAATGTTGTATGTAGTATCTGCATGTACAAACTGTGGATACTGTTCATTCATATTGCCCAAAATGAAAAAACACTGTTCCGTCAAAAATGTATGGCCAGCAAGTTTGATGCAGTCTAAAAACTAATTTACTGTCTAATTTAATTGTGATGCAAACTTTGCAATTGGCTTTACTTGTATTAAAATGGCCCTCAGAACGGACGAGTGATTGCCTCTGGTGTTGGAGAGCTAGTATTTCTCAAAAGTAATTCAGATAAAAGGTTGCCCAGAGATAGAAACTGAAAATTGAAATGGAAATGAAGTGGGAAAAATAAGAAAGACTGACAGGAGAGAGTGGAATGGAGAGAATACTGTCAGTTAAGCAAATGATAGACTGTATTAATGGAGCGTAACCACTTAGAGCACCTCACGGACACATTAATCGTTCTGTCAGTCAGCCGTCTGCACTAAATGTAAAATAACAACAAGGACTTACAAAGCTCTTAGCAGAACATATATCACTTTAGATGACTCTATATCAATCTGTTGTTAAAGACAGTATGGTAAACGTATGGGTTCAAATATAGGTTTTAATAAATTACTACTTCACATTTGACACGTAAGCTTCCAGTTAAACCACAGTATAATATCTTAACAGAGAATTTCTTGTCAAAACCACAGAACAAAGAAAATGAAGACTCTGAAGGCTGTAAAGATATGACGGCTCTGCTGGAGGACTTCAGGGAGCGGTGTGGCTGATGCGGAGTTAAAAGGTTAGTAAATGTAGCTGGAGGAGGCTGAGAGCAGCAGGTAACCAGCAGCATGGGGAGAATGAAATTGCAGCGAGATGGTTTTTATGTCCGACAGAACCGTTGCGGCAGCTCTCTGAACACGCTGCAGGTGAGACATGGATTTCTTAGGGGTGCAGGAGTTAAATTAATTAAATAAATGTTAATTTACCTCTAGCTGAGGATAGCCTTAGTATAATTTGTGAGGGAGTTCTTGACTGTTGGAAGCCTGATTGTGTATTCATTCAACCTATCTTGCATTGCCAGATCTATCTCCACAGCGCTGTGTCAGTGCTGCAGAATGGTCAGAGTTAACATGGTATAGATGAAAGAACACTAATTTGTGTTTCTGTAAACCAATCACAATTGTCTTGGCCAGCACTAAGCCCCATAATGGAGATAACAGATTGGGATTGAGAATGCCTGACACCCGGCACAGTGGCTTTATACTCGCAATATACACCCAGTAAGCCAGATCAATTTCAACCAGCCAACCTTGTCAATAGTGTTTAAGCTTTAGGGGTTGCAAATAAACCCCATGAAAAAATACATTGTCTGATGTGGTTTTTCCACAAAATAGTTAAACCTGGGTAAAAATAATCTTTATATTACATTGACTCCTCCTCTCTGTCAGAAGTTATGACTATGCAAATATTCTTCAAACTTCAAACTTCAAAAGGTGTAACTGCTGAGCGCAAGGTGTCTCATTACGCAGTGATTCTCAAAGTGGCCAAAGGCCAGGGGGTCTGTGAAAAGTTTTCACATTCACAACGATTTTACTGATAAGCTCAGAGCCATATGATGGATTAGACGATTTTGAACAGGCTCTCAACTGGAACTGGTCCTCGATTCTTACCTCTATTAAAAGGCTTCATAGTTCAATGAATAATATCTTAATATTTAAATCTACTATATAAAAGTTCAAAGATTACTCAAACAGATCAAACAAATAAATAACTCTTAGAATCGCTTAAATGCAGAAGTTGCTTTTTGGACCACAAATTTCTTCCAAACTAGTTGTGTGAAAAGTTGTAGAATGTGAAAACAGATTTTTAGTGTCAAATTGCACACACATCACCCTGCAAAGTAAAGGTTAAACATCCAAGTGAAGTAAACATTAACTATTGGGTGGAAGGGATTATTAGCGAATGCATTAGTAGTTATTTTCTAAGAATTAGAGCAAAAGGAGGATATAATACGTGCAAAGGTTTACATCAGTCCCTTCAGATCCCCCCTCCTCTATGCAGTTTCTCCAATCAACCATTAGCAGTCAATAGTGCAGCAAAATTTCATGATCCTTCGACAGCTTCTCACCCAAGATGATGACAACTGTGTTTACTGAATCGCATGCTAGACAAAGTACTGCCACAAGGGAATTCATCCCAGGTCTCTGAACCAGTGTGTGATTGTTTTGCCCTGCACTGTTTATAACTAAAGAGGCATTAATGCAGAATGTCGAGAATTCCCTCAAATGGAAGGATATGTGACCAGGGAGAAGAATATGTAGTGGAAGACGAGTCCTGTAGGTCTAACCTCTGCAGGAGGAGGACATATTTCTGTCAATACAGGACATCTTCTGTAAAAAAGATTGTGTGATCACTGGTGTCAAAAACCTCTGTAGGACTACACTTGCACAGTTGCTACAGTGTTGGTTTTCAACGATTAACCGTTTTCAAATAATATGAAAAATATATATTCTATAATCTAATAGGTTCTTTAATCTTTTAGCCTATAATACATTAACCTGCATCACATGTTAGTAAAGTAAATGTATAGATTGACATAAAAGTAAAACAACTTGATGAAAAATGCTTAAAGTTATTCAATGCCACAGGCCGATTTGTCTATATCTATACATGTGACTTATCAGTGTGTGGCAGTCCTGTGTGTCTATTCTTAGACAGGTGAGTGACAGGGGTCACTGTCATTGTCTGGGCCCTAAAATCCAGCAACAGCCCAGCGCAGAGTTCCTCACAACCTGTCACCTCCTATACACACTGTCACTGATCCTGCCAGATACACGGGAGGCTCTGTAAACCAATCAGAGCTGTTAGCACTACATCCATCACAATTCTGAAAAAAAAAAACCTGCTTTGGTCTGCTGTTAGTGGCAGATGATAATAATACACACCATGCTCTTGTCCCCAGTCTCGGTGAAGGTCTTTTCGTCAGCAACATCGCGTTTCACCCAGCTGTAGGAAACCATGTAACTGGTGATGGGTAGGTGGTAGACAGTCAAAGGGCGCTCCCAGCTCACCATCAATGCCGTCCGGTTCAGCGGCTGGATCTTCATTCTCACTGGGGCACTGCTGCACACTGAAAGACCAGAAAGGAAGGCAAGTGTATTTATACAGCACATTTCCGCAATGAGGCAATTCAGAGTGTTTTTAACAAAAGCACTGAGACCAAGTGCACAAGAAAAGGACATCCAAAGGTAAAATGAGATGAAATAGATGCATAACATGAGATGGAATTTAAAACCCACTGAATATACATCAGTGGTGGAGATTTTATCTTTTAAGATTGGTAACTAAATATTATTTCGCCTCAAGAGTATTAGAAGAGAGTAAGATGAAAAAGCAGCATGAAAAGAGAAAAAAAGGTTACTTTTACTTGAATATGTAGCTGGGTGAAAATGAGAGGCTTTGTTGGAAGGACTGCTTGACCACATGTATTTGTGGCTGTTTGTGTGTGTGGGTAGAATGCAGGTTGCCTTTTAACAAGCCTATCATTACTGTCTGCTGCTGACTCAAATACATTTCTACTCGACTACAATGTACAAGTGTATAGAGTTTAATGCAGTACCCCAACAACACAAAGTGCCTGTGGAGGCTTGACTGGTGTCAGGTACATCTAAGGCTTTCAGTGAATATAATCATTTTGGACACTTGAGTCCTTTTCATGACAAAAAAAATGTAAGTGATTTAAGGTAGAATACAAAACAGCAGGGTGTAGTGCTAAACATGTGGTAGAGATAATGCGCAGCTTCCTGCACATACGCAATTTGCCAGTTCCTGTCTGTGCAACATTAAACAGGATGCATGAGGAAGATGAAAGAAAAATCTGTAAGCCAGCCCCAAGGGGGCAGTATAGACTGCAGCACGGATATTTACACAAGCATCAGTCAATAAGTGAGTAGGGGACAATCTGGACATGCTTCTCAGCACATTAGGGCAGCAGCAATCAGGAACCAGTGTCAGCTGATTATGTGCACACAGGGTTTCTGTCAAATTGAAATTGTCACCGCAGTTTTCTTCATTTACAAAGTGCAGCTATGGTGCAAATTATGAACCATGATCTCTGAAAGGGAGACAGGGTGGGAGGAAATCAGTCAGAGGAACACAGGAGGGAAAAAAAACACAATAGCGAGAATATCTTGGGGTGTTGATGAGTTGTGACAGGTGTGAAATGCATTATAACCCATTGGATGTTCCTTGTCAACTCCAGTAGCTCATAATCACCTGTTTAATAACAGCTGAAGACGTCACAATGGTTTTACTGCCTGCATTATTACAGTCATGTCAGTCATTATTCTTTTTACTGTCAACAGTGGTGCAGAGTTGATTCTAAAATCAAGCAGGTTTGAATCTATCAGATAAATATCTCATCAACACCTATCTGGCAACGTGAAATACAATACTGGTAGGATTCCTATATTTGTATTTTTGTTAAAGAATTTAGTTGTTAATAATAATTTTCTTGCATGTGGTTTTCTGTTGGTTAAGTGTGACATCTCTGTATTCATTTTATGTTTTTTTATTTATTTAAAGATAGTTGTTCTTTTGATAAGAAACATTTTAACACAATGGCTGCTCTGCAACAAAATGAAGTTCTCCTTTCAATCAAACATTTGTATGCATTTTCTTTTCATTTTATCTCAGGTTTAACTGAAAACAAAATATTCAACTGAGAGACAGCATGAATCAAATGAATAGTTTCTAATGTTTAATCACAGGCACAACTACTTAACATGCTCGTGACTTTCTAGAAAAAAAATTATAATTATCTGTGAATAGATGCACTGTAACATGCCAAAATCAGACTTAATGTGGTTTCACTTCAGCCTGCAATACCACTCAAAGCTGAACACAAATCTTTCTCCTGGCAGATTCTGCCATGAAGGGAATGAATTGACTGCTGTCAACAAACAGCAGTTCCACTGCTTCTCTCCTTTCAAGGCTGCTCTACAAAATGATTTAAAGATGCTGTGTACAGACATTGGAATGACGAGAAAAACAACAATATAATTTAAAACACACATAGAGAAGGCGGTTTATACATAAATAGTTATATACATTTCTGAACTTTGCAGGAAAGTTAAGTTTTGCATGTCATCCAAGGCTTATTACTAACCATAGACTGTATAAAAAAAGGACTTAGCCTCTCCACTGGGGCCCATTCTCTCATTCACTCTTCTCACATCAACTACCCAAAAAAGGGCATTGATGTGACGTTGGGGGGAGGGAGATACGCCCATCCGGCTGACGTATACTGAATTAGCCACATTAGCACCACGGCCCTGGAGCTAGGCTAACAGAACACGTTACTAGATAAACGGGAGCAGGAGTCAATGTTGAGATTTTTTTCTGGGACCGGGAGTCATTTCCGTTTTTTATTAACAAAAGGGTACAAAAATAACTCTAACTTTGCGACGACTTTATCAGTAGTGTTCAAGTAGAAAAAGTTTCTCGTGTTCGGAATGCAGAGTTAGTGGGACAAATTATTTCGCATGTCTCTACCGGAGATTACACCGGCTCCGGGAGTCAAGTACAGGCAGCCAGTATTTACGATCAATGATTTAAACTGATATTCAACACAGTACCATGCTCATAGACTGTCAAACACAACCCTCGTGGCCTGAATCCTCCCAGTGTTCCAGATTAGCATCTAGTGTATGTGCCATCGATAGTACGCTGTATTGCAAGTCATGGTGCAAGTGCGGCTATTCAATTAGCATAACAGAGCTAACATTAACGCGGTATGTTCCTAAACCATCTGTTTGTACAGTTGATCAAAGAGTAAACCATCTTGTCACTTATGGAAACACCACCACACGAATGACCGCAGTCCAGGTCGAGATGAGTTAGCATGCTAATCCTGACAAAGGGGCTATAAATATATAAATAGTGACAGCCAGAGGCTAACTGTCACTTAAGAGGCTGCAACCCTAATTATTCATAAACTTTAACCTCCAATAAAATTAAAACTAGCCTGGTACAAACAAATTCACCCCCCTCAGTGTTGTCATTGAGAAATGACCTAAACATACAGATGAGAATGGTTATTTGTACCAGGCCTTGAATAGGTTTAATTATGCTGTAAAAATCAGCCTGTTTAACATGGGGGTCAATGAGAAACTGCGCTATTGTGCAAACTACTCCTAGTGGACACTCGGAGAATTCCGTATTGGGTCCACCAGGAAGTGGCTGTGGTGGGGGCTTGATACTTACACAAATACAGTACTTATTGCATCAGATTGTGTGACTCTTCCTACAGAAACCACCATAGTCACAGCACTGACATCAACATCAAACTATTATAATAATATATATTATTAATGTATGAATAATGTTGTTAGTTGATTGAGAGAAAATGAACCAATAATATAGATAATTTATCTATTAACAGTTATCATAACTGATCGTCATTTGGTTAATTTTTCAAGAGAACATGTCAAACATTCATTGGTTCACGTTTCTGTATGTGAGGATTTACTGCTTTTCTCTTTTCTATTAAGCTGGACAAAACAATTAAGTTCAAGGCATTTTTCACGACATCTTATAGACAAAACAATTAATCAGCTAATGAAGAAAATAACCAACAAAGTAAATAATAATGAAAATAAGTAACTTGCAGCCATATGGACCACATTGTTAATCAAATTCTAAACAGAGGTACAGTAAATGTGATCGCCTCGTGGGAAAAATCATGCATACTTATATTTTTACACATGCAGGTAAGGAGTATAACGGCTCTTTCCCCATGCTTTTATTATCTATAGTTCAGCAGACTTGGGTGCAAAATTGTTGCATTTTTCATTTGGTTCGGTTAACTTTCAAACTACACTTTGTGAAGTGCACCAGACATTGAAAACAAATGTCACACCATCGAAAAGGTCACTCGTCTAATGGATTTGATATTTAATACTCTGTTAAATCACATATAGGTCTGTAACATGTGTGCAAGGTTGAATTATATTAAAGTTGTACTCCATAAGATTTGAGATCTCTTGTTTCTAGCGGCCTCTTTGCAGTAAGATGTAACTGCAGGCGAGCCTGTACAACTTTCAATTGCAAATACATTTAAAAAAACTCTAAGTTGGACCTAACAAAAGAATGTCATTTTTAATTAAATGTGTCCACTTTAATACTTTTCACACTGATTAATCAATGAATAATGCACTATTTCTTGGTTCACTGTCTACATTTTGGTCAGCCATTTCCCTCCAGGGTTCAGTTAAAAAAAAAAAGGGTAAACAGCTTAGGCAGAGTACACAAACACTAAAGTAAATGAGGCCCTGTATATCTTGGCATCATTACTGGACAAACAGAGAACCTGCCCCCCACACACACTAATATGCAACCTATATGTTACATCAGAAGCTATGCATCTCAAATAGCCAAACAACTCTCAAGGCTGTCAAAGCCACAGTGATGAAACATGAAGTCAAGGTATGATCTAGGCTCTCACATCATTCATTTTGCGCAGATAGATATCACCCCTTACACAACGTTGACAGATGTCAGCCCTGAAGATAAAACTGACACCATTTGCTCCCAGCGCCTCCCATTAAGTAGGAATTCTTACATTTTAGCACAGTGAAATAGAAATGCAAGTGAGACACAAAAAGAAAACAAGCATGAGGGAGGAAAAGCTGGAAAAAAAACTGAGACACTGGTCCACATTCATTCTGCCTACTGACATAATACCACAAAAGCAATTTCACAACTTAATTTGTATGGTTCTATTTTAGCTGTGCCACATATTAATGATGATTGCTGATCGGCCTGGAGAGAGTGCTCCAACTACATCACAAGCATTTCCAATCAATTCTCCCCGCCAGGCACCAACAACACCACTTTAAGGTGGAGCAGCCTTTCTAATTAGTCTCCATAGTTCCTGTACTGTTCCGTTAAAGAAAGCACTGCAAGATGCTCGCATAAACGAACAAAAATGTTACAATCAAGCCCTGCATAAGGTCTGTGCTTAACATGTTCTTTGATAGAAGAATGAGTAACAATGGGATAATCATGCATTATTCCGACAGGACAATCTTTATGAAAAAAATATATATTATCAGAATTTGTTGAGCAATTTTTTTACCTTATTATAAAAAAGAATGGCCTTCTATGATCCCATTACATTTACTGACCTACTGATTTGAGCTTGGTGTATGAAATGGTGTCCAGGCTGAGCAGCAAATTGAGCTTCCCGAATTTGGTCCCAAAAGACTATCAAAGAGCTCAATAATCATTTTCACAGCAGCCTTTACATTTTTTACCTTAAAAGAAAATAGTGCTACAAAACATAGGAGCCTTTCTGAAAATGGCCAATGTGGAACCCGACTGACCATTTGTTAAACCCCTTCCTCCAAACAGTGGTCGTCCAATCACTTTTCTCCTGGGACATGCAGCTTAGGCCTCAGTCTTTTAGCATGATATCATCATGTATGTAGCCATCAAGTGCATATTTAAAGCCCCTTTACAGGGTTCTCGTTTTAATACAAGTCAGCTGGAAACATTCAATAAGTCTAAGTAAACACAAGGCAAAAAAGTAAGTAAAATAAAATTGAAAAAGTCAGACAGAAATTTTTAACAGCGACATGATGTTATTATTAATTAGTTTGCTACTGTAGCTACAGTTAACAAAATCTGCCAACCACAGTTGTCATTTCAACAGCTAGAAATGATAAGCCTGCTTTTGTCTGTCACTATTTGAAATCCAGGACCCACTATTTAAAAAAAAAAAATCCAGTGGTAAATGTGCCAACATTATCATTATAGACTTAATACATGCAGTGCAAGAATTGAAAACAGTAAATAAGGAGTCAGGGCTAAGCAAACGGTCAATCAGCACACATTTTGAATGTTTGCAAATTGCAAAAAAGAAATAAGCCGATATGACTGTGTGTTCCACACAGTGTGCATTATGTATTACTACTGCAAGTATTTTAGGCAGCAATTCACTATTGCTTATAAAATAGCAGGCAATTATCGTTATTACAGGAGATCCTTTGGCTAGACCAGTGGTGTTGTAGTTAAAATAACAAAGAGCATGTGCTACTACGCAGAACATAGAGCTTACCTCTTGAAGCCTCAGTGCTGTGAGGGCTTCCCAGGACTTCAGTTAAATCTTTCTGCCATGCGTCTTTTATAGCCGACTTAAAGACTTTCCTACTGTCCAGGTTCTGCAGGGGCCGGAAGTTGTTCCTCAAGTACTCTACAGACTTGACGTGGTCCTGTTGCTCTGTTGTAAAGATGGAATAAAAGGCCTCCAGCTAGATAGAAAGAAAGAGAAGAGATATTGAAACAATTTTAGTCTGTGTGCTTTTGTTATTGTGTGTGTGTGTGTGTGTGTGTGTGTGTGTGTGTGTGTGTGTGTGTGTGTGTTGAATATAATATATCATGCAGGACCTGCATTGCTAGCCACTTGCCGGCAGCTGACTGTTCACAACTGGAGCAGAGTATCTGCAAGAAACATTTACACCACAGGCACCAGCAGAAACGGACCTCAATCATCATCCTGGCTATCTATTGGGCTGTAACTTCTCAATGGGGCAAATTTGTGGCCATTGATTGCCATGAATGATCTCCTGCCGCGTGCCGTAATGACTACACATTACAGATACTGTGGAATCAATGTGTCCTATGTGTGCTTGGAGAAATGAATTACAGGTTCATAAAAGACTATCTGTGAGCGTCACAAACATTGTGGCGATGGTCAATATTCTTGCAGCACAAGTCATTTCTGAACAAAAGATGTGTCCTCCTGCAAGTTAATAGAAATTCCACTGAGCCCTGCAAATTTCTAAAGCAGGGCACACTCTAGAGGATATGCAGCCGGGTAACCTAAGAATTGGATGTGTAAAAAGATGCAGCAAAAGACTGTGTATGGGATCAGCAAAAAGCACAGGGCATGATTTGGCATATATTATCTCTCAAAATTACAATATAGCAAAAACAGTTGGAGGTAAACTGATGTAGAGCGCAAAGCTGAGTCCCATAAAATGCTACATTATCCATTTGACAAATGTTAAACCTTTACTGAAATAATTTAAATTAATGAACATTTAATCAATGAACATTTCTGCACTTGAACAACTTTAATAGTGAAATAACCACCACTCCATGTGAACCAGTATTTTATTTAACACCCTATAGCCACTGTCTCAGACCAACAGCATGATATATGTATGAAAGCTATCTCACAGTATCATTGAAATGTCTGTAATTGGCTCCCCTTTCATGCTTACTCATCCACTATATAGGCAGTTATGGTTTCATATGCAGAGGGGGTGAGGAGGAAGGAGTAAAACAGGGAAGGAGGAGGAAAAGTAGATGATGGAAAAAATGGCTTGTGCATCGATAGTGTGGGGAAGCATGTGAGCCACTATGTGCAAATGGAGAAAACAGCTGTGTGTGTGTGTGTGTGTGTGTGTGTGTGTGTGTGTGTGTGTGTGTGTGTGTGTGTGTGTGTGTGTGAGTGTGCGGTGTGTGTGTGTGTCTGTGCGCGTGTGTACGCACCTGTGAGTGGGACAGATACACAGGCCTGGAGAAGATGATCCACTCCACTACCTTGATGCAGGGCGGCGTGGTCAGAGAGCCAGTGTATCGGTAATAACTGCCCACTGACGATGGCAGCAGATCCCTCAGGATGAACGACCTTAGGTTGGTCTCCTTTTCTGTGTAGAGCAAGGGATCAAAACGTGTCAGGGTGCAAACTTACCACATTTTTTTCCACCCTTTAAAGCTTTTGCCTAAAAAACTCTGGATATGTTCAGTTACATTTTACACCAATATTAACACAGCAATTTAATTTCATTCTCCCCGTGGCATTTTAATGGCTTTCCTGAAACATCCACTAGTGGGAATCATGGCGACAGCAGTTGAAAGCCTCACCATTTGTTATCACACCGACCAGATATCTGTACTCTGAGATCTCCCTTAGGTTCTCCTTAGAAAGGGAGCAAAAGGAGGGAGGGTCAGATGAAATGGCCCGCTCTGACAGCTGATCTGTGCTTGGGTGGTAACCTGCTATATTGCGTGTAACAACTGTCGTATCGGCCATGGGGATTAAGACAGATCCAAACGATTACCGGATCTGTTCTATCCTCTGTGTTCAGAACCAGGCAAGGCTGTGTAAAAAAATGAATAAACAAAAGAAAACAACAAGCAGGAATATCCCTTTAGCCCCTGCAAATACCCTATGTGGACTATGCAACTGAGCTTGGTTTTTCCTTGAACTATGATGTGAAAAACTCAAATAAAGCTGAATTTATGTCAAATCCAATCTTATCTAAAAAGTAGAGACTTGAGGTGATAGGGCTGATAGGACTACTGAGGCACTGGAAGCCTTGCCTCATCTGTACTCAAAGTCAAATTCAGTATTCGCAGGCTTTCTTCCCCCCGTCTTCAGACAGTGTACGTGCCCTATCACTCATGGGCCGCCGAGATGCTGATGGATGGATGACTGTGGGATAACGAGCTAGCGGAAAACCAACCACCCTAACAGGGGAGGGGGCGAGGTGCATTTAGCAGCCAGCAGGAAGAGAGTCCAAAAACCACCACACCAAGCTCTCTCTCAGCTGGCAGATGAGAGATACTGTGGTTTTAGCACGAACATCTGTGAAATTTTCAGCCACTTTTGGAGGCTGATGGATATTAAAAAAAAATAATAATCTAGTACAACAAACATCCTTTGGCAACCTGCCTTTATCAAGATTACATACCACAAGAAAAGTGCAGCAATCCAATCCGAAAGCACACCATTTTTCTTATTGCAATTACTTCCATGGAATTTTGAGGGTAGAAATTTCCCTGAACAAAACGACCCATTTTCTGATTCTGACCAATTCACGTTTTTTTTAAGAATTGATAGTGATCTCTAAATGAGCATTTCGCTTCTCATCTGTTTTTCTCTTCCCACTCATTAAGAAAGTTGTAAAAATTATTTTTCACCCCAAGACTCAACACAAAAAGTCATAACCTTCCCAGCACACAACACCAAACATTCATCCCATCATCAAAGTACAGAGTGAAATCATAATTAGAAACAAGTCAATGGAACCCAGCAATAATCTTATGAAAACAGCATGGATACAGCGCAATTACTCTATACTTCTATATATCCTCATCTATTTTCATGTCCTTGTCAGTGTACGATTAGGCTCACATAAAGGCCGTCAGCGGCAGGTTGTAAAACAAGCCATACGTGTCTGTGTAAACAGAGCTGCTGTGTCCCTAGATGCAGAAAGGGATTACACAGTCATGTTAAAACATCTGCTTATGGCTTGCATTAGTCATGCATGCAACGAAGGCAGCACGGCAGCAGTTATTTAAGATATGCCATGAAGAGAACACAAGAAATGAACAGTTTAAATATGAATATGAGCCTTTGCAGGAGCCATGGGCCACACATGTATACACATACATATATCTGACTCACAGTAACAGTGTTGTCTAATTGAGGCTCAGATGTAATTAATAGCTCTCTTTCTATGTGTGAAGCTCCTCAGAGGTCTCCTACTGTGGAGCTGTACTAGCAAGGGGAGGCGGTATTTGCAAATTTTGCCTCCTTTTGAAGTTAAACTCTGCTTATGTCTTGTGTTTAGTCTCTAATTTGTTTTTGTTTTTTTAATGTATTTATTAAAAAAAAAAATGAAAACCAATTCTTAAGCAGTTGAAAAGAAGAGCATCAATCTTTGTTTTGAGGATTTAGGCGAGGAGTACAATGGCTGCACTGTGACAAGGAATGAACCTCTAGGGATCAACCAAAACATGAACAGCAATGTCAGAGTGATTTTGTAAGGGATTATTGCTTTTTGAATATCCCACATGAACTTAATTCCCACAGTATTGTTTCGTGCAAAGGAGATTTTGGTATGACTGAAAAAATTCAGTGGTAAGTAAAAGAACATTGCAGAAAAACTAAGAATAACAATTATCTATATATTCCAAGACAAACACACTCACCACAACCTGTGCATAATATAACATTGTTCTATGTGCAGCAGAGTTACTTTCCCATTACTTACCATGATGCACTACTCCTTTCAATCCCTGGATGATGGGGTCCACAGCTGGATTGTCTTTTTGCCCCAGCTGCAGGAAATGTCCCGAGACGAAGGATTACAAAAGGGATTACAAGACTAGAATAACAATCTAACATAATGACTAAAAACGATCAATATGAGCAAAATACCGGGAGGATGGGGGCTGGGTGGACACAATGAGGGCAACATCTCTACAACACAATATAATCTAGCAGCATCTAATTCTATCTTTTATTATTCTGAAGTCTGTGATGCTCATTTATTGGTGAAATTTAATTTGAAGGTTAACCTTGGCGGATGAGTGGATTCAGTCCTCTGGTCATTTTCGAGGCTGCTGTTTCTGGCATTGTACTACATAACTACATTGTTATGTGTATTTTTCATGGAATTCACTACCAAAGTATTTGTTATACAATGATATTGGGACACAAAATCAACTTCAGAGTACCCTTGAATTAACACATTACACATAATATTTATTTATTATATGTGGCACATTGAAAGCATCTGATTATTTATTATGAGCTTTGTATCCTTAGCATTAGCACATTAGCTTCACAGGACGAACACACGTGTTGATTCCCTCCTATCAATTAGGCCTGTTAATTCTTTGAGATGACTGACGAAAGGTAAATATTTTCAGCCCCACATTCTGCAATATCCCCAATGTCCTACTTAAGAGACAAGCCTGGACAAAACGGTTTTGGGATGCAGGGACCAATCTTCTCTTGCTCAATATTAATTCAGGTCAGTCAGAGGAGAATAATTGTGTGGAACTGAATGCTGAATGTGGATAATATGCACACCTTAGAAGCCATTAATAGGCCTTTGGGGAGCACAGGAAGAATTCCCCTCATTGATTAGAAATGGTAAATCTGAGCCAATGTGTGTGTGCCTGCTTTAAAAAAAACTCTCACTGTAAACTGCTATTCAGCGGATTGTGTATGGTGGTGCTAATTGCAGTAAGCAATAGGGCTGTCGGGACCTGGCGGAGGCATTTAGGTCCTCGCACACACACGCTTTATCAGTGTCTGAGAGTAGACCTACATTACAAACACCTGTGTCCCCATTCCAGCCTCCCTCTTCCTGAGAGCTGACCCTTGCCTATATACTATTAAGCTGAAAGTTAGCCCACATTGATCGTCAGCCATAAATTGCAAAGACACTGCTAATAGAAATTAAGAGCGCAACATGTGCTGCTGGTGTATGCTTTTTCAATGTCCATTAATCGCTGAGGTGTTTTTACTGTAACAGAAATTAGGACCATTCTTGTCTATTACGAGCTTATGAGCGCAGACGTTCAGGGGACAATTTGTACTATCTCTGTAAGCAATCTGCAATGTGCCACAGAAAAGGGAAAAACAATCAGCTGCTAGGTGAAGAGAAACTCTCATATCACAACGCACGTGCCAAAAATCATTTCTAATAAATATTTATAATTTGCTGACCTCAAAAACGTATTCACATCTTCATCCTTTAATAATTGGACTAATGCAATTATAACTCTCGCCCTTAAGTCATAATTGCCTCACCGTTTTACAGTGTCCTTTTTGATGCTTACTCTTATTTCAATTTTGTATCTTCCAGTCAGTTTATTTTTTATCCTCTCTTGTTATATTCATTTACTCATATTTTATAAACTATTTCTTACAGTTGGCGGTAATTTTTATAAGCCTATGGAAAATGACATTTTCCATCTAGGCAATACTACCACTAACTATAATATTAGTTATTCATATAACTAATATTAGTGAACATAAAATCTCCAAATCCAAAAACCAGAGTGCTAAAACTGAGGCTGACACTGACAGCACCCAGGGGAATGAACTCATAACACTAAAATAAAAAAACAAACAAACAAAAACACTCAATCATTGTCTATGGAGCAGCTCCAGACTTTATACTTGATGACATCACAAGTTTGTGACTTTTTGGTTTCTGGCTCTGAGAGAGAGTAGCTGTTGTTGTGTTTCCTTTAAGAGCAGAGTAACTATTCTGAAAACTAAGTTGTGGATATTAAAGATGCATCATTAAGCATGAACATATTATAATTTAACTAGACCAAGAGTCCACTGCCATGCTAACAGCTCCGTGAGGCTCTGCTTAGGCACAGCTGTGCTTTGAGTTAAATGCTAATGTCAGCATGCTAACATGCCCTACAGGCCCTACCATATTTCATGAAAATCCATCCAATGTTGTTGATATATTTCAGTCTGAACCACAGTGGTGGACTGACCAAAGGACGGACCTTGTCATCCTTAAAACCACGCCACTTGCTTGGATAAAAATATCTATTTTCAAGTGCACTTTAAGTATAAGTGCACTTTTGTATTTTGTTTTTTTTTTTCAGATTTACCTTGACCTTCAGACCTGGGGATACCTTACCTCAAAGAAGACGGCCATGGCAGCGATGATGCGTCTTTCTTTAATGGCAGCGCTGAGGCTGTCAAAGTCATCTGAATTGTAAAGGTAGATCTGCATCTGAGATGGGAAACAGAGCATAAACAGCTTGAGGGGTGGACAAGGAGAACCAACAGTCCTGTCATCAATCACTTGGACACACTGCTGAGGAGCTGATGAAAAGCTGTTTTGAGGGGCATAAAAAAGGGTTTATTTATCACTCCTATAAATCTCCCATAATCTGTGTCGTTCCTTTTTGTGTTCTGCCACTCCTGGGGGATGTTGAAGAAATACAGCATCCCATTCCTCGAGGCGACTGTCCTCACACAGACAAGTCATGAGCCGAGAGGAAGAACTAGAAGAATGTGCTCTTTTCCTGTGGTGAGATCCAAAACAATGGTATGCTTCGAATCATCGCTTCCAATTACCTTAAATCACACACAACATTGCTTCTGATTTAACAACAAAGCTTAAAAGGTGTGGACATAAGCTATTCTGAAAAACATCATAAACAATATACATCCTATACCTGTCATGCTCTGCTTTCCAAAAGAAAAAAAAAAGAGAGATTTTCTTTCATTTCAAAGCAGAAATATTATGGTAGTGCTGATCAAAATCAGCAAATTATTCCAAAAGTAGCAATTGGAGCTGTCCATCATCTCACTGTCTGGAGCTTCTTTAAAATGAAAAATCCTTTCATGTCACTGAACCAAGTTAATTGGCAATAAAAAAGGGTCCTAGATGTTGATTTAATTAAAAGGGTATGCCTTCCTTTTTTCTTCTTTCAAAGGAAAATTATGGAGGGGGGGGGGCAGCCACAGTTGGCTGTGCTGAAAACAGACGTATAAACTCTAAATAAATAAGCGTCTAACTAAGGATAAATCAATTAGCAACAAAGGCCTAAACCAGGTACAAAATCACTCAATCCAGATAATTTAAGGTAATCAGTTTCCTTCAAAGTTCCTTTAACTGCAGCCTTTAATGGAACTAATTTGTTGTGCGAGAACTCAGCAAGACAGAGCTCCAGCCATTCATCACCCTTCAGATGTTATTAACTACATTACCCAATTAAGCTGGCCCCCTTAGGCTTAATTTACTCACTGACATTGGCTCATGTGACCTGCTCTTATTAACAGCACAGTGGAAAATGTGATATTCAATTGTCACACACTTTCATAGCAGCCATTGAAAATAAAGCGTTCGGAATCACTTGATTGGACGCTTCTTTTCACTGAATGTTTGCAAACTATGGCAGAAAACCGCTTCAGTGGAGCAAACTTCATTCACATCCACAGATATCACTGGAAGTTGATGATTTCAAGCAGGACAGACAGGTGACCTAGCCAATCTTTAAGCTTTATTAAAACATTCAAACACATTTGTTTTTGTCAGTACAACATTTACTATGCTGTTGTACAGAGAAATATGTAAAGACATATCTGAAAATAGTGAGCACCAATAATGAACGATAGATGGTGAGAGACTAGAGGTGACAGGTGGAAACTGAAAGACAAACAAAACATTATTTGAGTTGTATAATTCACCTTCAGATTTCTCTGTAGAGCAGACGGGCTACACTGTCCACATCTCCAGAGCCCTCCTTTAGTCTAAATTCAGTTAAGAAGCCCACA
Organism: Echiichthys vipera; assembly: GCF_963691815.1. Taxonomy (NCBI): domain Eukaryota; kingdom Metazoa; phylum Chordata; class Actinopteri; order Perciformes; family Trachinidae; genus Echiichthys; species Echiichthys vipera. Next base: position 24,826,096 of record NC_139825.1, on the reverse strand, counting down.
ATATAAATTTTCAAGCACAAAGTGAGTGCAAACACAAGCGCTGAAAGCTGCTCTGCATTCCCAAGTTCCATTTAAGCACAAACAGGTGAAAAACAAAGTCATGTTTGGCATGATTTCCCAGGACAGCGAGACATTGAGGCAACACAAGCGAACTGCAAAAATAGAAAAAGAGACCATAGATTTATCACAGCAGCACACATGCAGTCCACTTTGCTCTTCACAACTGTGCAACTGCAGCATTTTGTCGTTAACATGTAAATGTCCTATTTTAAACACAGTATGATTTTCCTATAACCATCTAACTTACCCTGTTACTCAAGAAGAGGTAGCTAGCAGCAAACCGGCAGCAAATGATTGTTTTAGCAGAGTAGTCATACGGTAAATAAATGTTTATTTCAATGGTGCTCATGAGAACTCAATGCACTCATACTACATGCATACAGACAGAACACTAGCAAATAATGAAGACTTATTCACCAATTCACTGATTGTATGCTTCAGCTCCGTTGTTATTGCAGACATTTGCTATACAGCTAGCTAGCTTTCACTCTTTCTCTAACACCACTCATGGGTTGTTGGCGTCAGTAACTCTGTGCGCCACAAACCGTGGCAGTTGCTCATTCAGACAGGAATGTTCATCATTTTTTAGTTCCATCACGTATTGTATTTTGTAGTGTTTTCTGTGTTCTCTCTATTTAGTATGTGTATTGAGGTCCCAGGGTTGCCATATCCATCCCATTAGTCATGCAGATATGCTTTCAGTGCTGCTGGAGCTTTTTGGTTTCTGAAATGTACAGTACTGTACACCCACCCTGACACTTCATACATCCACAGTATGTGTAGAGTGCGTACCATAGGTAGGTGTGATTTGTAACCCATGTATAATTAATCTAACTGTGGTGACACTCTAATATATTATTAGAAAAGATCTCCTTATGGTACCCTGAGGCAGATTTTTTTTTACCCAATGTTTCATTTTTCATTGTGTTGTTTGAGCGAACAGGTGGTCCATTTATCGATTTCCCCACTTCACTCCCATGAAAAAGACTGTGGTTAGATTAATGTCAAGCTCAGGAGCCACAGGCCCAGCAGCAATGTTTTTTTTTTCTTCTTGGTTTTTTCTACATGACCGTGATACAAAGGCACAGCAGTCTGAATTTATTTTTCCGCCCACTGTACCCATGTGTGAAGTATATTTGTGTGTGTTTTGAAGCTTCTAGTTAGGTGGAAAAAGCCCCCCCCCACACACACACACACACACACACAAACAGATACACACACACTATAAGAGTTAATGCTTTATGCAGTGTGTTATAAGCGGCTCTGGCTGAATGTGACTCATTTGAAGTAGAGCGATAATTAGACAGCAGATTGGAAAACAGTCTCTGTTTAGCAGAGACAAATTAGCCCTGGAGCTCACCCTCCAAGGTCATGCTGCTCAACTCTCGAAGAACAAAACATATACACAACAAAACAAAAGTCAACCTCTGCTGTAAAGGATCACTGAATATGTCCAACAAAAAGGTTTATGAATGTAAATTGTTGCTATGTGTGTGGTGTCGGTTGAAATATAATCTAAAATACATCAAACTCTGTCAAGGCATAAATATGAAAAATGAAATTGCCAAATCTTACAGGATGAAGCAGTTCAATGGGCAAAGGCTAGATCCAGCATAACCATGTTACCCTTCAACCATTCATCATTTGATTTCTTTCACCTACATTCAGAGAGTGAAATGATACATCATGTTTGATACATGCAGGCTGTCTTATTGACAAATAGAATCATTTTTTTAATAGTCGACCTCCCACTCTGTGCTATTTCTGCGTACAAGATGCACCATTTATATGCACAGTATGTAGTTAACAGGAAACATCTTAGAGGGTATGTGGATGGAATATTCCTTTTTGTTCTTCCTGTTGCAAAGACTGCATTTCCCGTGAGGATATAGGTTGTCATGAGTGGCTCTCTTTTGCTGTTCTTTGAACAGTTCTCTATGGTGGCACTTACGGAAGCTCAATCCCCATCAAAGTGTATGTCAAGACAATCCTATCAGGATTGCATGCTCTTGACATGCGTGGTAACAGAATAAATAGTACAAGAAGAGGGTCACCCTTGAGTTCTGAAAAAGATATTCAGATGGAATTCAAATGGCATGATTGCTTTTGTGCATTCAGTCACATTCGGTTTAAAGTACCTGTACCTTAGCAACAAAAAGCATCGATTCCATCCATTACCACAAATACTAAATCAAAACCAAGCCTTTTTTGTCTGATGTAGGCCTTCATAAATTGTGTTTTTTTTTCTTTCTATCTTCCCAACTGTGTTCTTTGAATCCATTTTAAAAGGATGGTTATTTAACCCTTTTAATTTCCAATGATGTATAGGACTATCAAAGCATGTGAGTGAACTGGAGCGGTGAGAATTTGACTGCTGTTATTAGACCGAACATCATGATGTGAGTGGTACCAACACTGAAGCAAGATGGAGCAGGAGATAAGATGATGCTCCAATATTTATAAAAAAAAAAAATTAATTGTTCGCTGCTAACACATATATTTTTTCATACTGTACAGGATAAAGTAATCCTGTTACTGTCAATGTTTAGGCTTCGTCTAATTTTCCTTGAATCGTACAGGTTTCGTCAAGGTATCATTTATCCATTACTTTTAGCTATCAATTTTAACTTTCCTACACCCTTGCAAATTGGTTTAATGCACTCTCAATTGCAGCACTTGGGGTGTACGGGTGACGGCTAACTGGCTGGTTGAATGTGTGTCCCGTAACAAGGAGAGTTTGAGATATCAAACCAATGTAATCCTATATATGTGTTTATTTGACTCATACACCAATGTGTAATCCTATTTATGTTTATTTTACTCTTTGACTATTTTACTATTTTTATAAAAAATAACACCACCCTGCGAATTTCAATCACATTATGGAATCCATGTTTTTTGACAAAGAGGTAAATGCAAAAACCCTGGTCTACATACACACAAAGACTACTGTTAAGCCACAAATCCATATTTTACATCTATAAATGATGTATCTGGAGGGCATGGTTTTCTTCTTCTTGCCCAGCTTTTATTCTAACGGCTTCCTAAATTGGTCATTAAAGAGAATTCTATCGTCTTATTTAGAAGCACACCATCAAAGGAGCTATTCGCACAACAGCTTTATAATGGCTGTATATAATCCGGTGCCCTTTAATACTACATTGAACACAAAGTGATGGGGCTAAAATAAATCTAATTACTCAGCCATTCAGCATCAAAAGCTATGCCTGCAGAGAGGGCTCCAAAGAACAGGGCCAAGAAACAAACACAAGAGGACTCTAGCTGTGTGTTTGGAGATAGGACAGAGAGGCCCATTTCCCTTTTGTCATACACCGTTATATTTGCACTAATTATTAGCATTGTGACAATAGACGGGATATAAAAACATTTTATAAAATCGTATGACACATTTACTTATTCATTTTAGATTATGTTTAAAATGGCATTGTTAATCATAAAAATTTGAAAGGCAGTAATAACTAATTCTCTCATAAAGAAGAGTGGGATTTATGCTTTAATCAGGAAGCCAGAATAAATAATACCAAAAGGTTTCAGACTTAATACCCTTAATATCTGTGCTGCAAGAGTGGGTGATAATTTCTTTTCTTCTTTCCTTTATTACTCGCAGTCTTGTTCTCCCTTCTCTGGTCTGTCATTTGTCTTGTGGGACTAATGGCATTGAGAAATGTGTTTTGACATTGTGCAGAAAAAGAGAAAACAAAGTACAAACTTCTGCTTAAATGTATATCTTAATTAAAGGGTATTTTCTGTATTTTCAACCTAGACCCTATTTCCCCATGTATTTCTGTGTAAGTGACTAATGACAATAACTTAAAGATTGTGAAGTCCCATTCTGAAATCTTGTGAGATGTGTTGCCTGAAGACGGACCGCTGCTTGACCGGGACGGCTACTGCCAGCCAAAGAGGAGAAGACATCTCATACCGAAGCCTATTTTCCTGAAGTAAGAGTGAAGACACTTGCTGTAGAGAGAGCAGAGGTAGGCTAATGCTATTAGCTAAAATTACAGCGTTGAACTGCATCGGTAGCTACACACAAAAGCATGGCAGGATAATGGGAACTCCTCCATCTTTTCATAATGTAGTCAAACACTTATAATAACAATCTGTGCCTGTCGGTGGCAAAAACAGGCAGTCCTTGCCCTGGTCAATCACATTGCTGCCCAGTTCACGGCAAACCAGGCTGAATCGATGGTGCATCTAGCACCAATTTCAAAAAAAGTTGTTGCACATTTGTCAAAGTGTATTATAGTGACAGGGAGCTTTACCTCGACAGGAAACCTTCTGCCATTTATGCTGTGTTCTGAGCCTGCTGATCCATTACTATGGCCCCAGTGAAACTCCATCTTCTCAGCCTTAAAACGCCCTGGCAGTCCAGCACCTCTTACAAAGTAGTCATCCTTCAGGAGAACAGCAACTGGAGACAAAGAGGGGTAAAAAACAAAAGATTAAAGCAAACAGATTTTACGCCCTAAATCTGATAAATCACAACTTATATCTCATTATCTACATTCTCATCTGTTTCTTTTGTTATGACAACTCTGACATCAACAGTAACGAGGTATCTAAAAATAACACGTTTATTTCCTGTGGTGTTCATTCTATAAGAATCTGGCCCTGAGATGATGCACTTTATCTCAAAATATCAATCTGTTTTCTTTGATAAAATGACACAGTGCAATTTCAGCCTGCTTCAAACACTGATTAATTTGTTTATCAGCCATTATCTCTCTCTGTGACATCGTCAATATGAACTGACAACTAGTCAAAGATAGACTAGCTCTGAGGTGTTTAGGGGTTTAATGCATAAGTGAACTGTGCAAACTCCACATTCCTCTTGAACTTTTCTTGAACAAATTGGATGTTAAATAAGGTGCCTAGAAGATGGACTTGGTTTTCTTTTCAAATTATTATAGGGCAAATAAATATATATATATTTAAGTTGGGGCTCATTCATGTGATTGATTAGAGGCTATTTAAAGGGATAAAATGGTCTGGACTCAGGAGGGACAGAGAATCAGCAAGAGGGACATTTTGCTACCCGTCAACCCTCAGCCTTGCATGGCTTGTTTCTTTGGGACGCTCTATGTGGGTAATCATTATCGCATCATAGAAAATCAGTGGTGGGTGGGCACATTTACAATGGTGCCACTGAGGTGTCCTTAAGACAAACTACACACCAGCCTCTTCTAGCGGCCTTGGCATCCCATCGGTTGACTGTGGGAAGCTGTGGTGAACAGCATCAGACAAAGGAGCTCTCTTTCTTAAAGTTTCTCCATGGTTGGCTAGGAAAACATATTGGTAATTGTCTGCTTTGTGATCTTCCTACACCTGCTGGCTTTTTGCAAGACTGTAACTGTTGCTTCACCTATAAAATAGCAAACATTTTAAAAGTTCCTCTCATGCAAGGTTATTACCAGTTTCTTCACTGCTGAAGATTTGACATTGTGGTCAAGAAGATCTTGTTATGTAGGTGTTTAAAGCAGGATTTTTTTTTTTAATGCTGTGCAACTATTAGTTCTGGAAATGAATTTCCCATGAATACGTTGTAATAGTATTTACAATAAGTGAGTGTAATTGGCATACACACAAAGGTATGGCTTTAAAAATAAATAGCAAAATATTTTACAAGTGTTATTTTATGTAAGTGTAAATATAAGTATATAAGTTCAGGCACTGGATCCCAAAAATGCAATAAACCTTTATTATGTGCAATGCTGTCTGTCGATTGTCGCATATGTCTTTACATAGCATACAATATTCCCTTACCTATCAAAAGCCTGAGCTGCAGCAAGTTAAGCAGTATAAAAACCTTTCAACTGCATGAAATCTTTCTGCAAAACTGAACTTTGCAGATATAAGCCAACAATTAAACTCAATAAGCTTAAAAATAAATCACCGCTTTTGCCAGAAATTGGAGTTTGCCTTAAGAGAGCTGACCATATCAAAACACCATAATCAAAGAGGGGACGACACCACAGCTTTGCTTGGTGTTGCCATCTGTCAAAAAAAGGTCCAGTAACTTCAAAAGCTCTCACCTCAGAGGAGAAATGTATCATTTTACTAGCTGGACTGCCGTGCACTTTTGAAATCCTGCAGTGGCTTCTTAGGGCGTGATCACACTATCCTTTTGGCCGCGGCCAAAACCGGTTTTTCAGCTAAAGTCTAGTACCTTTAAGTAGTGTGAGCGCACCCGCTCCGCGCTCAACTGGGGCCAGCTGGCCCTCCACGGCCCGCTTGAAATAGGTGGGCTTTAGCGGAGCCGTTTGCACATGTACGAGCACGAGCGTGCGCACGTGTACGCGCACGAGCACGAGCCCTACGGCAGTAGCGTTATGTCCGCCTGTTCGGACATGTAAATAGAAGGACGGACCATGCGCGGACATTTAACAATAACAACAATGGCGGTGAAAGGTTCATGTTGGTGTGATGCGGAGGTGGAGTGTTTACTGCAGATTTGGTCGGATGAAAATATTCAAAAACAGTCGACAAGACGCACAAAAACTCCGAGGTCTATGGAAAGATTTGTAAACAAAGCCACACACACGCGATCAATGCGTGTGACGTGTTACGGCTTGAAGGCGTATGGACAGCAAGAAGCATTGGCCGAGGCCCAGGTAGTGTGAGTACAAACGGGGCTGGGGCGCGGGGGGGAGAGGGAGGGGGGACATGTACCCTAAAGTCCGGGTCTCGGTCCGGGAGGATAGTGTGAGCGCGCCCTTAGAGAGTTTTTAAGAGCGTGATCACACTATCCTTTTGGCCGCGGCCAAAACCGTTTTTTCAGCTAAAGTCTAGTACCTTTAAGTAGTGTGAGCGCACCCGCTCCGCGCTCAACTGGGGCCAGCTGGCCCTCCACGGCCCGCTTGAAATAGGTGGGCTTTAGCGGAGCCGTTTGCACATGTACGAGCACGAGCGTGTGCACGTGTACGCGCATGAGCACGAGCCCTACGGCAGTAGCGTTATGTCCGCCTGTTCGGACATGTAAATAGAAGGACGGACCATGCGCGGACATTTAACAACAACAACAATGGTGGTGAAAGGTTCACATTGGTGTGGTGCGGAGGTGGAGTGTTTACTGCAGATTTGGTCGGATGAAAATATTCAAAAACAGTCGACAAGACGCACAAAAACTCTGAGGTCTATGGAAAAATTTGTAAACAAAGCCACACACACGCGATCAATGCGTGTGACGTGTTACGGCGTGATGACATATGGACAGCAAGAAGCATTGGCCGAGGCCCAGGTAGTGTGAGTACAAACGGGGCTGGGGCGCGGGGGGGAGAGGGAGGGGGGACAAGTACCCTAAAGTCCGGGTCTCGGTCCGGGAGGACAGTGTGAGTCCGCCCTAAGTGTCATAGTATTTTCAAAATTCGTAGCGGATCATGTAATCCTCCTTCTGAGGTTAAAACACAGGCATTACTGTTGTTGTGAGGTTTTTACATAACAACTGCAATTTGGATTCCCCTTAAAACTTCAGCCTGTCTTTTTTCCTTGAAGTTAATATGTATACTGTACATGTACTGAGTGTCATGTAAGGGTGAGCGTAAGCTGAGTTAGTTCTACTGTTTTCCGAGGCACCTCGAACACCATCATGGCAAGGCATATCATCATCCTTCAGCTGTCCTACTGAGGTTACATGTTAATGTGTCTATAACCTTTCACCACATTTACATTTGACATAGTTAGCCAAATTAGAGAGCCCCCGTATCCTCTCTGGATAAGCACAGCCCACTTTTAATCCTATCACAACAAGCAAATCAAGAGGATGAGCAAATGTACACGCAAACACAGACTGTCAGTAAACATGGATGACATGATGAACAAGCTATGCAGAGGGAACGGATGAAATCAAGGTGAGACGGACCACCATACAGTGATTACTAGCAGAAGAATTGAGACGAATGTGTGATCCAAAGAAAACTAAGAGAGAGACAAGGAGATCTAAAGAGAGGAGAACCTTGTGTGATGAGGGCTGAGCTGAGCCCCTGTCGTGAGGCAAGAAAGAATCTGCCAGCAGTATTAACGTGCCAGTGCTGCTTAAGCTGATGGCCCACAGTATGGTGGGAAAAAAAAAACTAGATGGAGATAACAAAGACTGAGAGCATCAGGTCAAAGTGAAAATCAGTCTGCATAGGAAATAACTAACCATCACATGATCATGAATACCGCTTTTGCAAACACATACATATTTACAGGGATGGTAAGACCGTAAATCCCTGATTCTGCTGTTGTTGAAGTAGTGTAATCCTGTCTGCAACACAAGGAAAGTCAAGAAAAGGGGATGCTAGCTGGTCCTGGGAGTTTCATTAGAAATGCGGCCCTGGGTGTGTTTGAACCCTCCAACAGCAGAGTTGGAATTAGAAGCTAAGCCAAAAAGACCTTGAATCACAGCCAGTGAGAGAAGGGGTGTGTGTGTGTGTGTGTGTGTGTGTGTGTGTGTGTGTGTGTGTGTGTGTGTGTGTGTGTGTGTGTGTGTGTGTGTGTGTGTGTGTGTGTGTGTGTGTGTGTGTGTGTGTGTGTGTGTGAGAGAGAGAGAAAGTAAATCCTTGATCAATGCAAATGTCTCTGGGGCCTTCCGATTCCTCGTGAATTTGGTCGAGAGTTGTTTGAAAGTTTACTGAGAAATGGTTTGTTGAGGAACACTGCTTGAATGGCGGCCAATCAGCTCGATCTCGAAAGCGGGTCAAGGCACAAGGGAACACTGTGAAATCAATCTCGATGAACTTTTAAGATCTATTCACTCAGTTCTTAATTACAACATTGACTTTTAAAAAGCATGAAGGATGTTAAAGCCCCGCTGTGGGGGGGTTTTGAACATTTGGACTTCACAGCCCCCTAGTGGCTGCATGAGACCAGACAATATGGATGACGGAAAACTGTGCCAATGCATACAGAAATAACAATTACGTCAAACTCTTGTGTCTTCAATAAAATGTTAAATATATATTGTAATTTAAAGCAGCTATAATCAAAACTTGCATAACTGCAAGATATGCATTATTTTTAAATAAGCATTGTTCCTGTGTGTGTGTGTGGTCGAAACAATGCACAAAAAAGTATTCCTAAGAAAACTTACCGTAGCCACCTTAGAACACTGCTAGATAGCGACTCCAATCTCCGTCCTCAGAGACGAACAGCCCTTATTGCAACTAATGAGGTATAATATTGACATTGCAGCCCTCACTGAGTCAAGATTCTCTGGTGAAGGGTCTCTCACAGAGCACTTAGCGGGCTACACCTTCTTCTGGAAGGGGCTACCAGAAGATAGACCACGCATTCATGGTGTGGCTTTTGATGTCAGAACATCTCTTGTGAATCGCATCCCCATAAGCCCTACCGGCATTAATGAGAGACTCATGAAATGGCGCATCCCACTGACAAACAACCGCTACCTTTCACTCATCAACGCTTATGCCCCAACCGTACCCACGGACGAAGCCACTAAGGACCAGTTCTATGCACTACTTCACAGCACTTTGTAATTCATACCCCAAGAAGAAAACGTATCCTCTTGGGTGACTTCAACGCCCGAGTTGGCACTGATCACCACCTATGGGAAATGGTCTTAGGTCGTCACGGCACTGGTAAGTGCTACGCAAACGGCCTCCGACTTCTCAGCCTATGCTCTGAACATGCGTTGGCACTAACCAACACCATGTTCCAGCTTCGGGAAATGCAAAAAATAACCTGGATGCAACCCAGATCCAAGCAATGGCACCTGCTAGATTACACCATCACTCGCCAGCGCAACGTGAAGGATGTCATCATAACTCGCGTAATGCGAGGAGCTGATGGATGGACAGACCACCGGCTAGCCAGAACCAAGCTCCAACTAAATATACGACCACAAGCTCACCGTTGTGCACCACCTGCCCTTGTAAACATCCAGCTGCTTCAAGACCCAAACTTTCGAACAGTGCTGCAGGATGAACTTGAAAGAGAGCTCACCACAACAACTACTGGACTGATAAAGACTGAAGATCTCAGTAGAGCATGGCAGGACGCCTGTACCACTATCCTAACAACATCACGCAGGGTTCTCGGTACTCATACGAAGAAAAACAGAGACTGGTTTGATGAGCAGGCTGTTGAGATCCACAACCTGCTGAGAGAGAAAAACAAGGCCCTTGCTGTAACCCTAAGTAATCCATCCCCTGCAGCACATGCAAAGCTAGCTGCACTCCGCTAAAAACCCAACGTGAAATGAGGAACTTGAAGAACCAATGGTGGTCCAAGTTAGCCCAAGAGATCCAAAGTTTTGCAGACACTGGGAACCAACAACCGCTTTACTCCGCCCTGAAAACTGCATGTTGGACCATCCAGAAATGCTTTCCACCCAGTCAGGACTGTGGACGGACTGACCCTGTTCACGGAGAAGACTCAGATTCTTAATCGGTTGGCGGAACACTACCGCAAACTGTTGAACAGGGTAAGTGACACTGACCCAAGCCTGCTTGATGATCTGCCCAGCTCACCTCTCATCAGCGAACTTGACACTCCACCAACAATCGCTGAAGTTCAGAAGTCACTGGATGGACTTAAGAACAATAAGGCAAATGGTCCCACTGGTATTCCTGCTGAAATCCTGAAATATGGCGGTGATGCAGTTCTCAACTGCGTCCACAACATCATAACAGCCATCTGGAAAACTAAGTGTGCGCCACAACAGTGGAAAGATGCTGATATAACAAATGTGCATAAAAAGAAAGGAGATATCGCCATCTGTGGCAACAGTTGTGGGATCTCACTCCTGTCCAGCGCTGGAAAGGTGCCTGCCAGAGTTATGCTCCTTCAAATACTATTATACTAATACAAATACTAAGTATGCTGCCGACAAAATATTGCCTGAAACTTGATGTGGATTCAGGAAAGAGCGCAGTACAACCGACATGCTCATGTCTCGCCAGACAGCTTCAAGAAAAATGTAGAGAGCAATACAGACCCCTCTACATGATCTTTGTAGATCTAACCAAAGCATTTGACTCGGTTAATAGACCACTACTTTGGAACATCTTGCAAAAATTTGGATGTCCACCCACCTTCCTGTCAGTCCTAGCTGCCCTCCACAATGGGGCAAAGGCTCGTGTCATCAGCGCAGGAGGTAAATCTGAACCGTTCACAGTGGATACAGTTGTCTGACAAGGCTGTGTCATTGCTCCAGTCATCTTCAACATCTTCCTTGCTAGTCTTATGAAAAGCGCCAGCCACTTGCTGCCTTCAGACTGTGGTATTCCCATCTTGTACCGCTTGGATGGCAACCTTTTTAATCTACGCCATCTTCAAGCAAAGACCAAAGTGTCTGAAGAAACCATCCTTGACCTGCAGTATGCTGACGATGCAGCATATGTTGACTGTTCACCAGAAGTCCTACAGCAGACTATTAACACCATTGCTGACACCTATAGTCGTGCAGGCCTTGTTATTAACACCAATAAAACTGAGGTGCTCTCAATGAGAGACCCACCACGTGAGCCTGTCACATTCAGTGTAAATAACCAACCACTCAAAAACGTGACCCACTTCAACTACCTTGGGTGAGTTCCGAGTACAGAGATGCATTGGTCTTGCTTCCGCCTCTTTTGGCAGACTCTCCAACAGGGTCTTCTTCAATAAAGAGCTCTAACTTCGTACCAAAGTAGCTGTATACAAAGCCGTTTGTCTGTCTATCCTGCTGTACGGTTCTGAATCTTGGGTCCCCAACAGAGGACATATATCAAAACTAGAGGCTTTTCACACAAGCTGTTTACAGTGCATCCTGGGGCTTAAGTGGTCTGACAAAGTGCCGTACACAGAAATACGCAGGCGAGCAAACATAGAGCCTCTCGAAGTCACCCTACTCCAAATACAACTACGCTGGCTGGGACATGTTGCCAGAATGCCAGAGGATAGACTTCTGCGTAAAGTACTATACGGAGAGCTCTCTGCCGGTTGCAAGTCTGCAGGAGGTCAGCGCAAGCGGTATAAAGATCACCTGAAAACATCTCTCAAGAATGCAATCTCCAACCCCTGGCCCTTGACACCCTTGCCATTGACCATCACAAATCACGAACTTCTTGTGAAAAAGGCATCAGGATCTATACATCAGATATAACGCAAAGCAGATGAAAAGCGCGCTCGACGCCATCAGCATCCAGCTCAAGATGGAAACTTCCCCTGTGGCATTTGCAACCGTGTTCGCAAGTCCCGCATCGGACTTCATAGCCAACGAAGAACCCATCTAGTGTGACGCCCAGAAAGTGTCTACCCACTTCATCACCTTTTTCTTTGCATGAAATGACGTTTAAGCAAGAGTGTGTGTGTGTGTGTGTGTGTGTGTGTGTGTGTGTGTGTGTGTGTGTGTGTGTTTATTATGTATGCACATGGATCAGGGACTGTGAAAGTAGCTCAAAATCTGGTACAAAGCTTGCTTCTCTTTTTGGAGATGCACATAGTACCTAATATAAATAAACCTAAAAATAAATAAATAAAATTTTAAACAATAAGAACATATAAAAGGGGTCACTCGTTGATAAACCTACAAATTAATTATCACCTGAATCTTCAATTCCCCTTAGAAGTCCAGTTCATAACTTAACTGTTTTGGTTCATTCTCGCTCTTCTTGTAAGGCAAAATAACTAATTGCACACTATCTGCTCAGAATCAAACAGCAGGATGATAAAGTTAGAGAATAGCTGGTAGACATATTACAGTGCAGCATTTAGCAGCTAAAGAAGCAGATATTTCCCTCAGGAGTTGGTGGAGACCAAAAAGCAGAGTAAATCTTGGACTTCATCAGGTGGCCAGTAGCATGACTCCGAACGAATGATAAAGTTGCTCTGCAAATGGTGAATGTATAAATAAATAAGCAACTCCACTATATCAACCAACGTATTATGTGAAAGTTGTATACACCATGCAGGTTTAAATCAACAGTGAGGAAATAAAATGTCACTATAGCCAACTAAATCACATTGGCCTGAGCAATGTTTACGGCTCACATATACATGTAAAATGGTCATACTCCGGTGCACATGTGACTGAAGGTTTTACGTGTAAGACTAAACACTTGGGACTACACCATCCCCTTGCATCACTGTGTTGTAGCAGTCCATGTGAACTAATGACTAAGAAGGCCAGAAAAAAAAATTGTCCTACTCTCAGGGCAATATAGTGTATATGAATGGACAAAGAGGTAAATGATGTGTGAAACATTGCAGCTGAGCTGAGAGGAAATACGGCATAGTTGAATATTCATGATACAAAATAAAGCATAGCTGACAGAAGTCCGGTAATAGATGAGTCAAGTGTCCCTGACGTGTCTCTGCTCAGCTCCTGAGGACCACAGCGCTGTGACAACTACACAGTGACAACAATGAGCTTGGATGCACTCATTCATGTTTTACGTCGTCTTAAAAAATTTCAGTACACTTCTACAACAAAGATTGTCAAAGGAGGATGCTTGAAAAAAAAAAAGGATTTGGATTTGGCAAGACTTATCAAGGATGCGGAAATAAGGAGACTCTGAAGGCCAAAGATTCATTTGAGAGGGAACAACACATCACATTCAAAACTTTGGAACTATTGTCCAAAATATGAAGGACAAATATCTGCAAGGAACAATAACTAACACTAAGTAGTCCATGAACACATTCATCCATATTTCAAGACGATCAAACGGAGCACTGGAAATAAATGTTAAAAAAGTTTACTCTTTTATTCTCAAGTTTGGTTTATATATGTAAATGCACAATAGAGCCAACAATCTGTAACATTATTGACAAATCTATCCATCTATTCACTGAATAAATAGGCATAATATTTTAGCTGTTATTTAACTATTCAATCAAAATTGTAATGTTTGAAAGGACAGTACAGTCTACCTGCCAGCTTATGTCATGGCTATTCCAAAATGGAAGCAGTAACAGAAAACTATAGTTTAATACAACTTTAGGTTATTTACATAACCCCAGTTCTCTGAGTAATGTGAGTGAGATGTCTCACTATGGGATGAACGCCTCGCTGCAGCCCTCAGAAGAATTTATCTCATTACACCAATCCTGATTGGCTGGTGAAAGGTGTCCGCCCGCCACAGATAGTCCCAGCTACCTTAAATAGCTCATGCGGACGGGACCACCTTCATTCAAAATAAGCACCTCTTCTCACTCGCCCAAGCAAGAAGGGTTGTCTGGTGAGACATCTCACTCATATTACTCAGAGAACCAGGGTAAGTGACCTAAAGTTCTCTTTCATAACATTTCGCTTGATGTCTCACTCTGGGAAATGGTTGCTCCCGTATTGCCAGACAGGCTTATCTAGCGTCCACCAACCCACAGGAAAAGGAACTCTGTTTCAATCAGGACAGCAACACCGCGCGTGCCACGCACGGCGTGTAGATGTCCAGCATATAGAAACAGACAAAAGTGAGAGGCGAGGACCAGCTCGTTGCAGCACAAATGTTCTTAACAGAAACTCCCCTGAATAAGGCCCAGGATGCGGCCAAGCCCCGAGTCGAGTGCGCCCGCAGGCCCGCAGGTGGCTGCAGAGCCTGACTCTATAGGCCAAAGCAATTGCCTCAACAACCCAGTGGGACAGGCGCTGCTTTGTGATAGGTTTCCCTTCATGAGGATTAGCCCAGGAGACAAACAGCTGATCGCTCCTCCTGAAAACCTTAGTCCTGTCCATGTAAGTGCGCACTGCAAGGACCGGACATAACGCATGCAACCGCTGCCCTCCTGGTGAGGCAGCAAAAGCCACAAGGTCAATAGGAGAACATGAGCCCACCACCTTAGGTACAAAAGCCGGGTTGGGCTTCAAAATGATCCTCACATCCCCTGGGAAAAGCTGAGTGCATGACGGATGCACCGAAAGCGCATGGATGTCTCTAACCCATTTAGGCGAAGCCAGAGCCAGTAACAACACCGTCTTGAGAGACATGTGTTTCAAGTCTGCACCCTTCATTGGTTCAAACGGGGGGCCCTTAAGCCCCTCCAGAACCACAGTCAGATCCCATGGTGGTACCAATGGTCTGGACACTGGGAGAAGCCTGCACGCTCCCTTCATAAAACGGCAAACCAGCGGGTGCTGGCTCGCTGTTTGCCTGCCGAACCCCACGTGACAGGCGGCGATAGCCGCCAGGCACACTTTAACCATGGAGAAGACTTTTCGTTTGTCATCAGGTCCTGCAAGAATGACAATATCACTCCCACTGGACACTGAAAAGGAATGTGACCGTTTCTGTGACACCACCCCTCAAACACCCTCCACTTACAGTCATACAGAGACCGAGTGGAGGAGGCTCTAGCACTTTGTATAGGGGAAATCACACGCTGTGGGAGTCCCACAGCTGACAGATTGAGCCACTCAGGGGCCAAACCCACAGCACCAGGCGTTCTGGATGTGGGTGGAAGACCATCCCTCCCCCCTGTGATAGCAGGTCCCTGCTCAGCGGGAGCTGCCAGGGCTGCGCGCACAGTAACCGATAAATCTCGCCAGCCAATGCATCGCAGGCCAATGCGGAGCCACCAGAATCAGCGTGTGGCCTAGGTCCCTTACTCTCGAAAAAGTGGGGGGTATTAAGGCCAGGGGAGGGAACGCTAGTGCGTCTGCACCGAGGGGAGCGTCCATGCTGCGCAAAGAGTAAAACAGCACGCACTGCGCGTTTCCTCTCGATGTTACCAAGTCCACCGCGGCCTGCCCATAACGGGCTCAGATCTCTTCCAGAATCTCCGGATGCAGAGTCCACTCCCCGTATACTGGCGCTCCCCTGGACAACAGGTCCGCCCCCGTGTTCAGAGCTCCCGGGATGTGCGTCGCTCTTAGGGAGAGGAGACGACCACAGCTCCACAGGATCAGTCTCCGCCAGCATGTGCAACTGACGAGAGCGTAACCCCCCTTGACGGTTGATATACGCCACCGGCGTCGTATTGTCCATCCTCACCAGGACATTATGACCATAAGGGACGGAAGGAAGCGATTGAGAGACAGAAACACTGCTGAAAGTTCGAGAAAATTTATGTGAGACCGCTGGAGTGTGGGCCTCCAGCGGTCTCACACCGATTGGCCCTCGTGGATTCCGCCCCACCCTGTCAGGCTGGCGTCCGTAGTGACCACCTTCCTGGACAGGACTGGGCCCATGGATACCCCACGGGTCAGTAAGGACGGGGCTCGCCAGTGGCGCAGTGCTCTGGCAAACCCCGGTGTGACCAACACTCTCCGTGCGCCATGATGCACGGGATCCAGCCCGCATGAGGCCACCCAGAGCTGAAATTCTCTCATGTGGAGGCGACTGAGACGGACTACGAGAATGGCGGATGCCATCAGTCCGAGTAATCGAAGACATAATCTGAATTGAACAGACATGCCCTGAAAGCTTTCACTCGTTCCGCTGAGAGGCGCGCTGTGAAAGTCACCGATTCCAGGGATAATCCCAGAAAGATTATTTCCTGTGTCGGGCACAGCATGCTCTTTTCCACATTTACCACAAAACCCAGATCGAATAGGTGTTGTGTGAGAATACGCTTGTGCACTTTGGCCCCCTGCTTCGATTGTGCCAAAAGCAGCCAATCGTCCAGATATGTGGCCAAGCGGATGCCCTGCCGTCTCAGCGGGGCCACGGCTGCTTCCGTGCACCATACGAACACCCTCGGGCTTAAAGACAGACCAAATGGGAGCACTCGGTACTCGTAGCAAGTCCCCCGGAAAGCGAACCTCAGATAATTTCTGTGGGGAGGATAGATTGGAATGTGGAAATACGCGTCTTTCAGATCGGCAGAAGTGAACCAATCGTGCTGTCGCACCAGGCGCAGCAGGGATGCGTGTGTAAGCATCCTGAACTTGTATTTCCTGAGATATTTGTTCAGAGCACGTAGATCCGCTCTGACACTGTGCGGGAGGAACGACACAGATTGCTCCTTTGTTTAACAGTGAGAGGATTTCCTCCTGTAAAACACGAGCTGACTCTCCCTGAGCCTGGGAGTGTATTATGCCTGCAAATTGTAGGGGAAAACAGCTGCAAACTGCAGCCTGTACCCCCTCAAAATCATCCTCAGCACCCAGGGTGGAGCTGCGAGCGCAGCCCATCTGTCCCACCTGCGGCAGAGAGGTGACACACGCAGCTCCTCCACTATGAGAGCCCAACCCCGGTGCGGTGGCGCCCTCTCCTGGTGAAATACTGACATGACCCCCTGGCGGTGCTGTGCACCTTGGCCCGGGAGGAGAGCACAGCGGCGGGGACCTTGCCGTCACGCCCCGGGGAAAGCCGTGGCATTTCTCCGGGGGGAGACAGCGGATGCCGCCACCACGCTGTTTATTTTGAAAGCTTTGGTTTTTATTAGCTGCGCCCTCGGCTCTCGGCCTGGATGCGACAGCAGGACGCATTTTTTTCTTTGAAAACTTTGTGTGTGTGTGTGTGTGTGTGTGTGTGTGTGTGTGTGTGCGTGCTTGTGGACATGAAAGAGGGGCAACCGCTGAACCTTCCGCCGTCAAATGTCCGTCTCTCCCAGTCTGCTCTGGAACGGTCCGTGGCAACGGTCCCTGGCAGCTGGGAGATAGGGGCGTGGGGGGCCCCTAGATGTACGCTCAGAAGCCAAACAGGTGGAGATGGAGAACGGGGAACTTCCAACTGCAACACCGGTCGAGAGAGGGGCGCGTCAGGCCGTTCTCTTCTTTTTTCTCGCCTGGTTGCCGGCAGCTTGCGCGGTCTGTGCCGGCGGAGCTGTAGCTGGGGTTGAGGGCTTATTAAACCAGCCGGGCCGACCGGACACGGTGGGTGGGACCGGCTGGGGCTTCGATAGTTTCGGTCTCATTTTGAACTGCGAAACCTGGGAAGCAGCCTGCGCAAAGGTTTTACGCTGCGCAGGCGGGGAAGGAGCCGGGGGCTTTCGAGGGAGGCAGAGCTTGAGGGCTTCATCCTCCTTTTTGGCTTCACACCGTCGTTGCATCAATGCTAACGCGAAGGCCAAAAATCTCCTCCGGGACAATGGGCATGTCCAGGACGTCGTCCTTGTCCCTGTCTGACAGGTTGGCGAGGCTGAGCTCTTTCCTGCAGAACCGCTCTTCCTGTGGCCTGGACCGCGCAGCGTTGGACACGGAGACACAGGTCGGTGATGACCGGTATCTCCTCCCATGCGTTTGGGTCCTGAGTTAGCACAAAATTTTCGCATAACTCAGCCTGGTAAGCCGTGTGCAGCGAGAGGACGTTGAGCGGTCTGGCCGAGAGCGCCGCCGCCTTGTACGCCTTCTCAGTCAGGGCTGACTGAAAACGGTCAGACTTGGACGGCAGGCTGGGGCTCCGGGAGGACACTGCTGACAGCTGGGGGTGAAGGTGCGCTGCAACGAGTCCCTCACAGTCAAGGGACGAGGCCCTGGGAATCGTGCTCCGGCTGCTGTAGGGGCGGTCTCTCCATGAGCGCGCCACCTCCTCCAGCAGCTCTGGGAAGACGGGGAGAAGTTGCTTCGTCGTGCTCTTGGCCAAGGGCAACTTCTTCCCCTCGTAGCGTGACCGTGTGGTCTCAGCTACGACAGCAGGCCAGGGGATGCCCAGCCGGGCAGCAGCGCGTTTTCACACGTCGAGCATGTCAGAGCTGGGAGAGGGAGAGGCTGGTGTGCTACTCTCGTCTTCATCCCGAGAGGCGACGGAGGCCGCAGGCTTTGCAGCCCGGGCCGGAGTGATGAAGATGTCGTCCTCTTCTTCATCCTCTGATGAGGAGTTCCAAGGCGCCATCGCCATCTTCCCCATAGTCCAAATCCAGGACGTCTTTCTCCAGCGGGGGACCCGCTGCTAGCTCCAGCTGGGAACCCCAGCTGGCGCTAGCTTCCGGTGCCACCACCGCAGCGATCCCCACCTCTGCTCCACCGTCGATGGTGGGCTAGTTGTCTGCGGAGACTCTTCTTGGTGAACACAGCACAGTGTGGACACGAGCCGGGGACATAGATGGCCGCCTGGGCGTGTTCCAGCCCCAGACAGCATGAGCAGACCTGGTGTGGATCCATGCCTTGCTCCAGAGTCTTGCTCCAGAGTCTTGCTCCAGAGTCTCTGAGCGTGATCACACTATCCTTTTGGCCGCGGCCAAAACCGGTTTTTCAGTTAAAGTCTAGTACCTTTAAGTAGTGTGAGCGCACCCGCTCCGCGCTCAACTGGGGCCAGCTGGCCCTCCACGGCCCGCTTGAAATAGGTGGGCTTTAGCGGAGCCGTTTGCACATGTACGAGCACGAGCGTGCGCACGTGTACGCGCACGAGCACGAGCCCTACGGCAGTAGCGTTATGTCCGCCTGTTCGGACATGTAAATAGAAGGACGGACCATGCGCGGACATTTAACAACAACAACAATGGCGGTGAAAGGTTCATGTTGGTGTGATGCGGAGGTGGAGTGTTTACTGCAGATTTGGTCGGATGAAAATATTCAAAAACAGTCGACAAGACGCACAAAAACTCCGAGGTCTATGGAAAGATTTGTAAACAAAGCCACACACACGCGATCAATGCGTGTGACGTGTTACGGCTTGAAGGCGTATGGACAGCAAGAAGTATTGGCCGAGGCCCTGGTAGTGTGAGTACAAACGGGGCTGGGGCGCGGGGGGGAGAGGGAGGGGGGACAAGTACCCTAAAGTCCGGGTCTCGGTCCGGGAGGATAGTGTGAGCGCGCCCTCTGTGCCCTCTGGTGTGAGGGGGTTTAGCCTCCATTCCGTGCGAGCTGGTGTGCAGGCAGGGAGCCGAGGCAGTTAGCTGGTGTGCTAACCGTGAAAAACCAGGAGATTAGCTGGTGCGCTAATGCTCGGCGCTCAGACAGCCGTGGTGAGACGTCGATAGCAGTGCTGACCAGGCCGTGGAGGGGCAGGAAAGCACCGAGTTCGATCTGGTGTTACCGACTAAGCAGAAAAATATCCAAAGCTAGCAGCGCCCGGCGACAGAAGCTAAATAAGATCTGTCTGTGGACAGTTAAGCTAGCTAGCCCTGGACGCGAGATATGCTCCGTGTTTGAATGAAGGCGGTCCCGTCCGCATGAGCTATTTAAGGTAGCTGGGACTATCTGCGGCGGACGGAAACCTTTCACCAGCCGATCAGGATTGGCGTAATGAGATAAATGCTTCTGAGGGCTGCAGCGAGGTCGAACGAAATATTATGAAAGAGAACCATTATTTAGGGCAGACTTATCTTAAAATCAACTTCACCATACTGAGGTGTTTACTAAATATGATGTTGACCTCTTCTAAATAGGGTACTATGCATTATAATCTTTTGAAGTAACATTGTTCCATTTTCCTGATTTTCACAGTGCTCAGCCATATAAAATTCCCTCTGTAATGTTTGTGCCCAAAATTACAGCCAGCCGTGTTATTTCCATCATTGTAAATAAGCAGCCTGCAGCATTGCTCGGCTGTCCCAGCGGTCTTGGTTGTCATGGAGGCTAACAACTCTCATTATGATCAAACGCAAAAGATGAAACTACTCTCTGAGAGAAACAGTGCCAGAAGCGGAAGAGATCAATTAAGGTCAAGGTTTTCACACCAATGGTCCACAGATTAGCTCATCAAAGAAAAAAAGAATAGCTGCAATGGTTTGAAGTAGCAGTTAATCAAGTAAGCTTTGGAATATTTGTGAAAACAAGGCATTCAGGCTGATACGAAGAGGATGGAGAGAGAAAGGTGGCAGTCAAAGGAATTACTAAAACCATTTTTATTCACAAAAATCATGAAAGACTGAGCGCACACACACACACACAAACAAACACACACACACTAACTTTTATTCAAATTTCAGACTGTAGTTTTCAAGGCCACACACACACACACACACACACACACACACACACACACACACACACACACACACACACACACACACACACACACACACACACACACACACACACACACACACACACACACACACACACACACACACACACACACACACACACACACACACACACACACACACACACACACACACACACACACACACACACTTGCATCGTAGTAAGTATAGGTGTAGCCCTCTAAGAATCAGGCCCCTTGTTTCACCAACATTGGATGAAGAAAATGATTGTTGGGAGAATAACTAAGGTTACACTGCTCTTACATAGTTAGCATTGACGTAAGAGAGGCAGAACACAAGGACGTGAAAGAGATCTTCACGACTGTGCATGCATGAGGGATAAACCTTATAACGTAGCTCTGTAATGTGCTGTTGGTAAAGTTAGCTCTGAGGAAAACAGAAAATGATCCATACCCGGCTGTCTTTGAGAAGCAGAACCAACAATACCATTTTAAAATGCTAGGGGTCCAATCTGTTTCCACTTTAACATAGTTTAGGGGCAAATCTATTCTGGTAACAAATTATGTGATACCAACCTGTCTTCCCTGTGTTTTTCATGGTGGTCTGGTTGGAGGACTCAGTATCAAACTTGTCAAATACCAGCTCCTGGTACTCTTCTGAAACCAAAGCTTGTTCATCTGCAATGTCCACAGGTGACTGGTTCTTCGCAGCGCATTCTGGGTATAAGGCCTCCCAGCCTCGAGGTCCATGGCTTCCTGCAGAAATAGAAGAAACAAGAGCTTATGAAAAATGTAGAGTGGCCAACAGAATCCCCTTTTGTCTAAGGATTCTAGCTATGAGACACACAAAAGTAGAAACACTCTGAGAATAATACTGCCACAGCAGTGGCCAGGTTTCAATATGCCCTTAACGGAAATTGAGAGAGAGAAGACAAAGATTATTTTATATGCATTCAGCTGCAGTGCCCTCTAAACCCCCTCCAACCGCTGGGAAAACATGTAAATACAATGAAAATTCATCATCTGGCTACAGGCAAATCTAGCATTAATTGTCAATATATGATATAAATATCTTAATGAAGTAGATTCTACAGTCCTACACACACTTTAGATGAGCCCAGAATTAATTAATGAATAGTTAATGTAGGTCTATGCCTCAGACAGGTTTAAAAAACACAAAAAAGACATTACACCAAATAGGCTATTCAAAAGAAAATACTTCACTTTAAAAATTAATGTGCAGTGCGTGCTGCAAACGAACTTCCTGTAGAATCCCCATCCACTGTCTGCTCTTTTAAATCCTCTATCCCCTACAGTGGCGCTTCTACAAAGGACTAATCCATAACCGACAGGGGTCCCCTTGATCTCTTCTTGGGTACAATGGGCCAGCGCAACAACAAAAGCTGAGGGATCAGGGGAACAAGGAAGCATGCATGGATTTTTACTTTTCTGGGTTAACACAATATTCATGATCCCATTCCCTACAGACACAGGGCAACTTTGCTACTGGCTCATAAAAAAAAGATATGAGAACCCCTCTTTACTAAAACACCCTGGATCAAGGAGGGCTTTATGTCTTGTATCGTATAAACACCTTGCAGCCAAAGACACTGTGCTTGAGTCCCTCGAAAAGAGAGAGCCATTCAGGGTTATATTAAAATAGTCACTGTTTTACCATGTCAGCCAGTGCATAATCATAAACATGCATCATGGTATGCACAGACACATAAACCGGAATCATTTCATTCAACTATCCAATGAATATGTCACTGGGTTGGGAAAAGAGTGCACTAAACACAATTAAGCCAATGGAAATGTCTCATATTTGTGCAGTGGCTTAAATTAAGATCGACCGTCCTCTAAATACTGTACCAACTGCAAGATTATTATGGGGTGGTGATGTCTGGACTGTATGTAAATGTT
Organism: Echiichthys vipera; assembly: GCF_963691815.1. NCBI lineage: Eukaryota > Metazoa > Chordata > Actinopteri > Perciformes > Trachinidae > Echiichthys > Echiichthys vipera. The sequence goes on along the minus strand of NC_139825.1, from coordinate 24,803,339 downwards.
GAAATTGGTTTGAGCTGCATTTCTACTACTGCATTATCAGTATTAAATTTGTCGGTCATGTCTTTAGACTTACCAATATGTCTGCACCAGTAAAACTCCCAATATTTCATACAATGTAACAAAGCACATTATGAATGCAATACTATTATTATAATAAGGCAAGAGAAAGCTGCTTGTCTTTCATAAATACACTGAAGGTATTTATATAAAATGGAGGGCATGTATACCGTATTCAAATAAAACGTGTTCTGTGTACAAAATCTTCTGCTATGCCAACAAATAACAACCACCAACAAATAATTATTTATACACTATCTCCCATTCCATTTGTGCTTGCTTAAGTAATAGGCATAGCTTTGCCATCAACCCTGAAGTTGACAAAAGCTCAATTAAACTCAATTAGCTCCGTTTAACAATAATTTGATTAAATGTAAAGCTCTGTGAAGCAATATCTTTTACATCAACACTGAAGCAAATTACTCGCTGTAATGTAAAAGCCTTGCTACCAAGGCCAGTCTCACTGAGAATCGACAACACAATCAATATGGGAGAGCTGAAGGAACAAGTCGGACATCTAGCAAGCTAAAGAAATGCAGATATTAGCCAGAAAGAGGAATGCAGTGTGATTATCATTTTGCTTTGCGTCTATTTAATGTGAAACATTCAATACTAAACACACAATGATTTACCATTTATCTTAGAGTTAAAACCCAATTGACTCAATTGGCTTTTTTGTTGCTCGTTTACTACGCTATACCATACCAGAATATTGATATCTATTAATTATTTTTGGCACTATTTCATAGGACAGAAATGCTAAAGTAGATCTGGGGTACTATAGAAACATTGTCACTATTATATAGTTTGTCCACCAAGTGGTAGTATCTTAGTCAATAATAATGATTATAATAAAACAACTTAAACAATCTAGGGGATCCCCATCAAGATTGCTGTTTATGGATTTCTATTTTTGTCTAAAACAATACTTTTGGGCTGTGTCATTTTGTAAACTCCAAAATCAGTATCAGCCTCAAAAATCTCTCAGGCTGTAATATACATTAATCAATGACAGCGCTTGTGAGACAAGCTGTAATAGTCGACTTGCATACTCACACAATTGAATTAATTTTCAGTGCATGTTTCTGAATGTTTCTAGGACAAACATCAGAGCTCAGACTGTGTAGGGTTAGCCGTATAGTCGAAGTTGTACACACTTGAGGCAGTTGTGAAATTGGTTATGACTTACTTCCATTTGTGTTTGCAGAAATATATATTCTTTTTGGCAGAGTTGTCTGAAGTACAATGCCTCCAGTTGCTTTAAACATTTACCACTCCCCTACCCAACAAAGTGTGCTATGTGGGCTACCAACAATAAAAAACACTAAGAACTATTCAGGTTCTCCGGTGGGCAGTTTCGACCCACATTTTCATGCTTGTCTTCTTTCTCCACTACACAAACCCTTTGAGATATTACCGATACAGAGCTTCATAAAATGTGAGACATATCTCTAAAATAACAACAAATTCCATTGGTTAGCTGTGTGGAAATGAAATGCCAATGAAAATAAAATAAGTTACAAAAGAAATAGACCACAAACAAATGTCAATAGTTTATTTTATAAGTACATAGTGTAAAAAAGTGTACTGAATTCACTAAAAGTGTTGACAGCCACTTGCATTCAAAGTGTAACTAGAGAATAGTTATATTTTGCAAATTTTTCCATTACATCCCATTTGCTGCTAGAGAGATAATTCCCCTTTTCAAGAAGAGAAAGGGAGGAGCAGTGCTAAAATCAGATAAGTGAGGGTTGCACAGAGTCGATTAATCTGTCTCATTGCCATCCATCAAAATGACTATAATCCCAGTGGTTAAACCTTTTCCACTGCAGCTATGCCACTCTACTGTATATGGCTGAGGTGAACAAATAAAAAATAAGTGCATGTTTTAAAATGTTGTAGATTGATTTATCTGACATTACACACTGCGTTTTTAACTGCATTCAGCATATGACTTAACGGCTTATACACACTGGGCCCCACAGCCATTATTCTAATAAAAATCTTTATAGGTGCTATCAGGTAATTCAAGCGGTATGCTAATTGTTTAATATACTTATGATGGGCAAAGATGAGCGAGTTACACTGTTACAGCTCACCTTCCAGGAATAAAACAATATTTAGTAGAATGTATCTGTAACTGTGGAAACTCTGGATGTGAATTACCTCAATAAGTCAGCCAGCACCAAATCCTACCTCTGTGAAGCGTGTTATATTCAACATTTATTGAGACTGTGAAAACAGGTGTAATTTTATTTTCAAAGTATAAAGCTTGTTGTGTTCATATGGTGCATTGCATTATATAGTTATGCTTTTATTTGGTTTTCTTTCAAAAAAAAAAGCATCTTGCTTCACAAGAATCAGATGATTATTTATACACCAGGTGATTTGAGTTGTCCAGTGATCTTAAATGATTCACAGTCACGTTGCATTTGCAGTGTGTATAGACAACAACTGTTTACTTTATGTATCAGTTTTACAGTCACATCAGAAATTCTGCAAAAGTGACAGCCAAACCTGTTATACATATCAGTAGAAAACATACAGAAATATTCTCACCACGGTGGGTGCTAAAATGCCTATAAGCCTACTTTAAATCCCTGCTTTTACAAAATTCATAGTTCTCACATACTGATCTGTTTCAGTAATATTTTGCACACTGAAAGGTGTTTTGATCAATGGCAGCACAGGTTAAAAGAAATACTTCATCCATTTTAATCCAGGTCTGTGTCATGGCAATGTGGGCACTTTGTTCAGATGAACTGTGTTTGGCCTGTCTCGTGGCGGAGGTCCCCACAGAACACAATGCCCACACTGCCATGACACAGACCTGGATTCAAATGGGTATCTCTTTAATGACAAAACATCACATCTACAATATTTTGAAAAATGCAATATTGCCTCCATTTAGCAGTTTATGATCTATTCTAGAAGTAAGGCAAGTGATCCTATGCTGTTTGTTAATCCAACCTGTTCTGGGTTCACTTCTGTGTCATGTGACACCACTCTTGTTTTAAGTAAAACAGGCACATGTTTTTCTCAATCTGACACTTTCAGTTCCAAGCGTCATCCCATTAACCTTGGGATAAACATCCGTGCCTGTGCTACCATGGCAATGCTGACAGAATGGCAATTGCCTTGTCATTTCCGTTTTGTCCCTCTGAGAGAAAGCATCCATGCTGTATACCGCCTGGCAGACCTCCCAGAATTGGCACACAAGCACTTGCAAGTCTACACAGATCAGTCCATATGTATATGAGTGACAACATAACATAGCTGGCAGATATTAGGCACAGTATCTGCAGCACTGAGACAAATCATAATAGCTGTTGCAGTTGGAGCAGTGGGGAGTGAGACCAAAGCCATGTGTACGCTGCACAATCCCTTCAGTGAATGCAGGAGCATCGGATAACATTTTTGAGCAACATTCTTGCTGTCACTTTCAATATGCTGATAACAGTCCAGATGGTGGAGACACAGGCATTGTAGCAGTGGGGACTATGACAAGTCCGGGTTTGACAACTGATGAGCTGAGGGCTTGTGCAATGTGGGGAAAGGCCAAAATTGTCAAAGTCAGTAATCAGTCAACTGATGACCAGCTAATGATGGATATTTTTTATTCTATTGCATTAGCAGGTAACACATCCTGTAGGATGGTCTCTGACATCTTTAAAATCATAGACTCTGAGATCTCGGAGTGCTTCAAACATCTAAGAAACGCCTTACACCCCAACCTCCTGGTACAACTGATATTTTTATGTAGTTGTGTGCACTATCAAGAGAATATTAGTGACGTAACTGACATGCTCAATTTTGGTTTTATCTCTGAATTTAAATGGTAGCTAATCTGCCACAGCTGGCGGCTTGTTTACGACCTGTGTTATATTACATATGCGATCCCATATAACATATATTTCAAGCAGTTTCAAGCACTTTTTTTCAAAATCCAAATACTTTTCAAACCTTGAGAACACCACACTATAATTCAAGTATTTTCAAGGATTTTCAGCACCTGTACGAACCCTGCAAAAAGTAGGCAATTGGTTAATGATTTCTGATGTAGAGAAACCCCTGCAATTTTTTTAAAACCTTCTCAAAATAATCTTTTTTTAAGCTTTTATTTCTGTAACTTGTAGTGTGTGCAGTTTAAACCCTTGTTTTTATGCATTGTCTGAAAAGTGCTATTGAAATCAGAATCAGAAATACTTTAATAATCCGGGGGGAAGTTATTTTCATTGCAAACTCCAAACTTCGATTCTGATTGTGAGATAAAGTTCATAAAATCACATGCTAGTTTTCAGGGTCATATTTGTATTTTTCGTGTCAACTACAATAGGTTTACATGCTTCGATCTTTAAAAAACACATTATATTTCTCATATTGTCCATTGCTGAAGCACCCATGCAGCACCTCTGTCTAAGCTTTTGAATGTGACTGAAATTACTTTTGTCAAGATAATCATTTATATATACACTACATTTGGCACACATGGAAGATAAACAAGATTTAGAATACATTTATTTTCTTTATTTATTTAATTAATCTCAATTTTGACAGAATGACACAGATATCTCTATGCAGAACAAATTGGTGAACCGATGGCCTAACAGACAGATGGAAATTGTCTGTTAGGCCATCCTTATAGACATGCTGCTGGCCCGGGAAGCCTTTGTCCTCTTTTCTCAGATAAGCAAGAAGCATTGTGCCTCAAACCTTTTTCGATTACTAAGAAAATCCTGTTCACACCAGTATAGACTAATTCAATATGGATTTTGCACATTGATGTAACTCTAAATGTGGAGAGCATTCAGAATGAGGCAAGGCAATTCCATGGTACTAACATGAGCATACTTCTGTCCTATCTACTGTAAACTGCAGAAGCAGAACTCCTTTGCACAAAACAAACCCGACAGACTTTGTCCCTTCCTCCAGCATCACTTCGTTCCACTGTCTCTGTGTCCTACAGATCTCTTTACATGCGTCCTGGCAGCTCTATGACCTAAGGGCTTGGTTGAGGTAAAAGGGAGAGAGTTCAACATACAGCTGAAATCGACTGTGAGAAAAAGAGAGCACACTCAGTTTACTGAACGATGCCAATTGTGAGCATTTAACAAAAAAGACACAGAATCCCAACCACATAAACCGGGTATAACAAGCAACCAGAAATGGATATGGTTTATAAATTCAGCTCATAGTTTCATAATTTCTTGGATTCACAAATACCTAGAGAGAGGCTCAGTCTAACATTTTTATTTTCTGTGCCGTGTTGGATGCCGGGTTTCATTTTAAGATGTACAACAATAAGACATTGCATGGATCTACAACCAAAGTGGGGGAAATTAGGGCAGTCAATTTCGGTCACTGGCTGTTTCTAAGTCTAAAGGAGCTTATGCTGCCAAAACTACAAACTGTAACACCAGTAGGAAATGTGTAACTAAACAACAGCTCAACCAAGGACAGAGTATTTTATTGCTGCCGTGACCGTACCCTTCAACAAGTGAAATCATCTATTTGTATTGATAAAGTGTTACTGAGAAGATTAAACATGCCTAAAGAAGCCTTATCGAGACAAATAGTGGAAACTTTCAGTTTGATGAAGGAAAGTTTATGAAAGTGAATCATCAGTTGTAACAATTCGCCCTTTATCTCTCCTGTGTGTGATTTTGTATTCAGGAGTAGCTGTACTTTCAAAGGATTTTTTTTTTGTCAGATTCCTTTATTGACCGGGCTACATAAGATGACTAAATTAGAAGTGAACCATGAAGGTAAAAAAAAACAACCATAATGCACTCGGTGGGCATCAGTAGGCTTCAAAGACTAATGAGGCAATATACGATGAAGAACAGTGAATATTTTTTACTCAAGAATTATAAAACGTGAAAATAATTGCAGAGACGGCCTCCGTGCGTTTGAAATCCTTTTCTCATCATAGTCTAACATCCACCTCTCAGAGGAGATCTGAAGGAACAGATACTCAATATATCAGTGCAGTTTGCAAGAATGAAAAAAGGCATTTGGGGTCACCGCGGGGGACATCAAGGGTGATGTTTGAGTGAGTCTTCAGTTACACTTAACCAAATTAAAGGTGCATTTATTTGACCTTGTCAGTTATGTCGTGAACGAAGAGGCGGAGGCAAGAAACAGGCAAGCAAGCACACCGAAAAAATAATCTATTTGTGTTCCTTCACTTTTTTGTAGTTACACTGAAAGAACATTAAGAAAGTTCAGGAAAATTATGATATTTGGTCAGGTGATAAGTTAATTAATTTAACTTTACGCAAATGTAATAATGTGGCCTTTTGCATTAACGCACATATCACCAGACCACATGGGTTACAACAATAATACAATAATAGTGCAAAACCAAAGAATCAAATTAATAATTGATCACAAAATTCACGACTGATGAAGTTTGTCTAGGTTTGGATTAAATCATAAATCATTAAATCATGACATCATTGTGATGTGTGAGTGATTGTTTTTTGAATGTGGCAAACAATTTATAACTGCTGATTCAATAACTAATTGGGATCATGAGTAAAAGGGCAGAACAGAATTAGTCATTACCACAATTGCAAGAAATGCAGTGGTATAAATAGAAAGTAGACACATTTCACAGTCTAGTTAATCTAAACTGATTTATTAGTTATTATTTTAATAAATTTCCAATTATACATTCAGTCTGAGATTGGTTTGGATGTTTTTTTTAATATGAAAAAATATGAATGTACTACTGTAGGTCTTCAACAGAGTTGTTATTGAAATACCATAACATACAAGGATAACTGGGTAACTTGAACATGCACAGGAAAAAACAAGAATAATAATTGTAAAAAACTTTATAGAATATTATAAAAGGATCAAAATGTGTAGCAGAGTCTTTTTTTCTGATAGCACATGGATTTTTCAATCAGTCAGTGAATGTAAACAGCTGTGGAACAGATCAGGTTGTTACAGGAGAGGTGCTCCCACATCTGGACCAACTTATCTCCACACATAATTGATCAAGTCACAGAATCTGTATGTTGGTTAATGACTAAAAATGCTCCCAGATATTATATTTTGAGCTATCAAGGTTTTCTTGTCCACAAAACATGTTAAAAAAAAAAAAAGCAAGTAAACAAAGTGCACTTCTTCTTTTGCTGAAAAAGATCATGTTTACAGCTTTACTGATAACTGTAGAATTAATTACAGATTTTAAAAAACAAATCTCAGGATTTTTTTTTTGCACATGCTGTCTACAGATTTTATCATTTTAGCTGTCAAACTCCTCAACCTCCTTCCTTTATAGCGGTTCACAACACTGTAACATCTGATAAATATGATTAATACCATCCCCATACAGTAATTATACATTCCATCATTGTATCCAGAACCAGAACTACATTATCAGCATTTTTGAAGTTACTGCAGACACCAACTGTGACAGGTGATTAAAGGTCTAGCTGTTCTGGAAGATAGCTGGCACATTAAGTGTAATGCAAAAGCCAAAGTGACATAAAAAGCAGACATGAGCCAAAGAATCCTCTGCTATCTCAACCGTCAAAATAAAACTCAAGAGTTATTTTGAAGTTGCACTCCCTTTTGCTGATGCTGCGGGTCACTTACTGACCCGGTTACACAAGTTCAAATAGTTTTTTATATAACAGGGAGTGGGTTAGTTTAGATTTTGATGATAACTGATATGATAAGGCACGAGTTGTTAACTGATTCCTTTCATTTTAAATTATGAGTCAGATTTACAGGCCTAGCACTGTTTTCTGGGGTGGTCCGAAGTGATACTTCACCTCGATATTAATCTGCTTTATTAGTACGGAAGATAAGCATTCATCTATCATCTCCTGCAACAGTAGCCCAAGCCTTTACTGTGCTTGTAGCAGACTCAATCAAGAGCCAAATGCATTTCTTGAACAGTCTTCAAGCACAAATATGTTTTCCGCCACTAAATTAGACACGGAGCACTTTGATTATAACTCAACTTTTCTCAAAAGCTTTGCCCTCTACAAAAGGAGTTTGCTTTTCAGAAATTGGTACAAGCCCACGGCTCAAACCACAAAGGATCAGACAAATCCGAATGGTCATCTCTGTAGAGGCGATAAAGCAAACCAGTGTGAAAAAAAAAATGCCTTCTTCTAGCACATTCTCTCATTTCATGGCGATCTAATGGCCAATTAGCAGGACTGAAGCCAAATGTTGTTAAGAGAGACGTTGAGGTTAAATGTCTTATCTCCAGAGAACTTAATAATCACAATGTAGAGTGTGATGAGGCCGTAACATGAAGTTATGTGGGAAGAGGCTCAGTGAAAGTAGGTTCACAAGCCAAGCCAATGTATTTGCAGAGAGACAGAACCTTGCCCTGGGTAAGACAGAATTAAAAAAAAGGATTTGACCCATATTACCCTGACATACCGCACACTGCCATGTTTATTATAGTAATTAACATAAAAACAATGCTGCAAGAGAATGCTGTTTTAATGCCAAACCTTTTTATGAGCTGAAGACGTCCACAAGAAGACAAAGGATGAAAAAAGAAAGCACTCTATATCCTGCTTATTTACAATACCATCATCTTTCTCTGATATGTTAGATGAACTGACACCATCTGACAGGCAATGAGGAATATACAACCACCAGACCTTTGAATCTTTTTTTCTTTCTTTTTTACTTGAAGTGAGCTCTTTTAAGTTGCCAGATTGCAGTGAAAACAGTGTGGGTGTGTGACTAAAGTTAAACAATATAATTTGGAGACTTTGCCTGTCTGTCAAACAAAAAGAGGAGTTAATGTTTTTTTCCTTTGGTTCCTTTGAGTGTTGAGGAAATTACAGGAGTTTTCCAAAGGCGACGATAAAATGGGCACTTAAGAAAAAGGTAAATATGTTGGCATTGTAAATAATTACCCTGACAGGAAAAGAACACCACTGATCAACATCTTTATTAGCATTAGCATTAGCATAATTCCAATAACTAAGAAGCTCAATGGGGAGATTTCTATCCAAAGAAAGTAGAACCAAATGACATGGTCACCAGCAAAATGCATGCTCATTTGGACTGAGGTCAAATTACTTGCCCAGTCGAGAACACTGTTTGCCCACAAAAACCAAAAGGTTGTTGATCTGTTCATTTAGAACTGTTGTTTTACTCCTATGTCCTTAAATTGATGGATTATTTAGCACAGTTCTACGAAGTCCAACACGGTTCATCCAACATGGATGTCCTCAAAACATTCTTTAGGCTAAAAAGTCTGCACTTAAAGTGGATGGTAACTGTTCAATTTTGAACCCTGTGTACAGTCAATACAATGAAAAACATGTCACTGTCTTAATACCGCTTTTATTTAATCACAGTCAGTTCTGATTTTAGGTTACATAACAGTTCCTTTGAGGAGTTATCTCAACCCACATATATTTCATTGTGCAATTAACAGTATGTGACCTCACACCCCTCACTCCACCCGGTCATTCAAGATCCGGGCTTCCCTTCCAGCCCATGTCTACAGTGGAGGGTGGAGGAAAAAGAAAAACAATCCATCCGCATATACAATGTGTCTCAGTAAGTGGTTTAAATGACAAAGGGCCATACAGTTAGCCACTGACTTCAAATCCTTAAATATGCTGTATGTTTCCTAGAGTATTATTCCCTTCTGTATTCCTGACTGTACTTTAAAAATGAATAATGGCAAGCAATCTTTGATATCACATGCATTGAGAGAGGGATCAAATACTGAGTAGTTGAATTAAGCACTTTAGTGAGACCTTTGGCAAAACTGTGCATTTCAAAGTAAAAGTAGCATGATAATGGTTTCATAATTAATTGCTACCTAGAAAACTAGTGATTATATGCATGTATGTATGTATTAATATATATAATTTTACATTATTTATATATTATTGTATTTAAAATAAAGTCTAAAAACACTAACTGGCTCTAGCATGTCGTTGTGGCAAACCATACAACCATTGATTTCAGGTGGTGTTGCTGAGTTCTGAGAAGTAGGCATCTGATAAGGATGGCGCCATAGCCGTCTCAGAGCCTGAGCTCAATCTTTAATCAGGGGTCATTGTGTTCCACACAGCAGCCCCAAACACATAAAAGCAGGTAGAGGAAGTGGTAAATCATACAGGCATTAGGGTCTAATTGGCCACCAGAATGAGCTCCAGCCAAAATATTGTTTTCCCTTGGCGCTATCTGCTTCCATCTCGTGGACTTTCATAGAAACTGTGGCTTCCTGTTCTTGGGTGTTGGCTGCTGCATAAGTACAACATCCCCTAGTTTGTAAAAATAATCTCCAGGACGTTGTGTGAAGAAAAAGAGGGACAGAAATACATTCTGTCCCCATGAGGAAGAGCTTCCCCTACAAAAAAACCTTTAACAGTTTCCCCTTCAATATGGCAAGAAGCCAACAAATGTTTCAGAACCTTCACTTCTGTATGCATCTCTGAATGATCACCACAGAAAAAATTACACAAAAACTTACACTGTTTATTCTCATTAACTACTTAGTTACTGTTCTACTGCTGCTACAGAGTGTGCATGGGTAAAAGACGAAGCAAGACAATGTTCATTATAAATTGTAACATTCCGTCATTGCAAAGTTAACATTGATAGGTGATCCCCAAACCTGACTTGATCCGTCAATGTGTATGTGAAAACAGGCCCACACACCGGCAGAATAAGTCAATACCCTCTGGACCCATTAGGCTCATTCTGAGTTGCACACCTCTATTCTTGAGAAAAATGGTTGTTACACAACTAGCCTATGTAGCATGCTGGAGAAAGACGAGACGAGTGGAGTTCGTGCGGCATCACTTTCTACATGTCTCTGTTTGTCTGTTCTGCCTCACAGCACAGTTGCTGTTCTGCTGTTCTGCGACATGAGAGGCAGGTGATTGGAGAAGAGGCAGCAGGTGGACAGCTCGCTCTGTCAGATCAATCAGCTGTAGACTGTAGCATCTTTCCGCACACAAAATGTCCACAAAATAATTAGCTTAAGTCCAATATTAACTTTTCAAAAGAGAGTCCACTCGGTAAGTCTCAACTATCAATGCATGAGTATTATGTTTAGTTACTACATTTGTATTATCATATGGTTTGTAAAGCAAGAAGTAATGCTAAAGTATGTGATTTATCTGCTGAACAGTTAATAACTAACTCTGAAAAAAAACATATATATACATTCATATACTAATAGTTAAAGAAGCAAAATGATCAAAAAAAGAAAAAAAGGATGGGACACGTTCTGCCTAAATATCCTGCTCTTCTGGCTTTACAGGATATTGTAACATCAATTGGACATAAAAAAAAGAACCTTAAAGGTATTTGTTTTTCCAACTGAGTATCCAGACCTCTTACTTAAAGACAAAATAAAAGCTAGAGGTAGAGAAAGTATAATAAATACATATGAACTGTCATTTACTATCTGTTGATTATGTGTGTTCTCCGTAGTAAAAATGGTCTTTTACTAGGTTAGCCTCAGTCTGGCTCTGACCAAACAGTGAACCTTACCCGTTTACTGTGGCTGCTCCCTGTTTTACCATTCCTCTCACTGTTATCCTTTAAATTTTAAATCAAGGAGTTATAGTGAGACTGCTCATTCCCATGATTATGCAGATTTTCCGCACTTCAGATTTTCTCAGCTCATTTTCTTAAATAAAAACCATTAAGGCCCAGTTCTGTCATTTTTTATTTTTTGATGAGTGATAACAAACCTTTGTCCTTCATTGCAAGAATGGATTAGGTTTTAAGTGCCACATGCTTAGACTCTTCAAGTTTATGTCCTCCAGTAAGTAGTGCAGAATGTTTATGTTAAAACATTTTTATTCTTTTTGGTCATTACTTAAATTGTACTAGCATGCAATTTTGAGTGATTGATTGATCAATGATTTATGAATCCTATTATTCATGTTTCTTTTCATTTGTGATCAAATTGTCTAGCATTCTCAATTCAAACACTGAACATGGGTTATAGAAATCGGGTTTTAAGTAGACAGATTTGTTCATTATTTGTGTGCATTCACCGTGTCAAAAGATGACCCTGACACAGCTCAACATTTCGAACAGCATGAAAAGTCTATAACAAAGATAATTTAAATAATCAAATTACTAAACTGAAGTAGTGAAAATTTGACCAGTAGTTGCATTTGAGCCAAAAATAAGCTGACTAAATGTTTCATGCCTTACTGGACTATAAACTATACTGGAAGGGGCGATTATATTTTTAGCTCTGGGGTTATTCAAACATCTATTTATGCAATTTAAGTGTGCATGATGGCATCATTATGGCTACTGCAGTCTGATTGCTTGGCCTGTGGTATTGCTGCTTACAGCTTTCTCGAGAACCACTCATCCAAACAACTACACACTAGCGATGTGGCATTTTGTGAGAGAAACTGTTCAGTCATACCAAAGAGACGTTCAAATGAAGGCAATGGATTCGTACTTCAAAGCCGTTCTCTGTGTCATTGTGTCCCAATTTAACTGCCTGCTTTTGATCCGCAGTGCCGAGTTTATACTCCTTCACTCCTGTGACAACAGCAGCAGCATCGGCTGCAGAATGCAGACAGTACACCAAAAACACTTTTACTGACACTTCTATCAAACCTGTGTGACGGACAGGAGTACGTACACAATGCCAGATCGATTTTCCTAAATAAACAGTAGCCAAAAAAGTATTTTAAAATAAAAAAGCAATGAGCCGCTCTTGAGTTTGTTAAAATGTAACATCTCCGGTCACTCTGTCTTCATCTGTTTTTAAATGTACTGTAGCGAGCGATGGAGAGCGAGCTGTACCCAGCATGCTATTTGGCGGTATAATAGTTAATAGGGGCCCCCTCTCAATACACTACACAGTGTTTATTTAACGCACTATTTATTTAATATGTTCTGTAGATCTCCAGAGCTTGCACTAGACACTGCACTTCGGTCCTCAACAATACATTCGCCAAGTGTGAAGTCCATCAGATTAACAATCAAAGGACAAAAATACATATAACATACGGACGGTGGTTAGATGCTGTAATGTAATGGTATCCAATACCACGGATATACCAAAAATGTATGCAACTCAAAACAGTCTTATTGATTTAGATGCTAATGCAAAATTATTCATATCTTAGGATGTTTCAATCAGTATGAACCTTTATTTAATTATGTGCTCTTGGAATAAACTTTAATAACAATTGCTGAAACTTTTCTTTAATACTTTTATCCCACCAATTCAAAATAGCAAAGTCAAAATAAAAGGTCTGTCATAATAACCTCGAGCAGAATAACTGGTCCACTCCTGAATAAATTTAATTATGTTTGAAAAGGCAAGGAAAGTAAGGAATAATTCATGACAATCCATGTGGTTATCAAAAAACAATGACCGAAAAACCTGATATATCCAATGTTGTTTGAACGTGATTTCTAACTTCCCTGTAAACATTGTTTCAGTAACACAGCTTCTTAGTATAACAAATGGTCACCTCTACAGAGATTTTTTATTTAGTTCCAACCCCAATGAGTTTAGTAACTGCAATTCAAAAGGACTTTATTTGACGTGGGAGATGCTGTCTTGTTATATCCTTTGCTCTAATTTACTTCATTTAGATTAGTTTTACAAACCTTACGTCTGTGTGGCTAATGACGAAGAGAGGGTTTTGCATAACCAAAGTAAATAAAGCAAGTAACTAAAAGCTCTTTCTGTTCAACTTCATCTGCTTTTCTGCACATTCAAAAGTTGTTTTTCCATAGTTTAAAAGAGCAAATGTTTTCTCTATGGGTTTTGCCCTATCTGCGCTATATCAGTGCAGTGACACCAATCCAACACTGCATCAGTGCAAGGAAACCTCTTGCTAATTGTAAACAGGAGGGAGAGGTGAGCACTCTGCCGAGCGCAACACATCTCTCCTCTGTAGAGCCGCAAAGTGAAACACTGATTAGTGACGCTACATTACTCCGCTTTGTCCAAGGGCAACTGTTTCATATCAGCTAACTGTCGGAAGCACAGGTGCTAACATCAGCACTCATAAATGTCCTGCAGCTGGTCATGTGATGGATGTTTTAATAGAAAAATAGTGATTGTATGCAAATCACAGTCAATATTATATTAAAGAATAATTAGTGAATTAGTGTTATTAAAATGGGGCACTGAGGATGAAGTAAATACAAAACAGTGATGTGTGAGGACATCTGCATAATACGTATTTATAGGAGTTGGTCCTCATAGGATATAGCAACTTGGTTTCTCTAAATTAAACCAATCGGGGCCCTGGAAAAAAAATGAGCCCATACAAACCTCTGCCACACTTTGCGCCACAGTGCAAATCAATCCACTTGAAGCTATTGTTTTTTCCAGCCTCTATCAAGCTGCTGAACTCTAATGGTAAATCTTACTGCAAGAGCACTTTATTACTTTAATTCTTCTTTTTTTTAAGCTGCCACATTGTCAATGTCAAATTTATAGTCACATGTGTCTTATATTTTAATGTTTAATGTCTTTGTGGGCGGGGGTTTATGTGAAGCAACAAACTATAGACCTGTGCCCAAGACAAAATTCCCTTCTGGGACGATAAAGTTAACTCTACTGCATTAGAATGTGCACCAACACACACACAGCCCATAATATTACAGTATCCACCTTCACCCTTGCCACCTATTCCTTTTGTTACACTTCATTTCAGTGAGCACCTTATCTCACTCTAAGCCACCATCTCTTTCTGAGCCGTCAGACCCTTGTATTACATTTAAGCAGCTTCATCCATTAGTTATCTCAGTTATCTCTTTTTTGGCCCAACAAACTTCAACTAAGCTATGAACTTCCATACCTGACTATTACAGAAGACATACTGCAACCACTTCCTCGACGCACTAACGAGAGTCATTCAGTCATTTTAGTCCAATTGAGTATAAGTGGAGGTAGTTAACTCTAGATTTTGTTCACTTTGTCTCTGTCTGTCAATTACAAGTACATATTTGGTTATAGTAGAGTAGAGTGTAATACACATGTTAATGATAAGGATATCTATATAACTAAAAAAAAACAATGCTAACATGCTCATGTTAAGCGGGTGTAAGTTTACCACATTGACCATCTGAGTTGAGGGTGTTCACATACTAATATTTGCTAATTAGCTTAACTCAAAGTGCAGCTGAGGCTGATGGGAATGTAAGTATGTTAGTTTGCCGTGTTGTCATAAATGAGGATGGTGCTAGAGTAAAGTTACGGGATCACAAAAGTAATCACAATTACAATTAACTACAACATGAATAGATATACCAAATTTCATGGAAAAACAAACAATAGATGTTGAAATATTTCACTCAAAAACACATATATGAACCTGCTGGGTAACCTGCCTCTCGCCAGATGAATTTCGTTCCACCTTGCTTCAGTCAAACATCTGGGATCGCTCCATAGCAGAGTAATTTCAGGAGGCTGGGCCTTATCAAAAATCCTTGCATATGATTAGATAAACCACTTGTCTGTCATCTTTATTGACGTGCTACTTAAACCACTCACATCAAAACCAACCTGTGATGCTGATGAGAGCGACGCAGGGAAAAGAAGAAATATTCGCTAGATTGAACAACACGGATGAAACAGCAGCTTCGATGTCTTTGTCTGTCAATTATAAGTACGATGCGAGCAGCCATTGTTGTGGTTGTGGAGAGAGAGAGAGAGAGAGAGAGAGAGAGAGAGAGAGAGAGAGAGAGAGAGAGAGAGAGAGAGAGAGAGAGAGAGAGAGAGAGAGAGAGAGAGAGAGAGAGAGAGAGAGAGAGAGAGAGAGAGAGAGAGAGAGAGAGAGAGAGAGAGAGAGAGAGAGAGAGAGAGAGAGAGAGAGAGAGAGAGATGGTGCACTCACACTGTCCATCCGTACCGTGCCCCGTGCTTTAGGGTACTTGTCCCCCCCTTGCTCTTCCCCCGCGGGCCAGGCCCGTTTGTACTCACACCACCTGGGCCTCGGCGGAATGCTTCTTGCTGCCTATAAGTAATCACGTCGTAACACGTCACAAGCATTGATTGACATCATCCCGACGCGTCGCTTTGTTTACAAATCTTTCCATAGACCTCAGAGTTTTTTTGCGTCTTGTCTAACTGTTTTGGAATATTTTCATCTGACCAAATCTGCAGTAAACACTTCACCTCCGCATCACACCTACGTGAACCTTTCGCCACCATTGTTTTAAAATGTCCGCTCATGGTCCGTCCTTCTTTTTTCTATGTCAGAGAGAGAGAATTTACCATGAATAAGTTTACTATTTAAACAATTCAAGGTGGTGCATAAAATTCTACGTGATGCACGTGTTTAGTCAAACAGGTTTCAAAGACAAATAGATTTATTTACAAAATTAATTAGAGATAGATATTGTCAGGAAGAGCAATTCGCTCTCTTCCTGTTTACAATAACAACAAGCAAAGAACAAAACGCGACTGACACATTTCATCAAACAAAACTATAAAGACATCAGGTAGGTGCCGTTATGTTTAATGTTCATGAAAAACTAAACATAGAGGCATTCATGAATACAGCTTACGGTACGCATCACTATAGAAACCACCCTCCTCAAACCGGAACAGAGAACAGCAGCGCTCGGTGAAGTGGCGTCAATAACTGGCTTCTTTCAGCTCAGATTCTGAATCATCAATGTTGTGCTGTTTGCACCTTTTTGGCTTCTTTTTTAAGTGTGAAATGATCCTCTGCCTTTTCCGGATGTAGTGGTGTGCATTCGCAAAAATGGCCTGCGTGGAACAATGACCCCTGCGCTGAACAGCCGGCATAACATGCAAGATAGGAATTAAACAATCGAGGCAGAGATTTTGCCTCGGTGCATTTTTGTAATCGAGTAACTTGAGTTACTCAAGTAATTGTTTCAGCCCTACACTAAAGGAAAACTCAGGTTCACTGCTGTCCGTAGGATTCATCCTCCAGGCACCATGGACATCTGCACAATATTTCATGGCAATCCATCCATGAGATATTTCCGTCTGGACCAAAGTGGTGGAACAGCAGGCAGTCAGGCAGTGCCATCACTATAACCACGCAGCTAGCATGGCTGAAAATGCCAAACACATCCCTAGAACCAATTGTGTCGCCATTCTTGCATAAAGCAGCTGGTCATCAGATGGGGAGGGGAGAGGGAGCGGCGGTAGATGCCTGCCAGAGGGCCCTCGTTCCCTTTGACGGAAGGGACTATGCAACGGCGGGAGGATGAGCTGACTATAGGTCACTGCAGCGCGATAAACCAAGACAGGCATATGGAGACAGGCAGGCTGCTGTCTCCCAGGGGACAGGGGTTATGAGACACACAGAGGCCTCTCACTTATATGCCTGTCATGGCATCAGGATGACCCAACAGCATGAGGTCGCCGCTAAGCAGACCATTAACCACAGTCAGCAGGTAGAGGTGAAAGATCTCCACCCACACGGTGAACCCTCAGATGACATGTTATCTGGTATTTTATTTTGCCTGCTTGTACATGTTATTTTGCGAGAGCTGCTATTTTTGAGTGTTTGGTCCTATAATGCCAATTTTATAGAGTGTAAACCAGTAAATGTTTCAACAATGCTCTCTAAATTGCCCATGATATAATAGCTTATCGCCTCTCAAAATGTCTACAGTGTGACATGGTAGTTGCAAATATACCGTGAAACACATACAGTATGACTTCTTCTTACTACAATATGTGAGGAGGACATGTCTTCAATAGTAGCTGCAATGTTCTATATCAGATACAGATTGTGAATGACATTGGGGGTGGGGTTGGGGATTTTCATCTTTCATAACAAAGTGGAGATCAGCTCAGCAAATCACATGTACACAAGCTGTCTGGGACTGATACGGAGATCCATGCACAGCCCTGACATTGTAATTATCTTCCAAAGGCTTATGAGCAATTCTATTCCTCTATTAGTTGAGAGAGACATACAAAAAGTGCACAAACACAGGCTTACACAATATGACAGAGATTCACTGACAAAAGATAAAAAAAATAACAATGAGACCACAGGGAAAAAATTACTATAGTTTTTCCTAAAAGTAGTTCAACTAGTTTTAGTAGTAGTAGTGATAGACTGATTAATCATTGGGTCAATTAATGCCATTTTGACATAATCAACATCAGTGGATGCCTGCACTCACATGGCAGAATCAATCTGAGGGCTTGGGAAGCAAAGTTAGCACCATCCCCTCAGTGTCAATTTCTCCATATTATATGGAGTTATCTGCATCATAGTATCAAGCCTTCAACCAGCTAAACTAGCTTACAGGGCTAGAAAACTACTGTATAGGTGTCCCCAGCACCAGAAAACATAATTTGGGATGATTTAGGTTTCCGTTGCCACTGTTCGCCAGAAAATCTACCACTCTATGACTTGAGTGTGGTCTAGGACTACTCTATATGTAAAGTGTCTTGAGATAAACTTTTGTTATGATTTGGCATTATAAATAAAATTTAATTGTAAGATGGGTAGCAAGTGTTATTGTGAAATCTTTTAAGGGCCGTCAAAACGTCAACAGAATTTTCTGAAAACATCCGTTGCATTTTAAACACTATGCTTTAAAATTGTAGCCTACAATTTAGCACAATGGAAAAAGGAACAATGCAGATTTCATCCTGGACGTGGAACAACGGACCAGCCTTTCACTCTCGCAAGGATCCTGGAGGGGGCCTGGGAGTATGTCCATCCAGTCTACATGTGTTTTGTGGATCTGGAGAAGGTATATGACCAGGTCCCTCGGGAGATACTGTGGGAGGTGCTGCGGGAGTATTGGGTGAGGGGGTCACTTCTGTGGGCCATCCAATCTCTGTACACCCAACGCAAGAGCTGTGTCCGGATCCTCAGCAGTAAGTCGGATTCGTTCCCGGTGGGGGTTGGCCTCCGCCAGGGTTGTGCTTTGTTACCAATCCTGTTTGTGATTTTCATGGAGGATATCAAGGCATAGTTGTGGTGGGGAGGGATTGCAGTTCCGTGGGCTGAGGATCTCGTCTCTGCTTTTCGCAGATGATGTGGTCCTGATGGCATCGTCGGTCAGTGACCTTCAGCACTCACTGGATCGATTCGCAGCCGAGTGTGAGACGGCTGGGATGAGGATCAGCATCTCTAAATCTGAGGCCCTGGCTCTCAGCAGGAAACCGGTTGATTGCTTACTCCAGGTAAGGAATGAGTCCTTACCCAAAGTGAAGGAGTTCAAGTACCTCAGGATCTTGTTCACGAGTGAGGGGACGATGGAGCCTGAGTTTGGTCCAGAGATTCAGAGCAGCGGGGGCGGTGTTGCAGTTGCTTTACTGCACCAGAAGGCAAAGCTCTCGATCTACTGGTCAATTTTTGTTTCTACCCTATCGGTTGACCACTAAATAGTAGTATGAAATATTTTCACTTACTG
The DNA here is from genome assembly GCF_963691815.1 of Echiichthys vipera. Classification (NCBI taxonomy): domain Eukaryota; kingdom Metazoa; phylum Chordata; class Actinopteri; order Perciformes; family Trachinidae; genus Echiichthys; species Echiichthys vipera. The sequence goes on along the minus strand of NC_139825.1, from coordinate 24,783,917 downwards.
ACAAGTTTAGAATTATATAAAAATCTATAAAACTCTTCAGACTTGGCCATTACTTTCTTAACCAACAGTGTCTTGGTTAAATAACACAGCAGAGCAGTTGTGTATAAATAAAGTTTGGATGCTAGTGATTGTATAGGAAAGGTCAAAAAGTCTCCACATTTAATGGGTGCTTTCCTCTTTGTTGCATGAACTCTCTGTGGAGATCACAGCTAAACGCAGAAAAGCCCAAGTCAGCCCAGCTATTAGTGTGAGTTGCGTTGAACACAGACTAAAACAGACAGCCAGGGGCCATGCTAACATAACCTTCTTGGCGGAGGTAAGCATTAACTTTAGCCAAATCATCTTTCCATTTTGCACTTTAACCTGAACTAAACAGACATGTATTTATTATATTGGCTGCATGGAGAAGCCTTTATCTGCACAACTTAACATGTTGCTTATTTGCTCGGTTTCACAGTCATCCTTTGCTTGTACTTTTACGGCTTGAGAGTAGGAGTGTGTGTGGGTGTGCATATGTGGGTACATGTGCCAAGACATGGAGAGGCAAGAAAGTGGCAGAAATTTAAGGGGGCAGCAGATGCAGGTTGCATGTTTGTTTTCTGTTTTCTTAGGCACCCCAAAACTGCTAATTAGGCCACAAATCACAAGACAGCACATGACCAAATCCCCAAATGAGAGTTGAGCTAAGCAGAGCAAACAGCCATTTTAAATCCAGCCCAAATCCACTCAATCTCTCACCCTCCTCACAACCCCCATAGAATCCACATGTAAAACCTCTACTCAGATATGCGATTGAGGGAAATTTAAGGATAGAAGGGAGCTCATGTAGAAGAACAGAAAATTGACTCAAGAGGAGAGGTGAGTGCTGGGGAAGATCGGTAAAATTCATTTCACAATTATAGTTTGTGGGCAGGCGCGTCCAGTTGCTCACCTGGTAGGGCGGGAACCCCATATACAGAGGCTAAATCCTCACTGTAGCGGCCTTGGTTCAACTTTGACCTGTGGCTCTTTGCTGCATGTCGCCCCCTTTCTCTCTCTCTCCCCCCATTTTCTGACAGTCTTCAGCTGAACCCTCAAAAAAAAGGCATAAAAAGCCACAAGTAGTATAAAAAGTATAACTTCTCAATTATCCACTGATGCCCTTTGTTGTACCTTATTCTACGCATTCCTCCTACACACACATGCACCAAAAAAATCAAAGTCCGGCTTACTGAAGTACCATCCAAATGGAATGTAAATATGAGCTTGTTATTACCACTGCAGCTAATAGCCGGCATAGCAGAGGCAGTGATGAGCACATGGATAATGAGAAAGTGGTAATTTGCCCGCTGGCTTTCCCTCTTTTACTTGAGATTAAAAATGTATTTTATTTTTAGTAAGTAAGTGGGAAATGGCTCAATTTATTCATTTCATAAAACCTGACACACTCCAAATGTTTTCCAATGTATTATTTTTGCTCAATTCATTCAAAAATCCATTTATAAATCCTGCCTACTATTACTGAATGAAAAGTGCAATTTTCAGCTTTAAAAACAGATCATACTAATAAAAAAAAAAACAGTGACGATGTTGCATTCTAAAATGTAGAAGAGCCTAAACCTTTCTTGCAATATGCAAAGAGCAGTTTCTACCCTTATAATTTCTTGATACATCCACAATATTTATTATCTATTGCAGGTATATGAACTCCCACTTAAATGAGTCATGAGCCTCTACACTGCAAATAATGCCAGGCCTGATTGATCTTCCTCCAGCCTGCTTATGTGAGAATATGAAGCTGGATAACCAAAATTAACATAAATGTATTTCAATTTGCACAGATGAGACAATGTGGGTTGTTTTGGATTTAACAATGCCGATTAGCGGGGTATATTCAGAGTTTTTAACTAATCATCCAACAATAAGTGTGATTGATAAAGTAAATTATATATCCAATATTTGCACATAAATATATTGTGATTAAAGAAACAGCTTTACCCCCTCCAAGCCATATGGTCCACCCCACAGACAGCACAATACAAAATAAGGCATGAACTACTCTGAGCTATCGGCCTCTCTAAACTCAGCTCACCCCCTCAGCAGCCATTACTCTTCTATGTTGCAGTTGTTCTGCAAGCTAAGCAGGGACAACAATGGCTTCATGTTTACACAGCAAGTGTCCTTATAATTTAGAATACAGACAGGAATCGATAGTAAGCAGTGTAATTCAGTAAACTAGAGATAGTAGCACAGGATAAATGATCCAACAAGACTGGGAACGTCAGTGATCTAGAACTGATGCAGTACTAAATCCCATCAATTGCTTCTATACAGTTACTACTCAGTCTTGATCTTGCAGGTGAAGTGCAATTCTATGCTAATATACCTCTCAGCATTTGAACATATGAGAATCAAACACGTTTAATAATTCAAAACACTGCACACCTTCCAACATTGTGCCATTATGCCCCTATTACGGCCTTGCCCCCTGCAGTTGATTGCTCTTCCCTGTGATGGGGGGTGGGGGGGGTGTACTCATTACAAAGTATGTCATCATGATTATTAGTTTAAGAATTTGCTGAGCTGCTAGCTAGCTCATTCTAGCTCATCAGCATAACAGCATTAGAGAGGAAACCTGTGGGCTGGAAATCTCACACTTCCTCAATATTGCAATCCCAGCAGGCCAAGCATGTCCACATCCATTATGTTGGACCTGAGCCACCAAGTAGGCACAATATGCTGCCACAAGGCACACCGACATGTGACACCTGAAATGAAATTAATTAGGTTTACACAACAAACCTGTAGGTCCATTATATCAATCTGCTGCAGAAAGGGAAACCAGAGGATTCAGCTGTATTTATCATAGTTGGAGCTGTGTATTGGGCCTTAGCTTTAGCCTGTATACTGTGGTGGCCCAGGACACTGTTCTTTTTACATGCCAATGTGACAATAAAACAATCAACTCCAACAAAATCTCAGTGATACAGAATTAGCTCGGGGCGTGGGAAGCCCTAATTTATTTTGATGCTTTATATATTTACCTCATCTAGAGAAAGGAAACAGGTTGGCAGAAGCAGTGGGAAGTAAGATGATTTGGAGCTCAATTCTGCTAAATTGGTTGCTGCCAGCGTGATACATCATGGAGAATTAAGATGCCTCTCCCCCAGCACAGAACTTCGGTAGCCATATTGGCACATCTGTCAAGGGCCCACCCCTGACAGAGACAAATGGACCAATTCTGGCACACGAAGGCTGATCCAAACTGCTAGCAATAACCAAGATGAATAATGAGTCAGCTTGGGCCCTGGCAAAATTCATTTTTAATAATTAGTGCTCCTGCACCTCTCATTTTCTCAGAAATTGAGTACAGGTACAACTACAGGTTGATACAAAACATCAGCAAGACTGGAGGAATATAGATTATGTTGTGTTAAGCTTCCATCATCACAGAGAATGGCTGTGACTATAAATGCAGGGGTGTAAGACAGATGAATCTCTCTCTGTTCTCCCAGGAGGAGGAGATTAATCAAGTCCAGAAAGCGCTATGGCTATGCTAGGCAGTAAAGGAATGTTGCGGGAGGTGCACAACAAAGTTCCTAGAGACACTCCTGTAAATTAACACAGTTTCTATTCTCAAAATAAAAAATGTAAAGTGGAGACTCTTCTAAAGTGCAACACAAACTTGTAGCACACATCAATGCACCATACAGAGGTCTTAGTCAGGGTTTATCACGGCACTTATCACGCCGCCGCCAGTGTGCAAACTTACATAAAACAACTATGGTAGAGGTGTATTTACACTAATCCTATCCTGTCAGGCGGTGCTGTCCTCAAATCTTGAGACAGGTTGCAATAACTAGTTCATTTAGTATATTGTAGCATTTAGCAAAATAATAATTCCCTTTGATTTCCCTTTAATTTCTTTGACAGTTACCTATTGTGTTTATGTTAAAAATCCTAAACCCAAATATACACCAAGTTGTAGCCCCTAAAAATATTTATTTGATAAGAATTTATGATGGAAGTCACTGGGAATGACAGATCAGAAACACTGCAATCTACTGTCCCTTTGGGGTTAAGTACGATCTGATAATTGAACAGAACAGGAATAACCTGTCACTTTAAAGGCTTAACTAAACTATAGCAGGCAGGCGTAGAGGGGGTAGAGCTAAACCTTTCCCAACCAGCAGATAGGGTGCATCGGTTAGTGAAGCAAGAATCAATGAAAGGTCTGAATAGATGAGGTATGTTTACCTAAGGATCTACTAATGTATATTTTCGACTAAGTAATGCAAAAATAACTGAAACACCCCATACTAATATTCATATCACTTACAGCCAATTTGGAAAATTCCAGAGCATATTGTCTAGTTGATGTTAATGTCATCGGACTTCATGATAATTTGAAATTAAATTCATGTGTGATTTTTCAGCTGCCATTTTAAGTATTTCATTCTGGCTGAAATCTGATTAAATAATTGTTTTTGCAGTATTCATTTGGACAACAATGTGCATTATGATTCATGATACAAAACAAATTTCACATAAGCTTTAATAGATATCAATTGATTATCTCAAAGTGTGGCAAGATCTCTGGAGCTCTTGTAAAAATCACCTCCATCTGATCAGAGAAAACTACATTAGTAGTGGTATTTTTATCTTCATCCCTACAGAGTATTTCCCTGTATCCCAGTATAATATGCCCCATACTTTACCTTCCATGCATACCCCTTGCAGGGCCTCATAGTCAGGGAGCTTTGATTTAAGTCAAGTACTTCTCATACATGGAGGCCTACCGGGAGCAATCCTCCTCTCGATTCATTACCTCCAGGAGGTAGAGCTCCTTCTGTCAGGCACCATGACAACGTGGCATTGCTCTTTTCCCTCTGGTCTTTTTTTTTTTTTTTTTTGGGGGGGGGTTAATCCGCAAGAGACAAAGTGCACTGCATTCACCAATGCCCTGGTTGTATGAATCATATGGTATATATTAAAACCAAGTAACCAACCCGAGAGGCAAATGGCACATTTTAAAACCATCCCAAAAAAACCCTGATATCCTGTGGTGAATTTTGTCACACGACTGAGATCAATTGTCCGACTGTAGAATAATGTATGATTGACATGTTTTCTTCAAAAGCTTGGAATACCTTATCAGTGCAATTTAAGCTATATATTTTCATCAACAAATTAGCTTGATAGATTAGAAGTTGTGAAGCTACAGGAAGCAGGTGCAGTGGTAGGGCTGAGGGTTAATTCAAAGCCTAAACAAATAGCCCTAGCAATCAAGAACAGTGATTTACCTAATCTTGTTTTGTATTCTCTAAAGTACTAATTAAGTTGGATCAACATAGCAATTGATTGAAAATGACACTTTATTCACTTCATTATGTGAGACATGAGTGTAAAGATTGCTAATGATCATAGGCAACTTCAGTGAGGTGGAATAAAAACAGTCAGGCTGAGGGGAAATGTAATCCACACGTATCAGACAATCGCAGGCTCTTTCAGTGGCTACAACAGCTTGTCAGGCTGGCTTCCATCCAAACATCCTTGCTGCAGTAGGAGGTCTATCAATACAAAGCACGGCGCTCAACGTCAGTTATAAATGTGAAAAATCACCGCAGGTGTATATTATTCATTTGTGGAGGTAGACTACCATATCATCTAAAGGATGTGGGTCTAAATTTGCATGTGCTCTTTACTGCATTTTTGTTTTCCCCCATTACACACAGTTGGCGTTCCCTCAAACAAAAATCATAAATTCTCACAATGAGCACAGCAAGAACATAAATATTTCATGAGGAATAATTGATTCATATCAGTCTGAAAATGACATGCAGGTTAATTCAGAGACATGAAAAAATCTCGTAATGCAGTTAAAATATAAATTGAGTGTAGATTAAAATTAAGGGCATTAATCTCTATATCTTTTTACATTTAATGCTGTTATTCCTTTGCTTTTTCTTTTGTTTTTCATTCTACACACTGTTAGAGGGGATCAAGCGTAATGCTTCTGCAAATGCACATTAAGGTACACCAACTGTTGTGCTGTAATTAAACTGGAACAATAAATCAACAAGAGTGCAATCAAAAGCAAACTACTGCCTATATTGGCCCAAAACATAAAACGGCCGATAAAGGAAGTCGAAGGAAATAACAGAGAACAAGTGAAAACCTGCAGAGATATAAAAAAGAGGGAAAATGATGCATAGCCTTGTTCCCGTGGGACTCTAACGGTGAGTATGATATCATCACACACACACACACACACACACACACACACACACACACACACACACACACACACACACACACACACACACACACACACACACACACACACACACACACACACACACACACACACACACACACACACACACACACACACACACACACACACACACACACACACACACACACACACACACACACACACACACACACACACACACACACACACACACACACACACACACACACACACACACACACACACACACACAAACTTTTATTCAAATTTCAGACTGTAGTTTTCAAGGCTACTTACAACGAGTTTCATAACGTCACACATTACCAAACATTTTAATCATTATGTAAACAATCAAGCGATCAATGTTATTCATTATCACAAAATTATATTGCTACTGCTCCAGTTTCTGAGACTCATATTGTTCCACATCCTACAAACAGCTCTCTACAGCAGAACTCTGCAGAATACACAATGAAGGGCGTGAAAACAAGTCTTTGTGAAACAATGGGTGATATGTTCCCCTATATCTGTGTCTAACTCATAGAGGCTCAAGTCTGCTTTGCACTAGTAACTTCTAGCTTCAGGCTAAACCTACTGTGTGCCTTTCTTTTACACTCACTTGCACAGAGCAAATGCCCTTAATAACCATTTAGCTGCTATGGCACGCTTGTCTGTCCCCCCCATTCACAGCCTTAGCCACTAATTACCTTTCCAAAGCAATGGACATTTCTGTGTTCCCTCAATGCTTCCCTTTTTCTCAGTACAATCAGCCAGCTGCCTTCACTGGTCGGAATTAATGCTCTGCACAGACCTGAAATGAATGTCCAAAATTAAGCCATGTCAGCCAGTTCCCTGTTTGTTCATTTTTTTGTCCAGCCTCCCTATATGAAAATCTTAAGCATTAAGAGATCCTTCTTGCTTAGCATCTACACAACTTTGTGCACAAACACAGAGCTAGATATTTCCAACACAAAATATAAGTAAGTATCAGGCTCCCGCTCCAGCTGTTTAAATAAACATAACACTCAAATAATCTAAATTCGGCCCTAGAATTTAACTGAGCAAAGAAATGTGCCAATTTCGAATCAAGCTAGAATTGTTTAAAAAAAAATCAAGCAAAACCTGTCATGAATAAGATTGGGTGTTGCTGGAGTCTGGACTTTTAGTAGAGGTTTAGTTCCTCCAGTAAGAATGATGTGAGTATGGCCATTTAAATAACCAATCACTAAGATCAAAGATATGCACATAATGGCAGTTGCAATGACAAAGAGCACAATGAAGACGGATAAAAGTATAATGCAGCTATGGTTTCCCTGTTTTAAAGCAGTGAGGGAACACAAACTACTAACATCATGAAAAAATGCATGCAGTTTTGAAAACAAAAACAAACATAAATCATTCACTTCTCTTCGCACTATTTGTACACGTTTGCATTTTCTGGCCTAAAACCATAGTAAAAGCAGTGCCAAAGACAAAATATTCCATCAGTATAATAATTTTCTGTGATTCACTCCATGAGCAGAGGGGCCCAGTTAGTTATTTGCTAAGGGGTGTTTTTGGACCTTGGAACCTGTAAATATAATTTTACTGACTGCTCCTCCCTTCCTGAGTTCTTCCAGTAAGGTGCCCTCGATCAAAGCACATAACCCCTATTTCCCACCAGAACTGCTCAATAGCCAACAGAGAGCAATGTTAAAACTGTGTGAATGTGTATGGCTGAATATGAAGCATTGCTCTTGAAAAAAATTGATGTGTGCTTATCAGAGCTGTCCCGGTTTGCGTACACCTGCCTAAACATGTAAAAAAGACATCATACCATTAAACATAAACGAATGAATGAATGCATTGATTTTCTTTTTTCTGAGCAGCATTTATGGTATCTATATATTCCATTTATGGAGTAAGTGGATTTAAAACTAGTTTACTGCACAAATACGGCAATATACTGCATCTTGGCTGCATATGATTTTTTTGCAGACTTTGAGAAAAACAATAACTTTCTAAAGCTATAACTCAGCTGCTTCAGTGTTATAGAATAGAAAAGAATATTAAAATAGAATAGAAATACTTTATTGATCCCAAGCTGGGAAATTGCAGGTACTGAGAGTATTTACAAGCATAAAAGTGCACCTAATGAATCATCCATTAGAGTGTACATCTGTCCGTTTACTCTGAGCAGCCACATCCGTCTATCGTTCCAGTTTGTTTAGGGATTAGAGAAGGAGACAAATCTAAATTCCCAACTTCTTTGGTATTAAGAACATGCATTTTATTGATAATAGAAACAGGAATTAAAACAACTCATCTTGCTAGGCTTTCACAGCTAGGCCAAATGTACAAAATGTGACATAATAGAGGTCATAATCGTCATTTGTAACAGTGTGTATGACTTCTGTATCTGTAACAATCAATTGTTGCATAAGAGAAGGGTTATCAATTAACTAGGTTTTTATTTAGTGACATGCACATAAACCGATCGTCATCAATGTCAATCCACGCAAATGTTTACAAAATAAATTTGAATCAACTCATCATTTCTGGCACAGTTGGCAACAATATGATCTGAACATAAAATCACTCGCCATACATCAGTGTTTTCTTCAATCTAGTGCATTTGTTTAATTTGAGTTATTAAGAGCAATGAAAACATATACTGTACTATAGGTATATTATTATATAAATGCTGATTAAGCCCTTCTGGTTACATCAGTGAGGAGGAAGCAGAAGATTCTGGTAAAGTGGTAGACACAAATATGAAAATGATTTGCAAGATACAGCTGAGATGAACAAGTCAAAGAAATGCATTTCCCCTCCTACTGAGGTCTCTAGTCAGAGCAAAAATGAGAGCTCACCTGAATAGGACCAGTAGGGGTCACCTGCTGCCCTCCTTTCCCTCATTATGCCTGTGCTCCCATGGTGCCCGTCTCCATCATAGTGAGGTTGGCCACCCGACGCAACTGTGGGAGGCAGACACAGAGGTGAGAAAATCTACAGAGGAAGAAAAGTTTAATTTGCCACCGTTACAAATACTTTGGCAACTTATTCAATAATCTATCAAAAGTGTCTGAGAAAATGTACATGGCTGGTGTCAAAAGTTGACAGAGTTATGAAGAAAGTAATTAAAAGGTCCAATCTCCCTACAAATCCTGTTTACAACTTGAAGGACACATTAGATTTACAAATTTTAGTACCAATGCAGGATGAAGTGTGCCCTCAATGCAGCTGAAAAAAATGTAAGAGTTTGAAGGCAGGCGTGATGGATGGGTGTGTAATGTGTCCAACTTTGACACTGCACACAGGGGTTCATCCCTTCTCTCCAGGGCTAGGCAATAACTCAATATTATCTTTTGTTAACTTTCAGCAGTATCTTGATGATGTCAACGTCCTGTTATCAGTTTACAAAATTCTGCACTTGAAGTTGCTGTAGGTAAAAAGCAGAGAATAAAAAACACCCTCTCTGTCCTGACAGAGCCAATGGAATGCTCTATCTCTCTAAAATGACCTGTGGTTGGCCAAAGTTTCCCTTCATTGGCTAGATCTTTTAAAGCTTGAAAGCAGAGCCAAGAGGAGGTGCAGAAGTCTTGTTTTCTCTCAAAACACATGAATTACAATATGATGAAAAATTACTATGTATGTTTTGCCAAACATCGCCAACAATAAACTGCCTACCACAGGTTTAACCATAGTTATGTGCAGATTCTGCAGGAATACTTTAATACTGGAATTACTGCCTCTGCCAACCAGTCAAGTTCCAGTTTACATCCACACTCCCCAGACTTTTGAATATATAAAGTGAAGAATTTGAAGGGATTCAATCAAAGGTTCAGTCAAAGTATATTTTTTGGATTAAACATGGATGCCTCACACACACACACGCACGCATGCACACCTTCAACCCGTCAGCACAGACGATCTAAACAATCACTACAATTTCAAGATTAGTGTCATCAATTCAGTATCCAACCTAACGCCTCCCCTTCTGTTCCTGAGTTGCGGCATTCAATAATTGACAGAAACATTATGATCACCAAAATCTAATATGTTCATCCTCAAGTCCAAGCGGACATTTGTGCCAAATTTGAGAAAAAAAATCCTCTGGGGGTTCCTGACATATCGCGTTCACAAGAATGGGATGGACAGACGGACCATACACAACGCCTCTGACTGTGGCTGTGTACAGTGCAGAGGCCTTAAAAGGAATAGAATTGAAAAATGGCATGGAAAGGTCTACACAGCACATACATGAAACTACTTTAAGATAAAAGAAATGTCTGTTATTGTAGATTACAGCTAAAATATTGCACCTACTTCAGTTTAATTGAAACATTCTGTCAAAGTGCTTCCAATTGCAGCTGCTGCCGCTGCTCTCAGTAGGGTCTGTAAACCCTAGCGATGACAGAACTGACTGAAACATACTTCAACAAGGGTAACTTCTACCGATCTTGACCTGGCTATTATGACGAATTTTGCTTTCCTGAACGTCATCTCCCAAACTGAACCAGTGAAAACAGAAGCAGGAGCAACAGTGCTGACAATGTGCATAAAAAAAAAAAAAATGCTATGCACCCTTGCCCAGGTGCCATCATTTGACACAATGCCTTAATGGGTGGTAATGATCATCGCCATTGGGGATCTGCAAAAAACAAGGAGAGCTTCTCCTTCAGCCCCTATGATGCTTCTTGCTCTCTTACAGCTACAATCAGTCAAATTAGCAGCAGCAGGGCTGGATTGAGGGGGAAAAAAGAAATAGACTGGATGGTCTGTATATAAGCATGAAGATATAATGCCACAATAGCTGGTTAGCTCCAATGTGGAAACTTCATTCTGTATAATGCAGACAGCTTATACTACCAGGAGTGTAGACAATCAGTAACATGTCTTCAGGCCACAAATGTCCCTTCAGCTTCTTACGGGAAATTGCCCAAAAGAAATCAAACATTGTCAACAGAATTACATGGAATGCTAGAGGCACAAATTGTCCTTAAGCATACACTCTCTAGTCCCAGACTTGCAATAATCAAACTCATTAGGGAAAATACGATCCACAACGGATGCAGCATGTTTAAGTAGAGAACAAAATGTCTAGCTGAAGCCCATTGTCAATCAGGCGCTCGAGCAAAACAAGAGTAGTTTGTGTTGCTTTAAGCAGTCAAAAACCACTGTGGCATTCAAAACCAATGTATTGGCTAATATTGGTTGCCTGTTGCTGGAAGGATGCAAACAATTGAGTAGACTGATTGTTTCTCTGTAAGGGAAAATGGCAGGAAAAACTAAAACAAAAGCAGAGATGACAATCTGCAAGACTCAGAATGGAAGTAGAAATGTGCAATACAGTTTTTGAATCCATTTAAATTATCCATGTTGTATCAATTTTTTGGTAGAATTGGTTACAGATTGTACCAGTGCTTTGTTTAGCGTTTTACAACTATTTACACAGTTGCCTTTACAAACATGCAGATTGACACCACAGTTAATCTCACAAAAATCACAATAAACAGTCTTGTAATATGTCTCAGTATCAGTCCATAATACCACTAGGAAAATCTATACCCACAAGAACCCCAATTTCAGCACAATAATATATTTACATATTTACAACTGCCAAAAACAGATATTCAGAATTTCAAACAGTATTCCTAAAGACAACTTCTGTGTATCACACTTGTTAGCAGTTTTCGAGGTTAAATGTAACTTCAGAACAACAAACTACTTCTACTCTGAAATCCACTACAATTCTACTATTTTGACTTGCCATATGTCTGACGGAATGAATGTCTTGCGAATATGTAGTAGTCAGGGTTAGGGTAGTTAGTACTTAGGGTCTATGGTAAGTCATAGGTAGGGCAGTGCAATATGATGATATACATCTTTAAAACAATATAAAAATGCAGATTGTGGGGGGGGGGGGTTTATATGGTTTTTATTGGAATGTCAAAAACTAGCAGACAATTTGTTACGGCAATATTTACGTCATTAAGATGATGCTTTAGGTTCTGACCCTTCCAGAACCCCTCATTTTGCACCAAACTCTTGAAAATGAAGAAAATTCATACAAAAATAGGCTTTACGATGTGGTTATTTCATATCAATTTATTATTGTATTACCAGAAAACATGCTATATCGTGATATAAATTGTCAGATATGAAATGACCTTCTTTACATCGGGATAAAAGATTTTGGACATATCGCCCACCAACAGGTGTTTCGTAGGTTGTAAATGTTACCTAGCCTAATATATGCAATTTATTAAAATCTAGACAACATGTTAGTTAACATATAGTGTATTTGTCGATGTATGCTTAGTGACTGGGCCCAAATTCTCAAGTCCCATTTCACAACTCCATTATATCTTATGATTGTAGTTTTAAGCAGTATTTTAACTATTTTTTTAATTTAAACAGCAAAACTCCTTCCCTGGACTCTGAAACTAAATCACCTTCAGAGTCACTTGTAACACAAACACACACACACACACACGCACGCACCGCGCACGCACACACACACTAACACGCACACACTCTTACTAATAGTTGCATCATTACTGGAGATTAATTAAACTAAGCACTACATCAAGCCAAGTCTTTCCCTCCATTTGAATTCAGTGCATTACTTTATCCAAAAATGGCCTCCACTGCAGTACGAGCCACTTACAGTGTTTTCCAAATCAAATTCATTGCTTGGAGGGAGGTCACAGAGCCTAAATGTGTTAAGTCATAAATGGCTGCTTTGTTATCATCACACGTCACTGTGGGGAAAACAAGGGTTAAAATAAAGTGTGAAACAGAGATGGAGGGTGTTTCTGAGACTTGGAGCATATTTGAAGGCAGGTTGTGAAACAGGAGGGCTGCGCTGTCTTTGATCAGAGAGCATAGGAGACAGCACCATGTCAACAGTTTACTCTCATCCATGTCAGACGTCCCCTGTGGGCAAAGGATTAAAGCCACAGCATCTCTGATAGAGCAGAGCAGACAACACAGTCTGAGCTGGGCCTGAAGGAGACTGAGGAGAGCTTCACAGCAACTCAAACAACATTCATAAATCTCAAATCCAGAAAACACAAGTGAAAGGCAATGATGTAGGTTAACCAACAGTTTAAATGGGATGCTGTATAAAGAGTTTGGCCTAAAATGTATTTTTACATTTAGACACTGTGAAACTGATTTTTTCATCAGAGTACGTGCTTAGGAAGCACGGAGGAAATAAAACACCTACAAAACACCTTGTACAATGTCTAGGCACCATAATAATTTTCCTTTTTTTCAATGCCCTAAGGGCAGTTAAATCATCTACACCACCATTAAGCCCTGCTATTTGTTCCATAATAACACACTCAACAACAAGCCAAGAACCCTTGAGAGCCCTTGAAAAACAGCAGCCTAACAACAACCACAGGAGCATTTAACTTCCATTAGTCATTTGGGGCAGGAGTTAAAATATCAATCTTAACACTGATGTTAGCATCAGGTATGTGAAGGACAGACACGCTGGCAAATCCATGTCACCAGGAGGAATATTCAGGGATGGATAATGCATCCATGTAATTAACACATTAAGTGCTGTTGTTAAGGTGCTTTAACCAACAAATTGCCTCAAGCCTCATGTAGCCAAATGTTCACAATAGATCAATAGGATGGTAGATGTTTTTGTGTGATGTTTTTCTACAGATTGCGTAATTGCTTAATATAGCTGATTTCAGATTCATTAACCATGTCATGGGACCAAAATATAACAAAACATAACAACAACACCCTCATTCGTTCCACCAAGATCGTATTTTTGTTTAACCTATTATCAATAAAATACAAAATGGAACATGAGAAATAAACACTAGGCCTAAAAATAGAAAACTAGGCTTGTTTATATCAATATTATATATTGATCATTATATTATAATGATATATTATATCATTTTGAAAGCACTAGAGCTGCACCTGTTAATTTAAAAATAAAGTTCCCTGGGGTTTCCAGATGAAGCTTCGAATCGAGCCTGTAGTCATATTTTACGATGTCTCTCTAATAGAAAACATCCTCAAACAAAATCCTCATTTTGGTTATATAAATGTAATTCATGGTGATGTTAGATTGCTGCCAGACCGCCCTGTTAATACAGATGCGTGCCTCCCTTTGGATGCTGCAAGTGGGAGAGCAAACTGTTTTTTGAGCACTGTGAAAATGTTGTTTTGGAGAGGCTATGATTGAAGCAGGAAATTTTAATAGATTAAAAGACACTGAGAATTTTGGAAAAGGTAAAAGTTGATTTTGACTTTTGGACTTTACAACGCTTTAGAGTTATTCATCACACCACCCTGAAACAGTCTTACAGAGCCAACACTGTGCAGAAATACCAGGTTTGAGAAGAATGAATAGACATCAAAAAAAATAAGGGGGGGGGGGGGGGGTGCTGCACAGCATTCAGGTGTTGATTTAGAATTTCTATGTCAATGTTGATAATGAAGCTTGAAACTAATTGGTATAGCCTTAAAAGCCAAATATTAGGGGACAGTGGGATGTGCAGACCTCAGTTCATCACAACCTTCAGGATTCATGGCTTTAGCCCCAGTTTGTCATTCAATTACATATAATGACAACTGTAAGATAGGGATGCTCCGATCGATCGGTCACCGATCGTTATCGGCAGATATGGACTCTAATTAGGTTGTGGGCTCTCAAAGTGAAGATCAGAAAAGCCGATCATATATATATATATATATATATATATATATTTATTTATTTTATTTTTTTTATTTTTTTTTTTCACCCAAGACTGTTTTCTGCGCATGACGTAAATTATCTGCGACTGTTTTTCGGATCATGAAATGGCTGGCAGCATGAGCTCTCCGGTCTGGAATTTTTCCCCAGTTTCCGAAGAAGATGTAAAACTTGCTGTTTGCAAGACATGCAACGCCAAAATTCAAAGAGGTGGTAACCAACAACGGCAATTTGATACGACTAATGTCATCCGACATTTGAGAACACGGCACACAACAGAATACAGCGAGTATGAGAAAAAAACACGAAACGCGAAACAAATCCCAAAGACACCTGTCACACAGCTCACCGCAAGTGAAACGTTTAGACGCCTGTGTGTTCCCTTATGGTTAAGGGCTATGAAGCGATGCAATGGCACTAAACCACATGCTTCTTTTTGTTTAAAATGATTGTGAAGCCTTTTCTTCATCACTTTGGGAGTAAGGCAAGTACATTTTCAAAATAAACTAATGCGGTAATGGTAATGAAGAAACATGTCACGAAGAAACAATAGTGTGGCTCATTGATGTTATTTTATGCATTTTTGGATACTGCACAGAGGTAAAGGCTATATCAGGCTTTGGCAACCCCAGACATTACGTGTTAGTAGGATCATAGTACTCTGCTTTATACACACCTTTAAAACCTGTTTAACCTTAAGCTGGGAATGAGACGCAGCAGTGGAACAGCTGAAATCCCTCATATCACTTGTGTTCATTTATGTTGTTATCACTATAAAGTATAAATGGTATATTCATTACCAGTAGACCCAGTATAAATGGTAAATGGACTTTACTTGCAGCTTTCTAGTCTTGTGACCACTTAGGCGCTAACCATGCGCTTTTACACTACTCGTAATATTCACCCATTTACAAGACATTCATACACTGATGGCAGAGGCAAAGGCACAACCTCTGAGCCATAGCTGCCCCATATAATGTGTCCTGACACTACAGCCCTTCACTAATCAACAAGGTTCCAAAAGACGTGAAAAATAACTCTGCAACACCAATTTACCCGAAGACCATGAGGTTAGTAAATGTTTCACCCATAGACGTTTTGGTCCCACCCCAAACTAAAAAGTCAAAGTACAACTCAAATAAATCTTTCCTAAACCTGATTTCTGTCTATATAGTTAGTTCCGACTCTAGATTGGTCAGGTGAACGCATGTATGGTACTTAGATGACATGGTTCTCCTGCCAAGTCCCTACTGTGCAGATTCTGCAGGTTCAGTGTCTTGCCCAAGAGATGAGCCGGGATTGAACAGCCGATCTGTGGAATGGAAGACGACCCGCTCTGCCTTTAAGCCACATATTTTGGCGTCAGTCAGCATCGTTCACATTATCTCTCAGCATAGATCCTGCTGTTCATTTATTGATTTTTTTTAAGCATGTAAAATTCAACAACAAAAAAGACAACAGCAGTTGTTGAAAAATATCAAAGAAAAAGAAAATAAATGAAAAAAATAGAAAGAAATTACGTAATTAATTTCATTAGCAAATTGTCTTGATTTACATGCGCAAAAGGGAGTAGGTAGAAGTATAAATGTATTTAATCCTTAATTTAAAATTAAATCATTTTTCTCAATCACTCATTTATACAATCATAGAGCTTGACAAAGTTGTCACTCATCACCCCATAGTTAATTATTTTCAGTGAATTACAGTACATCATTTACACACCTATATACATAGAACCTATATACACACCCACACACACACACACACACCTAGTGATCAAAGCCATTCTTCATCCATGTACTAAGTGAGGATCATCTCATAATGATAATAATAATATTATATCACATTTTATAATTTTTGTAATTCATACATTTATCCATACAGACACTTCAGTAGTTACTGAGGGAGAGGAAAACACAGCTGATTCACATCACCCATCCCTATTTTCTTAGCGTGTCCTTTAATTAGAGGGAGAGAGAAGGCATATAATTAAATTTACTAATTAGACAAACTGCAGTCTTAACTTTTACATTATTGTGTCTGAATTCCTACTAAACAGAAATTAGCTGTGTTTTTCACAGGCATCGTGAGTGTATAAAGGGCAGATTCTTGATGCAAAATTACTATATGATGAAAAAACGTGCACATTGAAGGAGACAGCTGCTGTCTGTACAGTCTCATCTGCAATGTGTCT
This sequence comes from Echiichthys vipera, assembly GCF_963691815.1. Taxonomy (NCBI): domain Eukaryota; kingdom Metazoa; phylum Chordata; class Actinopteri; order Perciformes; family Trachinidae; genus Echiichthys; species Echiichthys vipera. The sequence continues at coordinate 24,766,778 of NC_139825.1, read as the reverse complement.
GTCAAATGTGAGAACATCTGCTTGGCTTTCAGTTTTGGTGAATTGCTCATTAGTTGTCTTTACGACAAACACACCTACATTTCAAATCTGTTTATTTTATTTCATATGGCAAATACCAGACTCAGATTTGCAGAGGTTGACATGGTTACCAGTGCAAGTCACAGTGGTTAAAAAGAGGTTGGGGGTTGAACATAGAAAAGGGGTAAGTGGAGCTTGATCTCGAGAGCGCATGTGTTTCTCATTCCGCATGAAGTGGGCATTGATGATGTGGCTCAATATCCCCGGAAGTGTTTGAGTCACACCACATACCTCGGGAACACGAGAACTGCCAAGATCAGCCAAAGATACGGAACAGAGGGAGCTGAGCCCTGGGGCTGAAACATCAGGCTCAGAAATCCTAAAACAACAACTCAAATGCCAATGCAGATATTTAGGCCTACACAGCTGAACATAAAAAAGCAGTTTCAGCAAAGAGGACATCAGCATCCTTGGGCCAAATAAATGCAACCATATTAGGTGAAGTTAAGCTCATCAGTCTAAAGTCCTTGATGAAACTCAATGTAAAAACACCATCAGTGGTATGTCTTGCTGTATCGTAGCTGCTATTGCCCCTACTCATCATTGATCATGTTTGTCATGATTATTATCATTTTCATGTTCTGTCACCTTGGATGTGCGTGTTCCTGCTGTTCTGCTATGCAGACTGCCATAACATGTGGGTCATGTTCACATTACTATAGATATTGTTATAGTTACTGTTACTCGCTGGCTGCCTGCATCTCTGGAAGTGTGTCAGTCTCTGTGTCTTTTGTCTATCTTTGTGTTTCTCTCTTTCTCTCTCCTTTTCTTCCTCCCCAACCGGTCAAGACAGATGGCCGTCCTCCACAGAGCTGGGTCTGTCCGACGTTCCTACCTGTTAAAGGGAAGGTTGCCACCGTACTCTGTCTGCTGGGTCTATGCCTACTCTGTAAAGTGTCCTGAGATAACTTTTGTTATGATTTGGCACTATAAATAAAATTGAATTGAATTGAAATTGAATTAAATCAAAAAGAAAAAGAAAAATCCCCAAAACTCATTTAAAATAAATTCCCTCAATGCCATGTCTTAATCTTTTTTCTCTTTTATGTGTATGAGTATGTCTGTGTGCATGTTAAGACCTGTCTAGCTCTTTTTTAATCATGATGTTAATTGACAGGAAGTGCAACCGCACATCCACCTGAGCTGAGCTGTTTCTGGGGGCGCTGAAAACCCTCGATACAGCTTCATAGTGAGATAAAGAGGCAAGTAGAAATACTGAAGTGACAGAAACTCCAAAACAAATTTTAAATAAGTCCAAAAGAGAGAGAGAGAGAGAGAGACACACACACACACACACACAAACACACACACGCACGCACACACATGCACACGCACACGCACACGCACACGCACACTGCATTAAAGTCTTGGATCTCCTCTCAAACACAAAACATTTTTGTTTGTGTTTCATTGGGAAACACCAAAGCGAGCAGAATAGGAGGAAGGTCAAAGGAGGCAGTCTCGACGTTCTCAATTTGCCCACTTGCTCTGCAGTCTTTTCTCTAAACATATCTGAAGAAAAGTGGATAAAGTCATCTCATTATAATCAAATCCAAACGTGTCACCAATTCTTAATCAGTTCTCAGTTCAGACACCCACATTTCCTGCAGTCTCTGCACCTATTTTTTTTCAAAAGGGATATTGTAAGGAGATAGTGGTTTCATATTATCTTTGCTATAACACTACAGAAGTCAGAGGGGATGAGGCCTGAGCAGTGCTATGTGTCATGTGTTACACCATTCAACCGTTTACTACAAAGAATAAATGAGAAACAAAGTGCATCGCAACAACTTTTATAGAGAATTTGGGCAAAAGGGTCCACATTAAAGTATCAAGTGTATTCAGCCTTCCTTTAAACAAAAGAAAGGAAAGAAAAAAATACAACATCCTGGCATTTATTCTCTATTCATAAGAAGTTGGTAAAGAACTATTGTTCTATTGTTTGACCAGAACTGATTCTTTTATGAATTAAACTGCAGGACTTCCTGTGGAGAAGTCAACATTTAACATTACCACTATATAGGCTGAACAAAATAGATGGCCACATCCCAAAAATGTTGAAATCATATAGTCAATCTGTATTGTGTCAATCTGCTGTTGAGTCTGCTTCTATGGCAATGCTGGTACAGTGAGTTAAGTGCATTAAATAACTGCCGCGCTCACTGATGGAGTGCATCAGGGGCTCTGATGAAAACCATTAACAAGATTAAACAAATTCAGGGCTAGTGACCTCTTTATTAAACCGGCTATAGCTTATTCCCTTCCCAGACTTCAATAAACAATCTTCAAACGTGTCTCCACACACAGTGGCAGGACCGTACATAACAGCTCTGACAATGTCAAGAAAATTTACTGTGTAAAGTGAGGTTTTCAATTTTCAATATGTGGCAATTGGATCGCTTAAGTGCCAAGGGCTTATGAGGTCATTCCTGAGGACATGGTGTGCAGCCCTGCATGAATTGTCTAGTTATTGATTCTGAAATAAATTCAGCTGCCTCTGGATACATTACACCCATCACGCATTACTGGTGTTCACGAATGGTGATGCTTGATTACTGGCAATGTAAATGGGTCTGTCTAACGCAACAGGTAGACCGTGACACTAATACTGCCAAGCCGGGATTTGACTTCGGAACACCCAACAGAGCTGAAATTGTATGATGTTTTAGCTACAGTAAAGTGATTTCAGTTGTAAAATACTATAATAAAGTTGTGAACTCTAATTCTAAAAATATATGGAATCAAATATCTGTGGAAATGTGCTTTAGTAGAAAACATTTGTCTAGCACTGATGAAAAAATCCCCACTGGCCAAATGACTCAATGCTAGCCATAAATAATACCACCGCACTAGGACATGCATCACTTTCAAACAGGCTCTTCATGCGTGCCTGCGGCCATACAAGCAGTAAGACCTCCTCCCTTCCCCTTTAAATGCTTTTTGATGTTGGACTGTAATCAATACTTGAAAGGCGGATTTAGAAATGATAAAGAAAAACATGAAGAGGTCTGCAACTATTTTGATACCTCTTAAGAACCCTCACTAGTAATGATTGCTGTATACAGTTCATCATTTCTCTCTCTAGAATTTTACAAGGATCAGGATGCATTGAAAAAAGGTACAAACCTTGTAAAGAAATGTACAACAAAACCTGTTTGACATTTAACTCTGCATTACAATTGAGCTTCTTATAATAAAATGAATAAAATACTGATTGTTTCATGTGACTGCTAAAGTATGACTTGGGTATTAGCAGTGTATTTCCTTTTGCTTCCCTTGGATTATGTCTCTTTTTATCCCTTTACTATAATTAAAGTTAAATGTACTGTCTTTTGCACAGTAAGTTACCGGGGCTCAGGCAAATTGTGGCGTGCTTTTTCTGGTGAGGTTAAAAAGGTGCTATGTAGTTGCAGTCCATTTGCCATTACATGTTTGTAATCATTATCCACTGTCATGCTTTAATTTTAGTACAAGTCGTCAACATAGCACGCTTAATAGAAAATGTGAGTTCAAGAAAAATAAATAATTTATTTTTCACACCAAGATATTGTCTGCATCCTGTAGTTACTCATCCCCCCACTTATTTGGAGATTAAAATTACAGTATGCTCTCAACTGTTCAAACTGATTAATTTTGCTATCAACTGAATTGTGATATTTTCTAAGAAAAACAAAAAGACTCCCTTATCATTATTACCAATGGTGTGAATTTACTTTACACTACTTGGCAGTAATGTTTCTAATCAAGCAGTTGCACCATAACTGAGCTTACATGTGAGTGCATTTAGCAGCAGTTCTTATGGCCTGAAACATGCTCATCCAAGAAAATACATGACTGAATGTGTACCAAATTAAAAAGGAAAAACAGTCCCAAATTCTCTTGAGTGGAGTCAGTAAATTTTTGTACAATAAATCAGGCTCAAAAAATGTACCTTCACTTCTGATGTATGTTGGTGGGAACATTGAAAATATTTGCCGCATTAAGTGCATATCATGAAGTGTGTTAGCTTGGTTATCATCACAGTCAACCATGATGGTTGCTGTTATAGCTTGCCCCTCTTAGCTCAACCAAGGCGCTTCCCTCTTCTGTGCAAATTCAAACTTCCAGTAACTGTGAAGACTACAGTAAGAGCTGAAACTATTAGTCAATTAATCAACAGTCTCTCAATAGGAAATTAATCTGCAAAAAAATGTTGTTAGTCCAAAACAAGCAATTTTAAGCTGTTACCTTTGGCCCTGGGAAATGTAGACATTTCACCATTTCTACAATAATAATATAATTATTGGTTGCAGGAGCCCTACAGTTAAGCCAAATCCAGCCAAAACAGTCCTTATGTAACCTATGGATGATGTAAAAAAAAATGTTTGATTCTGAGCCAAGGCTTTTTTTTTTCATTTTAACATTAATTAAATTTAGGGCTGTACAGTAAAGACTAAAATTGATAGCACATTATAATTTGATGCATAGAAGGTACCAAAATGTCAGTAGTCTGTGCCAATACCAGTGAAATCACTTGATTTTTTATGCCAATTTTACCAGGTTAAAATTCATTTTTTTACAGACTTGGTGGTGGCAGCTAGTTAATGTTAAAACATTGACATAAAAAAGTTTTCAAACATTTGCAAAAGTATTTCATTGACAAGACTGACTGAAATGTAAAGAGGCGTGCTAACTGATTTGCCGAGGCTGCATTACTACGAGGTACAGGCTAACATTAAACCTACAGCACAAATGCTACATAAGGCATTATTGCAACAGATTTGCCCAGGAGCCATCCCAAACATCATGTAGCTCGTATTTCAGTATGACAGATAAAAAAAGAAACTCATTAAAATGTTAGGATGTTGTCGATATATACACAAATCAAAAATCACCCTGAATTAGTAGCTGTAAACATGTTAATGTTAAATATAACGTTACCTATCTGATCCGTCTTTATAGTTTTGTCAGAGGAAATAGGTCAGTTGCATTTTGAATGTTGCTTGTTTTCACAGTAAACACTTAAAGGAAATTGACGATAGCCACGGTCATCTGCCTCAAATGCAAAGTACCTCCATACACATGGTTGTTTTTTTTAATCAACGAGTCAGGGCGTATCCAGTGCTTTAGTTTCCATCTTTCACATGGGGTTTGTTATGCCATGTGAGTTCTACTTCTTCAAGACCTCCTACTTCAAATTGCAAATATGACCGGAACACTTCCTACACTTCCCCCATTGGTTCCGAAAGAGTCACAGCACCGAAACGTACGGTGCCTTTGTGCTTCCAGTGCCTTAAAAAAAATAAAAAAATAGTCATAGTCAGTGTTTTTTAATTTATTTTAGAACCGAAAGGGATCATAAGTACCGGTTCTCGTGACATCCCTATCGGCTACTTATTGCTTTTTCACAAAGGCTTCTACTCAAAAGGCCAGTAAATCCGCATGCATTGTGTGGTTACATCAGAGCTGCTCTGCCGGTTACACGGTAGAGTCAAAATCCATACCGTAGGGCCACTTCCTAGCTGTGTACTCTCTATACAGATTATACCGCACATCCCTAGGCTGAATTGATTATTTCGTGGTCAAAATAGCCGCCAGTTAAGTTTCTGTCAATCTACTGTACTTGTACGACTGGTTGTTGCTGCTCTACATATATATCAGTTATATCTTTGGTTATCTTTCGACTTGTGAAAAATGATCGAGTGCTACCAATGCTCTGCTGAATGTCCTCAATACTGCACTCTGAATCCTCCTGACTCAATAAAGAATACTTTAATCTATCTATTGACAGGATAAATATGATATTCATAAACTTGCATACTTTTTTTTTTTTTTTTTTAAATCAAGGCAACACTTTAGCACTTCCATTTAATCAAGACTGCACTCAGTAGTGTCACTTGCAAGAAGCCTATTCAAAGTATTTAATTCTTGATTCTTAAGGCTGTTGTTAAGGGAAGAGTGGTTGCTAGCTCCCACCTTTCTCGCGCTGGCTGAAAAGTGCTGGGACAGACGGTCTCTGGAATCCCTGAGTGAATAGTGGTTACCTGGGGATGAATCCTCTCTGCTGGGGCAAACACTTATGTTTGGGAGGTTTTGATTAGTAGTGACAATAACATACAGCAGCTGTCACACCTTCAGCTCACACCAGTTTGACAGATAAAGCAGTCACGTGGGATTTTCTACGACAGTGCAGCTAAAATTACCCAGACATCAACTTGTAAGGTGTTTTAATTTGTGTTTTTTCAAATGTTCAACAAATCCAACTGTTGTTGACCTTGTTGTCTTTTAATAATAAAGATGAGCTTTGTCTTTTTTGAGGAAGCATTAAACAATGTCATTCTGAAATATGAAAATGTCAAAGGGAAAGGCCATGGTATTCAAATCCCTAGTTAATAAGGGTTCCACTACCAGGAGGGTTTGAATGTTTGTGTTGAAGAACAGAAACATTTGTATTCCCCAAAGGAGAGTGTGTCAACAGGATAGATAGGGTAGTCTCCAAACTCCTGTTCTGCCTCCAAAAACTATCCAACTCAGCATATCTTCTCCCCTGGAAGCCTCTGGAATTAACAAACATACAATTTTCACACTAGCTGCCTCTGTCATTTTCACAATACCACACATTGCTCTCACAAAAAAAATCATTTTATGAAAAAGTTAAACATTAAGCTTCCAGATACAACATATTAGGCACATGGAAACACCATCTGAAATGCTTTACCGTCTTTTTAGTAACAGTTAAATACCATGACCCCCCTCCCTTCATTGTTGTTTTAGAGCTTTCTCTCAAAATAGAGAAAGCTCCCAGGGAGACAGTCGAAGTGTGTGAGAGAAACAAACAAAACATCAATCTCATTCGAAACCCAAAGGAAAAAGCCTGGGGACTGATCTCTCAGGGTGTTAACTTAGATAGGGGAAAAAATGCTTTTGACAAGGAATTAATGAAGTGGGTTTAGCACTGGAGTGGAAGAGTGCATACTAACTCTGTGTTAAACTCAACTATTCTTCTTTATTTATCACTTGTGTCATATGCTCATGATGAATGACCCTTTAAATGTATTTATCCCATTATCAAGTCTTTGGCAGTGACCATTGTCAAGGCTTTGTGTATATACCAATACAAACAATATATCAACTATCTATGATGTGATATGTCAAAGCACATTATGCTTATCATACTTCAACGATAAGGAAGACATTTAAAATCCAAGTGCCTGCATTTTTTCAATGCTTCAGGCGATTTTCTTTCGACTTCAACTGCCTTCTTTACCACTGCATCTCTAATCTTGGAGATTGAAAGCTTCTTAATCATCGTCTAGTCTTACACCCACTTTGTAAGAAAGATGGCAATATTTTAAGAAATCGTTTGGGATTTAGGCTGTTTGGTAGGAACAGCTGTTGCATATCTAAACCAAATCCCTCTGGTGGTTTTTGCAAAATGAAACAGCCAATGCCAAATATGTAAGGCAGTGAAGCTGCCCCCCCCTTGAAGGTCAAGTTAATTTCATTTTATTTAATTTTCTATATAGCGCCAGATCACAGCAGAAGCAATTTAAGGATCCATTTCCTTTAGAATAGGTCTATACCTTGTCCTCCTATTAAACAAACTATCTTTATTGTGCAGTTAAGTAACTGCTAATGCAAACAAAACATCATACAGCTGCAGCTTTACATTAAAAGCTTTTACTTTCCCAAACGTGAGCTGACTTTTATTTTGAAACAGACCCGCAGTGTCAGTCCAGGTCTATGGTCGTGGTCAGTGAGTCAGCGTGTCTTTACTGTGGGACACCGTAAAAGAAGAAGAAGAAATAAGCTGCGCAGGAACAACGCCGAAAACACACGATACACACTTAACGTTGCTAGCGATTAGCCTGAAGCTGAGCTGTTCCACACACATGGCCACTGCCGTAGTCAGAGATGACGGAGAAAAAAAGCTTTGAAATCCTCCTGCTTCTCTAAAGTTACCGGTGTGGAAACATGTTTGCCTTCTCTGTGAGTTATAAACAAACAATGAGGGTAGTGCGCTGATGGGACTTCATGGAGCATTCAGGTGCGCCTTCTGACCTGGGACAAGCGGATTCCACAACAACGATAAACAGAAACAGGTAGATGAGAAAAAGAGCCGCCTGTCAAGTGACAGAGATGCGTCTGTTTGTAAAGAAAAATACTATTAATGTTCAAGTGACAACATTTATTTAAAAGGTACCTTCTAGTCCTTCAGCTGTTTGCACCTTTTTTTTTAAAGAAATGTAGTACATATCATATATTTTAAGGGCCCATTACCTGCTCCATTTTTTTATTTAAGCTTATTTGTTTTATTATTTGAAAGGTGCCTTCAGTTTTGCATTTTTAATATGTTATTCATTTTAGACTACCTCACCTGTTACATTTTAAAAAGCAAGTTATACTATTCTGTTTTATACGTGTTATGTTTTATAGTTTTGGTTCAATAAAAGAAAGAAAAGTTCCAAAAATGTTTCTGTATGCTGTGAATTATAGTTGTAAGCGGGACATTACAATTGTATTGCAAGTATTGGCAAAAATCGGTATCGGCAGGTTAGACTCTCTACAAAAATAATAATAATAATAATAATCGGGATCGGCCAAGAAAATTGCAATCTGTGCACCATTATATTTTGAGAGAGTGTCTGTCTGAACAGTTATAACTACCATACACAGAGACTACTATATGGTGACAAAGATGCACACAGGTATATTTTAGGCATTCTTCACAGCAGCAAAATAACAGGAACATAATTTATGCAAAGGTTAAAATTCAATTCATCAAATGCATCTTGACTCTCATTTAGCGAGCTTATTTTGCATTCTGCAGAGCACCATGAGCCTGATAATACATTCAGAGCATAATCCTATATCTTCAGTGATTGTCGCCATAATTCCCAACACAGAAAATGTTCCTTGTGGATGGGATAGCCTACTTTTGAATTTGCTTTTCCACGCCTCTGAAAAAGACAATCTTGAATGTAGCCCAAATAAAATAATAAATAAAGAGCACAAAGCAAACACATGCTCATTTGACCCACAATAGCACAATGCAGGCAAAGGGAGCCTGAAGGTCCCATTGTGTCCACTCTCCACATGGCAGCGCTGACTGACAGTCCAGCTGTAAGTAAAACTGACACAGTATCACATTGTGGCAAGTTTGTTTAAGGGGAAAGAGGATGTGGCGACTGAAGGACACAGGACATTTATTGATATGGCTAAGTCCTTGAGTGCAGCAGTACAAGTCCTTCAGTGACAGCACCTTAAAACATGGACGTTGACCACTTTTGTTTACAAGCGCAGGATATAAGTACACTAGTTTCCAAAAAAGCATTTATCCCCCCCTTGTTTCAACCAGCCTGGTGGAATCTGGTTGGTATGTGTGTGTGTTTTGGGTTGCATGTCTCTAGGATGGATGAAAAGATTTTGAGTGGTTCTAAATGATTAAAATGCTACTGTGACCAGCTTGGAGTATCTTGGCTGAAAGACCGAGTGAACTCAACTGTACACACCAAGTAATTAAGTGATGACTGATTGCCTTGATTAACATAAGTTACACAAATACACAGTTAAATCATAATTAATGTCAAATTACTATAATTACCCTTTAAACAAGGTATTGTTCTCATAATGTTGAGTTCATAAACTAATGTGAACTAAATATTCCACTTCAGTATTAATGCCAGCCTTTTCAGATGACCACATCAGACGCTCGTTGCTCTACTTCAGTTACAGACACTGGAAATGGTACAGTAGGTATTTATTCTCTTCCAATTTAATTATAACAACATACAACTAAAGAAGAGGGATAAAGGGGGTATAGGTGGTACAGTGTATTTATTATATTATGTGTGTGGGTCATGGGTATTTGAGTATTTTACCAGATGTATTTGTGGTCAGATTTTGTCACTGCGGTAGCACAGCTACAATTAGTGACGTATTCTGCATGCATTCTATGTCAACCCTGTGAGGGATCAGTCTTAAGTCAGTCTTTACTTTCATCCAGCAGATTTTAAACAAGGTACCCTGCTGAGTTTTTAACCACTAAGCAGTGCTATAAATCAATGTTTAACGAGGGAAGGGGTCCCCATTTTGTTTGTTTGCGTGTGTCCTTGTGTGGGTAGTTTGGCAGACCTCCTGCTACTGATTTCATACAGTTCTGTTGATCAATAGCAATGCATCAACAAAGGCAGGGAAGAAGAAGACTGATAGGTAGACTCCAGATGTATCCAGTGTTAGGGATGCACCAATCTGATACTGACTCAAATAGCTGGATTGTGTATCTGTGAACATGGGGCCAATCTATTCAATTAAATTATATGATTGTATACTATACACATTACATTATACTGTAATTTAAATTCCTGCTTAAATTTTGTCCAATGAGTTGCTGCATTTAAAAAGGTTTAGACTTTAATTGTAATGCCAGTTACATTTTGAAGAGTCTGAAGATCTATATCTATGTATTTGTGGTGCACCAATTATTGGCCGAACATAGTTTTAGTATCGGATCATATCTGCCCAGTTGACTGCCGTCGGCCAACCTGCAAATAAAGTGGCTTGTTGTAGTTTTTCTGTGGTCCTACTCCAGACGAGTGAATTTAAAAATTACTATATTATTAATATTGTGTTTATTATGGATTTCCCACATAAAAAAGTCAGATAATAAAATAAAACTCAGATGGAGCTGGAAACACAACTATTGTTTCGCCCTCATTGGAGAAATTTTGATTCTCGCACTGGTTTGAGACTCTTCGGTACCTACGTTCTAGCCTCTACCGGAGGTTTAAGCAGGCCTGAGCTTTAAAGAGAAGCAAACGGCAACATCAAGATGACTGTGAGGGATCAGAGCCCCTGGGGTGGATCGCCGACTCACAGTATTGCAGGTGCAACTTCTGGAGCCCCACAGGTGGACGGGCACAGAGCCTGCCCATAGAGCTAGCATTTGCAATCTGCATCTAAGTTATAGTTTCCATGTCCTGAACCCGACGTCAGTCAGATCCAAACTCTGATGAGGAATATGTTATGTAAATAAATTGGCAAGGAGTTCTCATACCCCGGTTAACAGACCTAGATAACTCCACCAGTACCTCGATTATTCATGCATGTAAATGGCTTAACCGGAGTATTATTGGGTTTTGCGTCTGCAAAGCAACTGCGCCAACAACAACATGAAAAAATCAACAATAGAGCATTACCGAGTGAGGACTTTGCCATGGCAATTAGCATCATTAACAAGAAGACCCGATTCAGTCGTAATTCTGTCCAAAAGTCAGCCATATCCCCCCGCTTATGATTTGGTGAACCGGAAAATAAGCTGTATTCCGACCAGCTGTATGTTGGCGGAGCCCCACCTACTGTACTGGAGGTTGAGTTAGTCCGGTCATTTTCCCATTCAACCCCCTTTCATGTACACAGTACGTGGGTAACTTTAATAATCCGATTATTCCCTTAACTGGGGAAAGACCATTTTCCGGTTACGTATTTGCATGCGTTTTCTTTCTGCACTAACAGTCTGCTCTGCAGTGGAGGTTTCAGGTTTCTTTGCCGGTGTCATGTCAAAGTCTTTCCCCGTCGAAAAGTGTTTAACATATTAGACAGAAATTGGTTTATGTATTATCGACATAGCAAATAAAGCTTACCCGGAATTAGTTTGAATTTCAAATTGTGTAGTGCCTCTCCTTCAGGAGAGGAATGTGAAAACACCTCTCTAGTGACAAAAGTTGCTCAGATTCAAGTCACTATAGTTAATGTCAGGTAAAGCAAGTAATTTAGCAAGCATCCCTTTTTAAAAAGCTCAATACATGGCCAAACATTTTCGAGCAAATTACCTCACGGCCAAAAATCATTCATGACATACGTGTTGAAAAAGTGATCGAATTGTGAAACTAATACAAGGTAGCAAACATTTACTTACGCTTGCCCTTGTTACACCAGGTAAATTATGGCGAATTTTTCAAACAGCATTGTATATCAGAGGACATAATGCAACATTAACACTGAACCCAAAAGAAATAATTCATGCTCTACAAGAAATAATTTTAAACTTTAAATTATTCCTTTTGCATTTTTTAATTTCTTTAATTTAAGGTACTTTAAATGTCATTCATTCAACCTACTTATCCTAAAAGCCCGTTGTAGCATAAACTAAACGGATTTGATTTTATCGGTAACTAAGATTCATGGAGGAAACTGTGGAATAATAAAAAGATTGCTCATTTCACAGGCTATTTAGGCAAATAAAATACTTTTTCCACAGCTGATAATTTTGAATAAAACATGCTGGGATGGTTTGCCAATACCACAATAGTGGTCACTACTTAACAACCATAATAAAATTAAACAACACTCTAAGTCAAAACTGTTAACAAAACTGCATAGACTTTTTAAAGTGCATCCGGTCTAATTAGACACATAGATGAGCTGGTCATTAAAATGTAAAGCAATAAGCAAAGGATAAGTATCACTACCAAAAAGGATGAACAGCAAATTATCTGCACGAGTGAAAAGTGATTACAGTTGCAGCGTTTCCCCATTGGACCATTTAGTGGGTGGCACAGGCAGCTGGTGGAGACACAACAGATACTTGTGTGCTGAGCCCATCAATGTTTGGGACTGAGCATATGTTACTGATGCTTATTCAAAACCAGGAGAAATTTACTTTTTAGACGTTCTGTCGGTACTGTGTTTATATCGAACCAATTAATCTCCTATCCAGAGAAGGAGAACCTAGATGATAACGATGCCGTTGCCACCATCAGTGATGTCCGGACAGCTGGAAACCTGCTGGCATGGTATTACATCTGGACCTCATTAATAAGATGTTTGTTCACCAATATACTTTTTGTAGTGGACAATGATTGAGTTATTTAAAAAGGACATCCTTATAATATAGTACACACAAGTGAAAATGGCCTATATGTTTGTCAGGAAGTAGTAATTGAATCTAGTTTCTAGTTTCTAATATAGTTTTATATTTAAATTCCAAAAACCCTGTTCATTAAAGTCCTTTTGTCTATGCTACCAATTATTCCCCAGTTGTATCAGAAGGCTTTATGTCTTTATCCATCTTTATATAGCCTAGCCATATTCACACATTAACATGAAATAACTTCTTCATGACTTAAGTGCTGCAATCAGGAGAATTTTATAATGAATAATAAGCTATGCTTCTCATGATGACTACAGAGACAAACATAACATTTATCTCCATTTTATTGTAGGGAGTAACATTTTGAGGAAAGACACCTTAGGATGTTTGTGTTAGTGAGAAAAGACATTCAAGACTGGTTTTCTAAATAGGGCCGATCGTTTTTTTCGGGGGGGGGGGGGTTGCCTCTCTATTTACACTTAAGACAAAATTCTCAAAGTCTTCTTGAAAATAAGGCCAATTTCATCAACAGATGTGTCTTAAAATCCGCTATGCATTGATTTAAGAAAGAAAATAATCCCCTTTCCTGTCGCATCCTTTATTTTCATGTTAACTGGCACCAGTTTGGTAATAACGTCTATGATGTAAACTCTAAATCCATATTAAAAAGATTTAGGTCAGCCAGCCTAGACGGTAGATGAATACAGTTATGTGACAGTGTACAAGTAGCCTAGTTAAATTGGAGTTATCCTCCACCACCACTCCACCTAGCTGGTCTGCCTATTGGCCTGTATTGCTTGTCTGCTGCGTGTCAGAGTTCTGACATATGAATAAAACTCAGATGTGTTAGGGGCCTGGAAGGCTACTAGTCAATAAAGCTGCGAACTAAAGAGTGGAAGCAGGGAACTGGGGGATTTGGGGGTAGGGGGCGGGAGGGGGTGGGGTGACTCAGAGAGGAACCATTCTCCTGTTACATCACTGCTACTTCTCTATGGGGGATGATTGGTGCCACAGAATAAAAACATCCAATATAGGCTACTTGGCATGGGCTGGGTATCATTTATTGAGTGTTTATTTGCACTGGGTGAGAATAGGCACACAGCAGCTGTTTGGCTATTTATTTCTAGTAGTATAAAGAATTTAAAAAAAAAAATCATGACAGGAGAAGGTTCTGGTGGATGAAAGGGTCAAACACTGAATATAACGATATTCCACGGCAAACTGAGTTTTTCGCCATTGTTGTCTCTCCCTCAGACAGCACTTCTGCCTGAAACGCTTCAATAGCATTTGTGTTTACTTCCTGTAAATACCTACGTCGTTCCTTGCCCCAGAATGCCTGGCCACTCCTGCTAGTTAGGCGCACTCTCAAACAGAGCGGTCCTGACCTGCGCAGAGCCTAGCAGTTAGCCACCGGGACCTGTCATCTACCTGCTCTGTGTTGTCGACTGCAAGAACCAACATAATAGCGGCCATGTACTCCCATCATCAGAGGAGGTGAAGATCCAGTGGATTAACTTTATTGAGGATTTTGTTATTTGGATTTATGTCTGAAATGTCAGAAAGGACTGGAAACTTCCCAACAAAGGTTCAGTAACTTTGTGTTACACAGTTAATTTAAAACTGAAGCTCAGGATGGATCTGTAGCTGTTACCGACTGTCTGGGACCAAACCTCCACTTTGGAAGCTGTAAGTTTGGCAACTTTTATGCTGTTTTGGTCTTTATTTTGGAGGTTACCTGTTAAAGCTAACGCGAGCATGTTGCACGGCTAAGGTGGCTAGCTTCCAAAGACAGTGTTTTCAGAGATAACTGATTCTGTATATGGTTAGGGGCGTAACATAGTCGGTTGACCAGTCACCGCGGACCAGCGGACCAATCAGAGAAGACTGGGATTTTCGGAGGGGGGGGGGGGGGGGGGGGGCGGCAAGCTCAGAGAGATGCTGTGTCCCAAACTGTGCACTGCAGTGGGATACTGAGATTTGTGCACTGTGTGCCCTATGTACTGGCACGATCGGTACACTCAGTTTCCCCAGTAAGTGCTGTCTGAAGTCACAGTGTTGCCCCGCATTTACCGGAAATGACAATCGTATTTTTTCTACTGTTTATTTTTTTAAAAGCTTTTCCAACAAACTGCCAAAAATCCCTGCGATCCTATTTTTACATTTATAAAGTGAATCTAGTTGTTGGCGCTCTGTTTGTTTCCAGTTTGAATTCAGTCCCGCCTCTTCCGCTACGTAGTCAAAACGGCGGCGATTGAGGGCATTGAGTGTTCAGCGACCCAAACTCAACAGTTTGGCCGTTTTATAGTGCACGACCGGAGAAATGCAGTACACTGCATTTTACCGACTTCTGGCATGAACGCACTTCCACCCTCAAAAAAGCCAGTTTCAGGATGGGAGTGCGCAATTTGGGACACAGCAAGAGCCTGCCACACAGAGTTGTTGCAGCAATGGGCACCATAAGAAACACAATGTGTTTTTTGAAGATCAAAGCATGTAAATCTATTGTAACTGGCCCCCCCAAAAAATACAAATATGACCCTGAAAACTAGCACAATAGGGCCATTTAAGTTAAATGTCTAGTGGCACAGAATCGAATGAGTCACAAATCTGGGGTGCGACACCGGCTTTGCATCCCAGATTTGTGCCTCATCCAAAGCCATTATTCCGGGACTAGCCTATTATAACGGACCATAGTGCGCGCCAGTGGCATTGATTGACTCTCACACATGCGCACCCATCCACAAGCCAACAGCGCTAACTATCGCCCTCTAATCATCTACCTACACATGACAGCAAAGGGGACACAAAGAATATACCTCCACATAAAAATCACCACATCTTCAGTATTAAGCCTGTAATAAAAACTTACGGTGCATCCTATAAACACCAAAACAAAACTACTACTAGCAGATATGCAAATACTGCATATTCTACGGGAGGTTAAGTAACTCAATGAATGCCACAAATTATCTTGGAGTGCTTACAAGAATGTTATTATTAGCTACATTTGACGAGTTCTCTAGACACCATGTTGAATAAGCAACGTTGTAGCCAACAAATAAGAGCGTCGGGGTCACACAGGAGTTGTTTAGCGGGACTAAACGTTTAGCCCTATCGTTTAAGCAGAGGACAGTTTGCGCCAAAGTCCAGCTGCCTAATCAATAACATGCACACAAATCACGGAGGTGAAACATCTCGGCGTTAACATAACCGCTGGACGTTACAGTCGGCTTGGCCTTGTTATCATAAACGGTGCTCCAGAAGAATAACGTCTTCGATAACCAAAAGTCGCTCTTTACCCCTCATTATAAAAATGACAAACACAACACGACGGACTCTCAGTAGTTGTGCTACATACATACAAAAGCTAGCTTGTGTTTTGCAAGTACTTACCAGGATGGCTGTCTCCGTGTTTGGGCAAGGTTACAAACATTAAGGAGAAAATCCACCAGTAACTCGGTTCCCGTATTCTCCGCATGTTAGTCTACTCATCGAGAGCAACAAGAAGGCAAATGGATGACGAAGTTTTTGAGTCTTTTCTCTTCTTCAAAAAAAATAATACATACAAACACAAACCGAAGCAGAAATGAAGTTGACACAGCAGCCACGAAGGCAGAGCATCAGAGTAGTAATGGTTAGCGGTGCGGGTTGCAGAGTTGCTGTTTTGTTTTTTGTAAAAAGGACAAATTGATTCGCCTCTAGTCCGTGCAGAGGCTGCTTTTAGCTTCGATGAATACCAACGAAAAGCATGCTACGGTTGTGCAAGGACAGTTCAAAATGTGTCGGACTCCACCGTGCCTGTAGCGGGCTTCCAGATAGCGACATTCCCGTAGTGAAGAAGGGTCAATCGTCGATCAATCGCTGTCTTTAACTACAGGAAAAAGTGGTCGAATAATATTGATTGCACGTGGTCATTATTAAGTGATTATCCACGGCGACGGTGTGACGAAGGGCAATGCACAATGCGAAGAAAAGCGGTGGTTGAAACGTCCCGTTCTTCCATCCAGGAAGTGGACTAGCGGTCAGGCATGCATGGATATCAGGCTGCTGGTCTCATCCTACAGGACAGGCTGCGTGAGAGAGAGGAGCACAGGCAGCGAGGGGCGGGAGCAGCGGAGGGAGGGAGTGGGGGGGCGGTACTCGGATTTGCTGAATGCAAAATGAGTCGGAACGAACCCAGAGTCTGGTTTCTGTCTATGGTGCTTTGATAAGGAAGACTCCCAGAAATCAGTGGCTCGTGTCAGATTGTCAAGTCACCAGACTGGATTGTGCAGCCTCTTTTTTATATGTTGCATCATAAAAACTGTCAAGGCCATTTTCAGAATCTAAAGAGGATCGAAGCCTTGAAGAGAAATAATAGTCTCCCTGTTAAATCAGCTGATTCCAACCCCCATCCAGTCATCTCACTGTTTTGTTGCTTCCTCCCAGGCCCCATTATTAAAACGACCCTCCTGTGGTCACACTGATGCCCCTTTGCCTCCTGCTGGGAGAACTGTGAAAGGAACACTTTAGCAGTAATCATCACCTGGAATATCATCATGTACAAGTGTGTCACTGATTGGAGAATTGTGCATCTACCAGTGACACTCCCTTAGGTAAATGTGTAGTCAGTGATGTTCTTGCAGAACTATCCAGCTGGACATTTAATTTGAGGAATCTGATTAAATTTCTCATTTAATTACCCAGTTCTCTGCAGGGCCATTGAAGACAGTCACAAGGGCCCTTTGCTTTTAATGTGGGCCATCTGCTTCCTCTCCAAAATGCCTACCTTTTCAGAGCCCACACAGCCTTGTGGGCATCCTTGCATGATCCTCTAGGCTGCACTACTTCTATACACACTGCAAAACATTAGTATGGTTGACAATACTCCAGACAGGACTGTATTCTGACTGAGCAAGTGCAATTAGCATCAGAACAGTAGATTCTGAATTCTTCTCAGTTTTTTTTTTTTTCTGTCAGGTGGCAGGACGGGATGGCCCTTTGATTAATCAAAAAAAATGTATTTTTAAATCCAGATCGCCAAACCAATAAAACATAATAAATAATGCAAACAACCACACAAACTTAAAGGTCCCAAAATGTAAAAAGTGAAATTCACATATCTTTTTTGATTATATTGCAGGTTCAAGTGCTGTATAAATACTGTGAAATATTAAAAATGCTCATTCCACAGAGAAATGCACACAACCCGTATTCAAAAACTGTGCCTCTAACAAGTTGTCAGGACTTCTTTATGGTTGTGATGTCACAATTATACAATGTACAGGTAGAAAAGGAGCCTTAAAGAGAGAGATTTGCGTCAATGGAAGCTCAAAATGCAGGATCGTCATGTAATTCATGTAGACTCATCAAGGATAGTTCTAAGATGTCATTATTTTGAATGCATTATACAGAGAGGCAAAACTGTGATCTTTGGTAAGTTGTAAATAAATGCAATGATTAAGAATCTTTACATAGCACGCAACATGTTTTTTGAAGTAAAGTTTCGCTAATATTTGGAGATTAATGTATGTATGGTACTTAAGAGCAATCACATCCTAATGTTTATTGATATTTTAGAGGCAGGGAAGGTATGTTTTTAAAATTCAGATGAGATTCATGCTCTACCATTTTTTATATTCATGAATAGCATTTCAAGCAGTTTGTCTGTACCCAGTTCTCTGTGTTGTTGTTTCATCTCTATCATGGTTTGCCGTGCTGCATGGGGATGCTCCAATCACTTGGTGAAAAGTGTAAGAATTCCCCACTGACACAGAGGAGGGGGAATGATTGGCTCAAGTCAGCCGGAGCGATCTTATCACTAAAGATTACAACAACTAAAAACATATGAGGCAATCACATTTAAACAGTTTTTCCAAAACATAGATCATGCCATTGGGAAGCTTAATGTTTGGTTTACTAAAAAAAAAGGAAGGGGCTCACTAAACCCAAACATTGCATCCTCCTGTGGTTCTTGTGCTGAAAGAGAGGGAGAGGTGGACGGCCTACCTATTATTGGATGGGAGATGATCTTTGGAGACGAAGTGTGGTCATTGTTCCCCAACATAAGTTATGGGAGTTCATTAGTTGTGATGTAACATGTCCGTTAAGTGGTGTCAGTTACTGATGTGATATGAATTTGTATAACCTTGTCTCATGTTCTTGGTTGTCCTATGTAATAAGTGTGTAAATGTCCAGTGACTATAAACTGTTCCTTAATACTATATTTCCTATAACATCATCATCATCATCATCATCATCATCATCATCATCATCGTCATCGACATGCAGCATCACTGCTGTGTGATTCTTGATTCCTGTGTGATTGCTGTGTATATTATATATATACAGTTTGACTACTGCTTATGTTTTATATAAAGTATGTAGTATGATTCCTCATATCACATTGTAGTATTATACACATATGCTATGATTACTTACGTATGGTTCATTTAAAACATAGCTTCATGTTTTCAATCTCACCATGGTCCACACAAGACTCCTGACCTACAGCATCACTGATGCTCCATCCATCCATCTTCAACCGTTTCTCCCTATCGGGGTCGCGGGGGGGCTGGAGCCAATCCCAACTGACATCGGGTGTGAGGCGGGGTACACCCTGGACAGGACGCCAGTCTATCACAGGGCACATAGAGACAAGCAGACAACCATTCACACACCTACAGGCAATTTTTGAGTCATCAGTTAACCTAACACACATGCACGTCTTTGGACTGTGGGAGGAAGTCGGAGAACCCGGAGAAAACCCACACAGACACGGGCAGAACATGCAAACAATATTTAAACTACAAGATAGATAACTGTACCTACTTGCTGGATATTCTCATTTCACCACCTCCACCCACCAGACTACAATCACAGGGCCCATTGTTATATTTCATAAAACTGAACTCTTCCACCCTTCCTTGTTTCTTTAATTCCACAACACTGGGTGAAATGGCATTGAGAGAACACTATTTACAAGCAGCACTTTGTGGTTAGCCATAGCTAGTGTTGATTGTTGCCAACTATATCCAATATCCTAGCCTTATCTGTTAATGTTCCCTATATCTACTACGGGGACAAAACACTACTAATTAGTAGTGTTTTAGTGGGCCACAATCCACTAACGTGTTAATGCACATGCTAATTTGATTCCGATGTGTTGATGATATACTATATACACTCTGATTCCTTACATGTCTTACCTTTTAAAAGTGGATCATAAATGTTCCACTCTACCGCGCTGCAAGTACTTGCTGCTCACCTATAGTGAGACGTTCCAATGACACACCATTGGTGAAAAAAAAAATGGTCCATTGCAGTAAATGGAGATGACCAATTCTCTATCTACAGTGCCGTTACAGTCATTCCCCTGCTGCAATGGCGGTCCAGACACTGAGGGTACATATATGGAAGACACATGACCAATCAGTCCAGACTAGGCTTTTTCAGGAAGAGGGCTGAAAGAGGCAGGCACTAAGAGTTCCTCAGATAGAAGATGAATACAGGTATATTCAGATAGACAGTATGAGAAAAACAATGTGTTTTTTTAACATTAAAGCAAAATGAAAATAATATGGGATCTTTAACTCATATTAGTTTGAATGTATGCATTATAGCAGATAATACATTTATCAGAATCATATAATTAACAATCCTATTTTATTTTGACATCATAACCTCAACTCCAACTCTACTTACTTTTCTTTTATTCAGAGCTTTCAATCACATTCTGTCAGTGAGTAGAGTTTGCTAAGCTGAATATTTTTAGCCTATCATTTCTAGCTGACACAATTCCTTGATTGGTCGATCAACAGATAATTAATCTGCAGTTATTATGATGATTAATTGATTGTTCAAGTCATTTCCTTAAATAAAATGCCAAACGTTCTGTGATTCCATCATCAGTTGTGATGATTTGCTGCTTTTCTTTGTCTTATATGATGTTAAACTGAAGATCTTTGGGGTTTAGACTGTTGTTTGGAATGTTTCATGTAGTGGGATATGCATCCTCTGTTATAAAAAAAAATATATATATATTTTTAAAAAAAGCATGCAAATAGCAATTAGTGTAAAATTAAGTAATAGACAGTCCAAAATAAAATTTAAAAAACCTGGTAGCATTTGTGTTCATTATTCGAGCTATAAGCCACCAGGCTCTGTGATGTACTCTGTGTCTTTATTGAAACATTGCCTTGCAGCTGTTTTGAAACCAACCATGACATGATCCAAGCTTATAGCTTTAATAAAAGAGAAGCTTCTTTTTTAAATTTCCAATAAACTGCATTCAAACAACAGATGGGTGACATGTTTCCATGACAAATCTTAACTTGAGAATATTAAAAAACAAAATGCAGTTAAGGAGTTTTTCATCTAATGAGTGTTTGTACTTGTAGACTAATTTTGCGGCTGCATCTCAGCCTCTCTTGAAACTCAATTTTCCCCCGAACAGTAACACTTATTAACCTCACTGTGTGCAGTGTGCTGTGGATGTCTAAAAATGTGAAATTATGGAACAGTATAATTAATAATACAGCAGTACGTTGCATTCATGACATCCAACCTGGAAGACTGATAAATGCACTCAGGTGATACTATATTAATTCTGTTAAAGTTATGCTTTTTCACGCAGAGCCACTGCTTTTTCTTTGATATATGCCACAAACCTACAACAGCCATGGTGTAAAAGGCCTCATGATTTTTATTTATTTTAAGCATCCTGCAGAGTTTAATGCAAAAACCATGAAAAATCAAAGAAGCCCAAATTGTCCCTCCGCTCTGTATTTCTTTGCAGTTTCATGAGGCATTTGTAAAATGTGCTGTGACATTTAACATTCTAATCTTTTATCACCCTATGAGAGTTGAGACCCTAAAGGCATCCTAACACTTCCTCTGACAGTTAAATTGTGCTTCAGATTAAAAAAAGAAAAGAAAAACTGAGATATACATGATTCATGCGAGTCCAGCCATGACACCAGCATTGTCCCCACGGGCATCTTCTTCCTCTTTGCCCTTAAGTGGTTTGAGAATCACACTTGTATTATTTTTTCAAACACATTTCACATGTTGACAGTTGGTACATAATGTACGATGCTGTGCATCAATTATGTAATGCAATTCAGGCTATGACCATATATAATTTATTTCATTCTCAATCCCTTACATTATTTAATCAAGAGCTATTTTTTACCATTATTCCTCTCCCCATATGATTTTATCTTTTGTTGATCCATCCTGTAGTTCTCCACATCAGTGTGTCATGTTTCTGCAAAGAATCTAATCTGCATTAATGCTTCAGGACAGTAACACAAGTGTCTGTCAGCCAGGTGCAGGACAAATGTTTAAAAGGGTAGCGCTGCAAAGGGGATTCAAAAGTAAGCCCTGTACCAACCCATTACCAGTTTTCGTTTTTAGAAAATATGCCTCAAAACTAAAAGGCCAAAGTAGTGGGATGCAATTACAAAATGTAATTTTCCTGTCCTGTGTATTTCAGATTTTCTTACACAAATGCCGACTTGTGCAAAATTCTGTTATATTTTGTTGTTTTGAAGCCAATTTCAGCAGCCGATAATAGGCCATGAATCTTAAAAGGTGCTTTGGCGATGATAAATTCATAACCAAACTGTTCAAATACTGTAAAATACTTTACTGGTGTTTTGCTTCTTTCAGCCAGTTTAATGAAAACATAAAATTTTTGGGATGGATTCCAACCAATTTGTGTTTTTGTTGCCTCCTCAGTGACCACTGGTTCCATTTCATGACCTCCTTATATAACAAGATAGGAAAACTTTTGATCCATTACAAAGAACATAACGTCTGATTTTATTTTATTACCAGCCACGACAGCGACACTGGTATTGTGTGTTATCGTCCAAAATGTGGGCCAGGAGTCACATTGTATCTTGCACAGTTGTGCAAGATACAATCATGAAACTTTACAGGTGTGTTGGTGAGATCAAAATGAAGGCCGAGTTTGAAGATGGGTGTGGTCCAAGCAAGGGCGCTGGAAGTGGGAATTGAAACACTGGTTAAAATTGGGTTACTGTTGTACCATGTTGTAGCAGGTATTTATTTGAAAAGTCATTCAACTTGCATGATCTATTCATGTGCCATGGGAAGCCAGCTGCCAAACAGGACTGAATTTATGATTTATGCTGATGTAAAGGTGTGAAGACAATCAAGAAGCAAATAGGTAGAGATTGCAAGTAAAATGTGAGTTTCGTTGCAGCTTGGATACTGAATGTGCTCATAAATCTTCTCAGGGATTTGGGGTTTGGATTTTAGTTTTGCAATTGTGCATCCAAACAAAGATGCCCCTGAGAACAGAAGGGTGTCGATAGCAATACCACTCAAACCAACATGATTCCCTATGAGCAGTTGGGAACTTATGCAGTTCCTGTGGAAATAGGAGAATACATCTTTTAAGGCATAACTGCTATCCCCTGTATTGATTATATATGATATTCTATTTGTCATCTTTCTCCGTCACTGGTCGTCAGTGACGAAATAAATTAATTTCTAGTACAGTGTATTAATTCAACAGCTCTGTTTCCAAATTTTTACGGTTAGTTTTTCAATCATTATAAGATAAAACGGTTGTTTCATATGTGCAAATTACTTCATTCATCAAAGTAATACTGTACACTGAAATACAGAGGCTTTGCCGTGATGTAATATATGTTAGTGCAGTTGACCTAATTCTGGAGGATGGAGAACAATGTTCTGTAACGAAGAGATAACAAAAGAAACATGGACAGTTTTAAATTTGGGTGGTCAGTTTTGGGCAAAGAAGATGTGAGCAAGAGAAAAAAAATGAGTTTGGCAGACAGAGAAAAAGACAGTTATGACTTGAATGATTTGAGGTGGTAGTAGTTACTATTTGAAGCCAGTAGAGGTTGTCTGCAAAATTCATGTTGCCATTAATCACTGCAGTTCTTCAAACCACCTAGAACTGTCCTGATGATTATAATAGATTCATTTGTCACAGAAGGGCAAACGAATCCCAGCAAAGTACTTGGACGGATGATTTAATAGTCAAGAAATCCAGAATATAGAGTTGGTGTCAACGTGTTTAATGTGGTATATTGAAGCCACATTATGTACTTGAAGTGTATACTGTGTTTATTTGACTTTACCAGTAACCAATGGTAACCAGTTTCCAAAGAAAATGGTCACTATGTACGTAGACAGTTGTGTTACTGTTTGTTAACACGTAGAAACCATTGTTCTACACATGGCAACCGCTGTCTTTTCTCAACGCGGAAGAAAAAATCTTCATCAGGAAAGCTCAGGGATCCATTTTCATTTCACTTTCAACAACTCCTGCTAATTTGTAAGTCACAGAGGATTGTTGAAAGTTATCACCGTTTAACAAATGATGCAAAGCTGCTGAAGAAAAACTGAGAGACGGAATAATACAGAATATTTCTTGAATTGCTCAAGGAATTTGCATACACGCATACATCATAATCTTCATCTTCAGTGGAATTAATTAAAATGCTAACGAGGATGGATTCCAAATGGTTGTATGAGATATTGAGATAAGGAGTAAAGTAATACAGTTGTGGTATTAAACTACAAACTTTTTGTCATTACATGATTTCTCAGTGTTTCTAAATGACGGCTACAACAGTACAGTCCTCATCCACTGAACAGGAATGAGGAGTATGTTGAACAAAAATATAATCTGCCTCTTGTATCTTGGTCATCACAATCAGCTCAGGTTTGGGTCTCATCATTAAGCCTAGTTTCAGTTGCTGTGAGATCGCCTCTGTTTCGAAAATACCAATAATTAGAAGTTGTCTCCTTGTTAAATTTAGAGGATGCCTTTGTGTCCTTGCTCTGATTGAACAGAGCAATGGTAATCCTCAAATTCCCCTCATGTCCAAAGTCATTAAATTAAGATCTGACTTTGCTCAATAATTCAGAAGTCGCTGCATTTGTCCCCCTCCTGGCACTAGCTGGCATCTTTTTAGGCACAGAGCGACTGCTAGAGCTTGCAGATGTTCGGACACATGGCCACACAGCGCTGCACAAAATAAGCTTTAAGAGTAATGCATCCTGAAAAAAGGAAATCAACTTGTCAGCATCACAGCAGAGAGCTGCATCCCCTGTGTTGTACAGCACATCCATTACATGATTTGACCATGATATCCCACATTAGTGTTTCAGCTCATGGATCTGTAAGTCTTCACCAGCCATGACAGTGTCACTGGTATTGTTTTCAATGTGTGAGTCTGTGTCTGTCAGCATGGCAAAATGTGGTCCTGAAGACGCTAAAGCCCATTTCACACATGCATTGAAAACCTGAAATGATCAAGACATTACCCGGAGGAGTTGTATGTGAGATCGCAAAAGCCTAAATCATTTGGATCGGACATTAAAAAGACTTGACCCTGCCAGCTCCCAATTAGAAAGGCTGTGTAATCTCTGATTGAGCCTGTGTGAAAAGAGCAGGTCATTGTCCAGAGAATTCACGAGCGAGTGAGCGTGTCAGTGACAGAAAATATAGAGAGGCGTTGCTATGGAGATGATACACCGTCTCGCATTGTCTCACTGGTGTGAACTGACTGGTGTCAGAACGTTGCAGACCTGCACATTGCAAGTAGTTTCAAGTTTTATCTCGTCATGTCAAAAATATTTGGTCTGAGCAGGGTTTAAGACACCAACTGGAGACATAAAGATATTCTGGAACATCTGTTGCTGAGGGTTGACGCTGAAATCGCGTGGCAAGAGTCTTGGTTTGTTTATTATGGAATTACAAACCAGTTAAGTGACCACGGTGTTATCTGTCTCCTGCTCCTGGACAGATTTTGTCACCACGATAGTGTACAATTGTGCGAGAAATAACACAAAACATTACAGGTGTGTAGTTGAGATCATTAATGGCTGAGTTTGAAGATGGGTGAGGTCTGGGAGCAAGGGACGTGAAGTTTAAAGCTCCTCAGAAGCTCCTTAGAGTTTGGCTTCAGTTCATCCACGCCTTCCACGAACATAAGGTATCCAAGGGTCCTATTGCCACAAATAATCATTTAAATGAGAGTCTCGACTCACTTGCATAATTACAGATATAAAACACCAAATACAAGTTTGACATTGTATCCCATACAGTCAATTTATTCCAAGACTTAATAAACCTGCCTGGGTGGTGAATGTTGGCCTGATGGAGAATTTTATTATAATAAACAAGGACACATTTTTAACCTTTCAAGTAGGCATAGCAGTGATACATATTCACAGTTTTGTTCAGCCCTTTTCCTGCTCGATTGAATCAATTTCAACATTCTCAAATCAGGTGCCTTTACTTCTACCACTTCTTCTATTAACCCCAGACGAACCAGAAGATCTGGAAAGATGACTTTTTGTTTCAACAGGACACTGTTCAGTTTGATAATGTTAGAAGGTTCAGAGTCATTCCTGTTGCCTTCATTATATTTTCTTTTTGGACACATTAATGATGTCGATTGGGTTACACTGACCCTGAACATAACCAAAACAGAAATAAAACTAGCATCTTTAACATATTATTTATTTATCTTAGTAGTAAACATAATAAATAGCATAATAGATTTTTGGATTATACATTTTCTAGAATATACATTGCAAGTGAAGGGAAAATCAGTTTTTGTCAAAGTGCATGTTGTCTCTTTTAGATGTGAGGTGTTATCAGTAGAAGTAAGGTCTACAGTTCCCTTAGTGCCCCATCCAGAAGGCAGTTCCCCAGCAAGAAAGAAATGAGTGTTACTAATTCAACTTCTTCCCCGGAGTTGTTTGTGCTTTGTCGTCTCGCAGGTTTCTGCTGATCGTGGTGGTGCCTGCTGCCGTGGTCCTGCATGACGCTTCCTGTTACTACTATAACTATTAGTCATATATACTTTCACTAGTCTTATAAATTCTAAAATTTGTAGCCATAAAAACATCATCAGTGGTATGTCTCGCTGTGCCGTAGCTGCTATTACCACTACTCATCATTGATCATCTTTGTCATAATTATTATCATTTTCATATTCTATCACCTTAGCTGTGCTTGTTTCTACTATTCTGCTGTATTAACTGCCATAACATATGGGTCATATTCACATTACTATAGATATTATTATAGTTACTGTTGCTCTTTGGTTGCTTGCATCTCTGGAAGTGTGTCAGTCTCTCTGTCTTTTGTCTATCTTTGTGTTTCTCTCTTTCTCTCTCCTTTTCTTCCTCCCCAACCAGTCAAGACAGATGGCCGTCCTCCATAGAGCTGGGTCTGTCCGACGTTCCTGCCTGTTAAAGGGAAGGTTTTCGTTGCCACCGTACTCTTCGGGGGAATTGTTGGGTAAGTCATAGAGTGTGGTCTATACCTACTCTGTAAAGTGTCCTGAGATAACTTTTGTTATGATTTGGCACTATAAATAAAATTGAATTGAAATACGTGGTAACAGAGAGAGCTACCACACTGATGAAAAGAAGAGGCACTTTGCCAGAGTGTGAAAAAACATGAGATGTGTTTTGTTGAAGCTATGATGCAGAGGATGGCTGTCCAGTGGACAGTAAGGGGGACAGAGGTAAGAGATAATAATATCATTAAGTACGGCCGACGACACAGTTGTACAAATGCAATGTTTGGTGGTATGCCAATGTTTACAAACTAAACTATGTCAGATCTTGACAAGGCAGAAGAAAACAGGAATAAAAAAGACAATATCTCAGATTTCGCTACATTTTTATTATTTAAACTGTCCATCACGTGTCCAAAAATGTTTTAGGAGTGCAATGCTAAATCGGTGGAGTATTCACTACGTTTTTTATTAGGAACAGTCTTGTCCCTGGCTATATGCTGTGAATGTTTTCTAATTCATGGGAAAGTGAATCTGCAGAAATCTATTTGTTTGGAATGACCAGTTCAACAGCAGATAAAGGGCATGCATTTGTAGAAGTGGGTACTCAGAGGAAATAAGTTGTGTCACATGTTCCTGGCTGCAGTGGTTGAGCTGTGCCTTCAAAAAAACAATCCAGCTGGCAAATGGCTTCACGTGTGTTCAATGCCAGATGACTGAGTAGGTGCACCTGTAGAGTAACCCAAATACAGTATAGGGTGACTCATCATGCATGCTTTATCTTGCACTGTTCGACATGGACTGAAACACACTTTTACACATTTTGTTCACTGTCTGTACAGCCATGTAATGTATGAAATAGAAACATTTGAATCAGAATTTGTCCCCTGTGTGTGCATCCTCATTTGCTGCACTGAGTGATGTGTTCATCCCAGTTTCATAATGAAGAACCACAATTTCAGAACATATTATTTATTTTATTAAAAAATCAATTTAGACCCAAACACCTTATGAGGGTTAATCTCCAGTTTTTTCAGGTTTTTTTTTACACAAAGACGCAGCAACAAAATTAGAGATATCTCACCCAGGAGAGAAGGCATAATTTGAAGCCAATTACACAGTAACAATGAAAGTGCTATAACATTAATAATATCTGTAAAAGTATGTGGCTGTATGCACAGCTGATAATAAGATATAATTTATGCGAAACTGAAGGATGAATATTTTACTAGCCTGCTTTTTTGTGTGTGTGAAAAATCACTAGCCAGAGTCTGCATGTAGCTTAAGGGAGAGCGCAAAGCAATAGCAGCCAAATAGTGCTTCTGGGCAGGTGCCTGGAGTTCCATTTGAGCAATGCAATTATCAAAATTGAAGTTATGCAGATGAAAAAAAGGATTGTTACTGGGAAATGTGCCACTGTCCTCTATTCTTCTCACAGTTAAAAAAAGGGGAAAAAAGAAATGAAGAGTGTATTCGACAGAAACTAAAACTCTGTTTTTGTGTAGAACAGACTTGACTTGTCTACTATGTTGGGTCCATGGTTTTATTGAACCAATCCAGTTAAAAGAAAAGAATAAAAGATCCCAGGCAATAGCCATGCTTGGCAGTACTTAGTGCTACAAACAACCCAGCAGCAAGGTCAAACAGCTGACAGCTTACAGCACTTTATTAGTCTGAATTTGGTCGCTTTACTCTTATAATGGAACAATCTACAGTATGTTTTCTCTCCCTATTGTTTTAAATGAAAGTAAACTGTTACATGACTGAACACTAAACACTGCTTTTATACTATCTGTATCCATTTTCATTTGGACATTTAACCCACATGTAGGACACATCATGAATAATATCATACCCGAGTTGACAGCGTTCCAGTCCTAAAACCATTATTTTTTAACAGGTTAGCCAGGTTAGCCATTGTTAGTAGTACTAGCTGTTAACAATGCATTATGCTGTATTTGTTCTTACAAACACTGTAGCAATATTTCCACAGTTGAAAGATGGACAGTTTGTGTGTGTGCTTTAACTACTATTGATGCTAGGCACCACGGGGTGATCCCTATGTTCCCCGAACATAGGACCCTTTTCCCCAAAAAGGGTCCTCCCCGGTCGCATAAGCCTATGCTGGTTTAATTCAGCATTTTCTTAGAGTTAGGGGTTACGGTTAGGGTTAGGGTAAGGGTTGGGGGTAGTGCTAGGGGGGTGCTATGAGGTGCACCTAGAAGAAATGTGTTGCTGCTGCTTATGCTGCTGTCATGTTTATATTACCTTTGTTGACCTGGTGCAATTTTCCTTTACATACCATGTTGTCTACTCTGAGTGAGTAATAGTAGTACAAGATTGACACAAAAAAATGACAGAACAGAAACAAATCAGAGCTTAACAACTCAGATTGCAGTGAATCCCATTATGTGTAATGTTTATTTGCCATATGAGTAAGGAATTACCTTTGATGTGACCGTTATGCCTGGACCATTTGTTTATATATTTCCTTATTTTTCATCTTATTCTTCCACATGATCAGAAGCAATCTTTCTGTTCTCTCAATGCAATGTATCACCTGGATTCAAGGCATCCTGCAGGTATCCTGCAGGTTCATAGCTGAAAGATAACATGATAACACCATGCAGTCAAGTGAGATTACAGCATATTGTGCATTTCTATATATAGGAGATGTGATATCACATGAAGACGGAAGGACAAAAATCAATAATAACACCAATTCAACCTTAACAAGCATTCTTTATGTGCCTTGAAAGGTCATATACAGTACTGTTGCATTTTTGTTGTTGTCTGTTTGTAAGGATGAAATCTAATTGTAAGGTCATGTAAGTATGACCTTTATGTAATAATCATTTACCTTTGATGTTTTCTTTTTTTGTTTTGCTATGCTTTTTTTGCATTGGTAACGCATCTCTATGAATAGTGAACTAGTATTTATATTTTAAATAAGTTGGATATGTGTTAAATATATAGACTAGTGAATGTAATCATAAAGCTTCTTTTACAGTGAGCTGTTCTCCTTCCAGTGCTATGCACAAGTATTCAACAACCTTAATTTGTTTGTTTGTTTTGCAATGAGAGCTTTGCAGACAAGCTCCATTCAGCCTCCCCACCTGAATCACTGCCGGATTGATGCATGCTCAAGATCATTTTCTGAGCTACTCGTCTATGTAGTGGCTCACATCCTTCCAGGACATGCTTTGTTTCGGGTCCCAGAGAAAAAGATGGATCCAAATCCAAGAACAGACAAATAGGAGCGCCCGCTACCTGGATGCCAGGATTCGGCTTTGGATCAGATTAAACTACATCACCAAATGCACGGAGGAGACCGAAAATAAATCAAGCTTTATTGTGTGGACGAAATAGATACATGTCCCTGAGGGGGAACAGCGAGCTGACAACATGCAAGAATTTTAAATTATAGAAAGTACACTAAATCTGCACTTTTCAATAGCAATAAATGAAGCATGTTTCTCTATGATGTTGTCCAGGTGTCTTGCATTTGTAAACTAAGCTCTCAGGGAAAATCCTCAGCTGAAGCAGAAATATATTTGTGATAAGGAAGACAGAAAAACACATTTCATCTAGTTTTTAAGTCACTTTCATAGCAGGAATTATGCATTGAATTTCTTTGCTGCACTGCTGCAACAGAAATAGCGGCTTACTCTGCAGATATATGATACAGGCCTGCATACAGAGCATAGATTCAATATAAATGTGTGATGGCAGGCCTGACAGTTGAAAAAACAATACACTCCTGACACTCCCCAAGCCTTTGTTTTATCGACCAACCTCCCCCCGCAGTCATTGTGGAGTCTATAATAAAAATGCATCAGACACATCTCCCTGTTCTCAGCAGAATGTCACTCAGGGGACGGCATGTAGACCTTTATGCGAGCTAATGACCCACAGCTTTTAGAGTCCCCCAACCATCAGCATAATTAGGTTCAATGTCTACACTCAACCTTTCATTTATGTGCCCTTGAAAGAAAAAAATGGCAAGTGATATTGACAATTGAACAGAGGGATTCGACTTGGATGGCAGGGATTCTGTATTTTCAGGTAATTTTGCCACAAAAGTACATGCATCCTCTAGTTTGACACAAAAAAAACCCAAAACACAAACAATAATGAGAGAGAAAACGCATCACATCGTTCAATTAAAACAATTATCAAAGCTTTGGTCTACATTCGGAAAATCAGTTGAGCCTCTAAGACAGATTTGAAAAAAGCATCTTGCCCACTCACAACCAAACCCCTCCCCTTAGAGACCATAGTCGCCATACAAACAATGTTAATAAAAATCGTATTATTCCAGTATTCCAAATGGTCGACCATAGCTTTAAATACTGAATAAATACTAGAACAACCCTATCTCCCCATGTATTTGTGTTTAAGTGACTAATGGGAACAAATGTTTTTGGAAATTGGTCCAGAATTGAGTGAAAGTACTGCCGACAGTCTTCCAAGATCAAACGGGGCAAGTGCACACTTGTCAATATACGTCCACTAAAAGTAGTCGTTTTTGTCCGTGACAGGGTCAGATTGTTACTATCAATAGTATTTGACTACATTATGGACCCAATGGTCTGCAGTTTGTGACGATGAAATGCCATTCACTACGGAGACAAGACGATGCCTTTATGAGCAGAAATATAGGTGTGTCTTAGGGTTCTAAAATACATATAGCTGCTGACCCCGTCCACATCAGTACATTGCTTCGCTTCTGTGTCAGTACTCCTGCCTGATTCTCCAAACTGGCAGCATGCCGACCACATTTTACTGCAGGTAGTACACTGACTATGGATAAGTACCTCATACAACCTCACTTGAAAATAGCCAAACTATCTCTTTAAGATATTGTTATATCTGCTAACAGCTACATTATTACATATGCTGGGTTAAAATGGAGTGTTACCATACTGGGTTTACTTATTTTTCCTGGTAGGTAGGAAAAAACAACACAAAGTCAATGTAATTCAACAGACTTATCAGAGTTTTTACTTAAATCAATGAAACATCTTTGGTTTGTAGATTGTCTTTGACACTGTATACATTTGTATATTAATGCACAAGCTGTTATTCTGCCACATTCAGTGAGGCATTTTTTTCCCTCTTTGTGATCTAAGTTTATAGGTAATACTATGAATTATTGATGTGATACCTTGTGACTGGATGCATATGTAACAATTAGCACATCCTACTTATCTGGGAGTTTCAAAGTGGAAATGCAACAATATGTTATAGTTATTGTGTAATTTGTTTCCCTTCTACTTTTCATTTGACATTTTGCTATGAAAGTGTTGTGTTTACATTGATGCAGTGAGGTTGAATATTATTAGATTAATTGTTTTTCAATTGTTCAAGTTCAAGTGTAAATTGTTCTAATTTTCTTGACACTGGGGATTTATTACCTTATACTTTCATTTGACAAGAAGTGTCACTTATCAAAGAAGTGTATAACATTTGTGTGTGTGTGTGTGTGTGTGTGTGTGTGTGTGTGTGTGTGTGTGTGTGTGTGCGTACGTGCGTGTGTGTCTGCAAATGAGACCATATGACCAAAGACCCACTCCAGGTTTGAAATGACCGGCAGCAAGAAGCCAGAATTTTTTTAGTTATATTCAACGTACATGCTGAACTCCAGAGTGTTTTTGGATATAAATATAAGTATAATATATAGCTTAAATCTACACTGGCATACAGTGATTTGATGGTATTACCAATGGAATTCCAACTGACAGATAGCATCTTCTTTTTCGAAAAAAATGTGTTAAACTTTGTGCATATAAAATAACATAAAATCGAAAATAGCTGTACAATAACAGTACAGCACATGAAAAGAAATCATCCTAACAGCAATGACAGTGTTGCTGATTGTATGTACAGTCATTTCTAAACTTCTTCTCATTAGTTTTGAATTGAAGAGATAAATGTTTCCACCACAGTATAGCTTATGTTAGCTCCATTCAGCACTGTCAAATTAGTTCAGCAAGACTCTGGGTGGTGACATAATTTCAACCATTTGCAGTGAATTCAAAGCAGGACTCAGATGCTGACAGATAATCATAGTAATGGAGCCACACCTGGAAGGAACTAACTGCCCAAACAATAATGAGAATAGTGCTTAGATAGGTTTATTTAATAAAAAATGCAAATACTGCAAACACGTTTATGAAACTATAACTTCACATTTTCAACACTTTGGTAGCCTTGCATATCATTCTTCATTTAGCATTCTGTTAAGAATCATCCTCGCAATCACACTTAAATCCAGGCATTATGATATGCATTGTGAAGCAACACTCACACCCTCTTTAGTGATGATCCTGCCATCGGGGTTGACATAATTGGAGCTGAAAACAATCATTCACCGGAAGCAGGATGAAAAGGCTAAATAGTTGTCTGCTGATTACTGCAACAAGTCACATTAGCTATTGAAAGCGAACATTTGGTTTCCCATAATTGTGGCTATTGTGGCTGGGTAACTTTACACCTGTCACCTCTATTGCAGAGATTCAGGGAAATTAGGAATCAGGGAAAACAACGTATATCTGGGCAAGCTGTGCGATGTAGCCCTCGCCCATAGGAAGATGTCATTATTTCTCTGTGCCTTCAAAAAAAGTTAAGGATGACTCGCTTGGTTAGGTTGAGGCACAAAGAATTACTTGGTAAAGTGTAGAGAAACATTGGACTTAAAAGGCTACTGTTAAGGTTCGAACAGAGACTGGACCAAAATGCAAGACTCAGACAACAGTGATGCAAGAAAACAACATGTTTAATTGTCAATGTGAAAAAACAAGGGGAAGGGGTGGTGCTTTGTCCCAGGATCTGATGATATACGTGAGAGTGTCTTTGGTGTGGTGTCTGCCACGTGGAAATGGCGTCTCAGCGGCATGGCACAGTGATGTCCGTCTCTCAGGTGTACTTACTCGGAGAGGAAACACAGGAGAGCAGGCAAGAAAGAAGCAACAAGAGATCACAAAGCAAACATGGGGATCTGAAGCGGGGTGGAATGAACACAGGAACAGCATTAGCTACACAAGAGCAAAACACTAGGGAACCAGGATGCAAACTACCACGTAGACCGAAAAAACGATCTGGCAACTAGTATTAAGGAATACAGGCTTTATGGAGGGTTGATTGCTGATTGGCATAACCCGACGCTGCCTATGGCAAGTAGACCACGCCCACATGCACTTATACAGAACAGACAGAGGGAGAGACACAGGAGGAAACCAGTGTTCGTTTCCCAGCAGTGTTCATGTCCCGGAAGTACTAAGCCAAACCACAAATCTTTTTTCTAATCCTAACTAGGTCGTTTTGACCCCTAACTCTAACCATTGCCGTTAACTTCTGTTTGTCAACTGCCGTTTGTCAACTACCGTTGAAAAACGTTAGTTGACAGTTTCACCCGCCAATCAAACAGGAAATTGGCACCCGCCCACACGCCAAATGGGGGTAACTATTGTGATTGGCGGGTGAAACTGTCAATCTACCAGCTACGTTGGCGTGTAGCCAATAAGTCAACACAACACTGAGCAAGTGTTGTGTGTGGCTAACCAATCAGGTAGCCTGTTGTTGCTAAGCAAGCCCCGCCGTTTTCTTGGACTTCTAAAATAAAAAAAAGAGAAGAAGAAAAATAAAAAAAGGGGCGGCATATTGCTGGCGTGAAGAGGCTGATGGCTGCAACAGAACTAAAAGAGGATGAGGAGGACGATTAAACATTTTAAAATAAATAAATAAAAAAGATGTTTTAATACAAAGTGGAAAGTGGAAAGGGATGGCAAGGTTAGCGACTGGCCTATGTATAGCGCCACAACAGAGACGATGCACTGTGGGCATTGCCATTTGTTTGGCAAGTGGAGGAAGCAGAGGGGAGTGTCCTCTTTTGAGGACTCAGAGCGCTCAGTCTATGCTATGTTATGTTATTGTTGTTGTTTATCTAAATTTTATCCAGTCAAAATAATCCAAATATCTTATCTTATATCTTATCTTATCTATAAGTCATTTGTTATAAATGTAATTTTTATTGTCAATCTATAGTTAAAAAAAATGTTGAACCTGGGTCTCTAATGACATGGCAGTGACTAATGGATTGCAGTTGGGTGTTAACTAAATGAATAAAAACCACTATCAGTGAGATGATTGGCTGTTTTTATTTCTGTTACTTTCTCTTCTAAATGTCAGCCACATCAGGTCAGATACAGTTGTAAGTCATTATGTAGGTCTAGTCATTAATGAGATTTAGTTGGTTAATAACTCAACAGCACTTTAATGTGGATTCTGTACAAGTTCAAGAACCATTCTTATGCATTTTCTGAGTCGTTCACCTTTATTTTAGGCACAAAAAAATTGTGGCTGGTAAAAAACCACTGTTGCCAATGGCCAATAATGAGAATAAAAAAGTCAGGTGTTCTATAAGTGGTAAACTATACAAATAGTGCAAAGAATTAAATCCTGAATAAATATATGAATGGACTGGATGATTATGTACAGTATGTACATGTATGCATGTCTATATATTGTATATACAGTGTATGGAATGTAATTGACATTGACAGATGATATGTACATATTAAAAGTGTTACTGTTACTGTTGAATGGAGTGAAATCCTGCGGTTGTTTTGACCCTCAGGGTTCTGTGACGACTATCAGAGTGGAGAAGCTAAACAGTTGAAGTTCAGAGCGTGATGAGTCTGCAGTGATGTTACCTAAATGTTTCTATGATCATGGAGATGTATCAGTCCTTAATGGAGGGGGGGTTCTTTGCAGTCCTGACTGTCCGTTGTAGTCTGTTCCTGTTCTGTTTGGTGACCAGACCAGACTTATGGATGTGCAGAGAACAGACTTGATTATTATGTTATAGAATTGAAACTCCTGAGGTAGGTTGAACTGGTGATTGTCCATAACACTAATATGATCGCCTAATGTAAGAACTTCTACTTGCCTTTTTGCAGAGTATTCCGATATCCCTGTCTGTGGCAACAGTCCCTCGCTAGATGTAAATAGACATTTTCAAGGGAATTCCATGTTGTTGTTGTGTTAACTTCCTGTCAGTTGATGCCATTCACATACACTGCAACAGGGAATAAACTGGGACACATTTAGAATGTTTATGTTTACATCTTTAAAAAAGGTCTATAGGCCGACATGTTAGTGATGCTGCTGACAGCGGTTGATCTGCCTGCCAAGGTTGTCACTAAAAGTTATGCTGCGTTCACTTGTAATCAGAAATCGGGCGCTTCCAACTTCTGAGTCAGGCTTATAGTAAGGGCAGAAGTGGAATAGGGATGTGTGTGTGTGTGTGTGTGTGTGTGTGTGTGTGTGTGTGTGTGTGTGTGTGTGTGTGTGTGTGGGTTGAAGAGGGTAACATATAGCGGGCGGGGACCAGAAGTAGAGAGGTGAATGCGAATCAATAAAGTTTACAAAAGAGCAACAAAAAAAGTCAACACACAGTGTCCGTGAATGTGAATAATAAAAGACTCTAAAAGAACAGGCTCGCCTGCATTTACAGCTTAACAAACAAGATATCTCAAATCTTATGGTGTACAACTTTAACCTAATGCTCCACAAGTAATCAATTAATGACAATCAGGGGATTTAGTTTTTGCGGTTTTACACTCTGTTGTACAAGTTGTTGTGGCTTTTTTCACTCATTGGTCCGCACTTTCTCCCCCAATATCTCATTCCCAGATTTTTCTTTGTAGCTGAAAGAAAGAATGATGCAAAGGCTATTGGACTTTCATCTTGCTTGACGTGACGTGACTGCACAGAACCATCAACTGAAGTAGTACGAAGGTCAAATGGTACCTTCAGGTATTACTATCATAATGTGTAAGTAACTCTAACTCATTCTCCTCTACAATGCACTGGGTATAAGAAGTTGTGAGTTTGGAAAAAGGGTGGCTGTATTTTGAAGGGTTACAGAAGTGACAGCGGATGCTGCCAGTGTCTTGGTTATCACGTTCCCTCCGCCAAATTTGTCATCCAACCCTCCACTCTCTTTCTTTTCCAGCACAAATTAGTGCACACACAGGAAGAGCTTGGCATCTCAGAATCCATTTTTGCACTGAAAGCCATGTTTCAGGTTACTCATAGTGAAACCGCCAGTTCCCTCGAACAAATCCAACTGAAATAGATGCATCCCAATATGATAAATAACTATATTAAGGTAAAAAATGAAACATAATTAGTATAGTGCAGAGATGACATCAATAAATGGGTAATTATGTGCCATCCATCTCACGCTGGCATGTGTTGATCACAGCTAGGCTCAAATCTCCTTAATGAGCATAGTTAATGCTTGCCACAGCCAAAACTGCGATCACAAAGTGAGGCTATTACCGTGTCTAATGGAGCTGGTTTGGCTTCTACAGGGTTCCATAATATTCTATTTCAAGCTGTTATTCTTTCCATAGAAAAGTAAAAATGACATTCACTGTTTTACAGGCAATGATACTTATTACGTGGGATCTAGAGCTGCAGTCCAGTATGTGTGCTGAAGTGTCTGAAAGCTATTCCTCTGTTGACTATCCCCCAGTGAGAGCTGGCAATACTGAAATACAAAGAATTTGCAATAGAATCCAGTTAGATTGATGGTCCCATCTTTCTGGTGCATGTTTCATTTCCCTGTTGTTTGCCACTAACAGCAAGGCTACATCTCAATGTAATTTTACTGTGTATGGGTGAAGTTTTGCAAGTCTAATTTCTGTCCTTGAATTACAAAACAGCTATACAGTGTATTTGCATCTGGATCATTTAATATTTCACTGTCAAGGGTCGTTAATTTTGCTCTTGTTTCATGTAGAAATTGTGCATCAATACTGTGGAGGGACAGGAACAACGAGATATAAATCACAGGCTTAATATTTTCGATTGATCACACATCCAATTTTTTAATCAACGAGAGAAACAGAAAAAGTAATAACTAATTCATCCTGCTTTTGCTTCAGCGCAAGATGAACTATGCAGTGAAAGTCTGTGACAGGTTGATTTAAACGGCAGACACAAACCCTTTAATTTGTTATTCTCTGCTCACGATAATCACATACTGTGCAAAGATGACAGCAACATAACTGGGGCCTTACATTTAGACCCTTTAGCCAGCTCATTTAGTGCCACACAACACCCACAGCTTAATTAGCTCTGTCAGTATAATTTGCAATTCTAAATGTTTTCACAGCATCTTTTTGATGCTAGGTTAAAAGACACATTTTCTCTGTAATTTTGATGGTTACAAATCTAATCATTACTATATCTTGGGAGTGTTTTCTCACTTTTGCGGAAAGTAAGCTGTGATGGGATGGTCTACATAAAAGCTTATGCTGTGACTGCATAACAATACATGTATGACACATGCAATACACTTATTATAGTGATGATTAATGAGCAAGGGCACATCATATCTTTAATTTTGCATAATCCTATGGAAATAGTTTCAGAATCAAAGTGTTTCAAATGTTTCCTGGTTAGGTTAATCCAAATATTGATCTCTTTGTATCTATATGAGTCATCAGAGAAGACCTATAATTCTGTAATTTCTTTTTGATGGATATAATGGTTTTTTTTATAACTTGGATTTTATATTTTTGTATTTTGGCCATAATTTTGATTGGTTATGATAACACTGTTCCTACCAAAGTAATCTGGGTTCTCTTCAGGGCAGAAAACACAATTGGTGAGAGGAGACCTTTGTTAAAAATACTACATTTGTATCTGTCATACCTGCCGTAGTCGTGCACACAAACAGTTTTCACACTTCCATGCAGGTCTATAGTACCCTGGAAATCCAGCAAATTTCAATTTGCTCTGCCGCTGCCTCTGGGCATGCATTGTTGGAGGCCATCAAAGGTTAACTGAAACGAACCTGGCAACCTGACTGCTGGAATTATTTTTTGTTGTTGTGACTACGATCTTGAGACACTAGATGGCGGTGTTCTGCTCATTCTCCATATTCAACCTTTAACTATGTCTGACAATTCTGACTCACCAGTCAAATTGTACTATCTGTTAAAGGTGGGGGTAACCGATGACGACAGTGGTGCACAGGCTAGATATGTTACACCTTGTTTATTGCTCTGATTGGTTGTAGTCGGTCATAGTGCTATCCAATTGTGTGCAGTGGTATTGTGAAATGCATGAGTTGATGTAGCCCTCGAGTTGGGAAGGTCTATTGCTTGTTGCCAGACCCTACAGACCCTGCCACAAGATGTCTTACATTAAAGCTATAGAAATATAAACCGAGTTGTAATAAACCAGTCATTTTTCTATTTAATCTCTCATGTACAAATTATGTGAACTTAAGGTTATGGATATAACCCCGGTTCTCTGATTAGCATGAGTGAGTGTCTCACTATGGGGAACGCATCCTGCGTGACCTCATCAGAAGCACAATAACACTACGCCAGCCCCCTATTGGCTGGCATTGATGACGCCTATGTCAGGGGGAGCAGGGACCCTCCCCCTATATAATAGGCTGACATAGCGAGAGTCGTCATTCAAAACAAGCTCACCTCTTCCTCGCTTCTCTAGCAAGGAGGGTGGTCTGGTGAGACACTCACTCATGCTAATCAGAGAACCGGGATTATATCCATAACCTTAAGTTCTCTTTCATAGCATTCGTTTCGTGTCTCACTATGGGAAAAAAACTGACTCCCCAATTGCCAGACATGCCTGTAAAGAAGACAACTGTCCCCAGTGGGACCTCACTTGGTAGGATCTATGCTCTAAGAAGAGCCTGCGCTCAGGACCGTATGCGCTAGAGTTGGTGCTGTGACATCCAACTTATAGAACCTTGCAAATGTGTGGGGCGAGGCCCAGCACGCTGCTGCACACACCTCTTGAATGGGAACTCCCTTAAAAAGAGCCCAAGAGGTCGCTAGACCCCTGGTGGAATGTGCACGTAAGCCAGCGGGGGGCTGGAGACCCTTGCTAGTATAAGCAAGGGCAATAGCCCCTACAATCCAGTGAGAAAGACGCTGTTTGGATACAGGCTTCCCAACATGTGGTTTCGCCCAGGACACAAACAACTGGTCGCCCTGTCTAAAACTCTGGGTCCTGTCAATGTAGGTTCGCAGTGCACGAACCGGACACAGGTTATGCAAACGCCGATGCTCCTCAGAGGAGAAAGGCGGGGGATAGAAAGCAGCTAATTCTATTGGGGAGCACGGGCCCAAGACCTTTGGGATAAAGGCTGGGTTAGGCTGCATGCTGACCCCAGTATTCCCAGGTGAAAAATGTATACATGCCTCATGCACAGAGAGGGCATGAATTTCGCCTATCTGCTTGGCCGAGGCCAAAGTAAGCAATAATGCTGTCTTCAGGGACAACATTTTCAATTCCACCTGCTCCATAGGTTCAAAAGGGGGGCAGGAGAGAGCGCCAAGCACTGTGGGAAGGTCCCACGATGGAGCCAGTGGCCTAAACGTAGGCAGTTTACGGCGCGCTCCCTTCATGAATTGACACACTAAAGGGTGCTGACCCACTGTCTTTCTGTCAAAACCGACATGGCAGGCTGAAATGGCTGCCAGGTACACCTTGACAGTAGAGAAAGCCTTACCCTTCTCAATAAGGTCCTGTAAGAATGACAGAATCACTGCCACAGGACACTGAAAAGGAATAGCTTGTGATTTCAGACACCAGCTCTCAAACATACGCCACTTGTGCTCATACAATGTCCTAGTTGATGAGGCTCTGGCACACTGAATAGTGTCAATAACATTAGAAGGAAGCCCTGCTGTATTCAGGTTGAACCACTCACGGGCCAGGCCCATAGAGCTAGCCGCTCTGGGTGGAATATCTCCCCCCGTGCCTGAGATAACAGGTCCCTGCGAAGTGGCAGCGGCCATGGTGGACCCGACAGGAGCTGAAAGATTTCTGCCAGCCAGTGCTTCCCTGGCCAACGTGGGGCTACCAGGATCATGGAGAGACCCCCCCCCCTCACTATGGCCAGAGTGGGAGAAATGAGAGCCACTGGGGGAAAAGCATACAGGAGGGTTCTCGGCCACTCCTGTGACAGTGCATCCACCCCCAGGGGGGCCCCCTGATCGCGTAGAGAGAAGAACAGGGGGCACTGCGCATTCTCTGCCGACGCATAAACGTCCACTGTTGCCTGCCCAAACTGTGACCAGATCTGATTCACCACGTCGGGGTGAAGTCTCCAGTCTGCATAAAGTGGATCGCCCCTGGATAACAGATCCGCCCCCCAATTCAGAACGCCTGGTACATGAGTCGCTCTGAGTGACAGCAGGTGCACACTGCTCCAGACCATCAGTCTGTGTGCCAGCTTGTGTAACTGGGACCGTAGCCCCCCCTGTCTGTTGACATAAGCCACTACGGTGGTGTTGTCCGTCCTCACCAGAACGTGATGACCACTCAGCCGAGGGAGAAAGTGTCTTAGCGCCAGGTGAACGGCCAACAGCTCCAGACAGTTTATGTGGGTGGAGCGCATGTGAGGCTCCCACCTCCCTTTCACTGTTCTGCCCTCGTGGGTGGCACCCCAGCCTGTCAGAGAAGCATCGGTGGTGATCACTTTTCTGGCTAGGATGGGTCCTATAGTGACCCCCTGAGTCAGAAAACCCGGACTCCTCCACTGGCGCAGCGCTAGTGAACAGTCTGGGGAAACCCTTATCAGGCGACGCCCATCGCGGTGTGGGTCCAGACCTAGAGAGGCTACCCAGCGCTGAAGACCCCTCATATATAGGCGCCCCAGTGGTATGGCCACCACAGAGGAGGCCATCATGCCCAGCAGATGAGTTCTCTGCATAATATCCACTCTCTCCCGGGATATAACCGCCTTGGCCAGGACAGAGTCCAGGCTGAGCCCTATGAAGGTGATGCGTTGACTGGGCGTCATCATGCTCTTTTCTGCATTTATCCGGAAACCCAGGCCTACCAGGTGCCGTATGACAGCCTCTGTATGGCACGCCACCTCCCAGCGGGAGGGAGCTGCCACTAGCCAATCGTCTATGTAAGTCGCCACTCGGATGCCCCCCTCCCTGAGCGGGGCTACTGCTGCCTCTGTGCATTTTACAAACACCCTTGGGCTCAGTGACAGACCGAATGGCAGAACCATAAACTCGTAGGCTATCCCCTGAAAAGCAAAACGCAGATATTTCCTGTGTGGGGGATATATGGGAATGTGGAAATAGGCATCCCTCAGGTCGATTGACGTAAACCAGTCGCCTGCATGCACGAAATGCAGCAGAGAAGCATGTGTCAACATCCTGAATTTGTATTTTCTTAGATAACGGTTTAGGGCACGGAGGTCCAGAATGGCTCTCATGCCCCTCCCCCTTTACTTTGGGACTAGGAAATACCTTGAGTAAAAACCGCTTTTAGCTTCGTTGGAGGGGACCACTCTGATAGCTTTTTTCTCTGTCAGATTGGAAATTTCTTCCATGAGAATTTGGGCAGACTCGCCTCAAGCGTGAGAGTAGTTTATTTCCCTAAATTGTGGTGGAGCGATATTGAACTGAAGCCTGTAGCCCAAACTGTGGCTTGGAGGCGCATGGACCGCCTGCGTTGTCACGGCCGTGGGGATGTCGGGCCCCACGAGCTGTGTTATGGCAGACAAGTTCGACTTGTTTGTTAAAATATACTTTTTTGTATATATTTTTTTCACATTTGACAGCGCCCTCGGCAATCTGCCTGGATGCGCGTGTGGGGACATTTTTATTACAGAGTGCATGAAAGTGCTTATGTGACAACGCTGAAAACACTGTTTTCGTGTCACTTGCGCGGGCACCGGAGCATGAAAGTCCGCCCGATTTGGCACTCTGTCTGGAACACATCCTGTTGAACTTGCCCTGGAACGAGGCCGGGAGGAGGTGGAGCGGCCCGTGAAGGGGGGGAACTGGGCTCGCTCTCCTCCGGAGGGGAGGCCATCAGGCCGGCCGCTTCTTCTTCCTGCCAGCCGCGGTAGCTGGAGGAGGTGGCGGTGCAGTGTGAGGTCTGGCCTGAGGAGATTGCTTCCTGGACCACGGGTTCTTGGGACCTCTGGGGGCCTGGGAGGCTGCCGGCGCTTTAGGTACTTTGGGGATCCTGAAAGCGGGGGCCGGGTGAGAGGCAGCCTGCGCGTACGTCTGGCGCGGCGACGGAGGGACAGCGGGATGAGCCCTCCTTGGCAGGCAAAGCTTCAGCGCCTCATCCTCCCTCTTTTTGTCCTCACATCTCTTCTGCATGGAGGTGACGGCTGCACCGAAGAGACCTTGAGGGACGATCGGAGTGTCGAGGAGTTCCTCCTTCTCCTTGGTCGTCAGGTTCGTGAGCCCGAGCCAGCGTGCCCTCTCCTGGAGAACCATTAAGCCCATGGCTCTCCCCGTAGCTTGTATGGCCACTTTATGGAGACGCAAGGCGTGGTCCGTTATAACGCAGATTTCTTCCCACAAGGAGGTATCTGGTTTGGCAGTCATGTCCTCTTCTAGCTCAGCCTGGTAAGCCATTAGCATGGAAGAGGCATTAAGGGCTCTCGCTGACAGAGCCGCAGCCTTGTAGCACTTGTCAGTG
The DNA here is from genome assembly GCF_963691815.1 of Echiichthys vipera. Lineage (NCBI taxonomy): Eukaryota > Metazoa > Chordata > Actinopteri > Perciformes > Trachinidae > Echiichthys > Echiichthys vipera. The sequence goes on along the minus strand of NC_139825.1, from coordinate 24,723,044 downwards.
AAGCTAGACTGGAAGCGGTCCGTCTTGGCGGGGAGAGAGGGAGCCGAGGAGGACATGGAGGCTTTTGGGTGGAGGTGGGTCGCTACCAGCGGCTCTATGGGTGGCATCTGGCGGACACCGTGGGTCTCCATCCCCTCACAGTCCAGCAGGGAGCTGCCCCCGATGGGGTGTCTCTCGCTGTATGGCCTCTCTTTCCAGGTCACGGCTATCTCGTCGAGTAGCTCCGGGAGAATAGGCAACACTTGCTTCCCTGACTTCTTAGCTTAAGGCAATTTCTTGCCGTCAAACCGAGATTTTACAACCTCCGCTTGAGTGACGGGCCACAGGATGCTGAGCCGGTTAGCGGCGCGCTTGCACATGTCCTGCATGTCGAGGTCAATGGGAGACGACTGCGAGGGCTGGGCGCCCGCCTCCGCGACGGAGAGCTTTGCAGCTCCGCGGTCGCTAGAAAGGAAGGTGGATCCCTCCTCCTCTTCGTCGTCAGATAACAGGAGCTCAGAGTCGGCCGACTCATCCCCGTCATCCTCCGCATCTCCTCCAAGGATTGTGCGAGCGGCAGCGTAGCCCACGCATCCCCCGTCTATCTCCTGAGTCGGGAAAATGGTGTCCAGCAGCTGGGGATCTGCGTCTGCCCAGCTCGGACCGGGTGTAGCGGTCAAGCTCTCGGACATGTCCGCATCCACATGCGGCACGGCTGCTTCACACATTACCGGGTCTTCCCCCGACAAATTAGCAAGGCGGGCTAGTCGGCGGCGGAGCAGTTTGCGTGGGAAAGCAGCGCAGTGGATACACTCATCGCTGGAGCTTAAGGCAGCCTGAGCGTGGGGTAAGCCCAGACATGCCGCACACATCGGGTGAGTGTCCCAGCCAGAAATTCTATTACCGCAGGGGCATAGTTTCAGGCTTTTCTCCGCTTCACCGGGGCTGATAGCAGTAGCCATGGCTAGCTAGCGTGCTATTACCGCTTGCCGGTTTATCTAACGGCTTATGCAGCCACCAGGCGAGAGGGAGGAAAATATAGCTATTTCTTTTTCTCTGCTAGCGGAGGAGCAGAAAGTATTTCTACTTCTGGAGGTATTGCTACCTGTTGGAAGGGTATTGCTACCTGTTGGGAAGGTATTGCTACCTGTTTGAGTAAGGTATCGCTACCTGTTTGAAAAAGGGGTATTGCTACCTTTTGTTCTGAAAAATATTGCTATTTTTCACGTTAGTAGATAACCGTACAGCTGGCAACGAGGTGCCCGTGACCTGAGTTGTGCACTCTAGTCTGTGGACAGTTTAGCCTAGCAACCAATATACAGTCGTCTACAGGCTTCTGTGAGAAGCGAGAAGAGGTTTTTGAATGACGACTCTCGCTATGTCAGCCTATTATATAGGGGGAGGATCCCTGCTCCCCCTGACATAGGCGTCATCAATGCCAGCCAATAGGGGGCTGGCGTAGTGTTATTGTGCTTCTGATGAGGTCACGCAGGAGGCGTTCCCCATAGTGAGACACGAAACGAATGCTATGAAAGAGAACTCATTTGTTTTCTCATTTGCTCTTCCTGTAACCTTGTCAACTGTGCTGTATGAAAGAGACAATTTAAAACAGGGGATACATTTAAAAACAAATACCCACTAAGTAAATGGCAAGCTATTCTTATTATATAAGCTATTTTCTTTTGCTTTGATTAAGAAAATGAGGACATACATTTGTATCGTTAGTGTTCACGTGCCCAGGTAAATCCTTTATAATCTTTCCAGCTCTGTCACAGTCTACGTGTTCCTTTGTTCCAGTGCTGGCGGATTTGTTTTAGTATTTATTTGTTATATGCTAATAATGTATTGTATTTTCCTCCACATTTGATTATGCATACTGGAAACATTCCCAGGCTCATTAGTTGGTTGAGATAAATCATCCTGACCATGTTTTGGTATTAATGTGATTCTCAAATGCTTTATCTCACATCAAAGCTGGGGAATTGGCCTGACGAAAAAAAAAGGTTTCTCCGAAGAAACTTATTCTATTGACTTTTAAAAAGATAAGTGTTTCTATGAAAAAATTAAACATGATTATTAAACATTAATTAGTCTATTGTGCAAGCCAACAACAGAGATGAGGTTTCGGTTTGTGTCCATGAACTGGACATAACAAATATCCCACAAGGCCTTAGAAAGTAAGAAAAACCTAGCTCATTATGAAACTCAAAACGGGTCTTGAGCAAACTGACCACTTCAAAAAGGTTTTGTGATATGGAACATATGGAACAGTCCCAAAAGAAGTACTCACATTATGACTTCAAGTTGTTTGGCACACATGCTAATTTGTTTGCCAGACATACACATGCAGTACATACCAGGGTGGCGATACCATACCAGAACCCTAGCTTGGACTTTGCTCTGCCACTCTGGGTCACCGGTGTCGCTATGGGGTTTCTGGAAAATACACAGGGAACCTTTAACGTGTCATATAAAGTGGATATTGAGCTGAACAACATAAATATGCTCCTGAGGAAAGCAAAATAAATGTTAGCACATTTAAATTTTTAAAATAAAGGCTCTTTATGTTCAGAAACTACACTCCTGTTTCGGCTTTGTACTGGAGACCTACATTCACTACTGTGTAAATTCAATTCAATTCAATTCAATTAAAAAAACGTTTTTTGTCCCCAGGGGGCAATTCAGGGCACACAGAGCAGCAAATAACGACAGTGCAACTATACAAAAACATTTTAACCTATCTCGGTGATCTTAAAACCGTTGCATTCAGGTTGAATAAGTTTGGGATTTCAACAAAATTGTTTCCCATATTGCAGACATACTTTCATCGATATCATGCTGCTATCTGCTTTTAACTGAAATGAACCATTATTTTATTTTATTTTTTTCTTGGGTAGAAAAGTTTCCAAATGGCAAATAACAAACTATTCCCCCTGATATATAACTTGGACCTGTCATCTGTCTAAAGATGAAATCCCCTAATTGGCACCAGTTTAGACACAAAGACATGACAGAGATCACCTGTGACAGATTTCTGTCACAAGTACAAGAACCAGAGGCCGTTATGGTCTCATCTGCTCCCATTTAAGATACACTTAGTAGTTCATTTCTGTACCAGGGTTCAAAACAAATACAAACACTTTGATATGTTGCTTTGCTCCTCTGTGTTTAAAATATAAGCACATACTCTACTGTATGAGGAAAAACAGAAACAAAACAGCAGCCTTATATTTAGATCATTTAGCCCACTCAATTAGCGCCACACAACATCCACAGCTTAATTAACTCCTTGTCATCATCTACATTTCTGAATGTTTTTTGCTGCAGACACATTTTCTCTGTAATTTTATCACTTACTTATTTAAGCATTGCTAAAGGCCTGGCTGTCTGTGTGTCCGTTCTACACCATCTCACCATGGAGCCTGCTGTGCCTGTCTGCATGCTTTAGTGCCATTATGTCCACTGCACTGCAGGACATAGGGACGTGGAGTCCATCTTAAAGGGATAGAACAGGTCCAATTTAGTTCAGTCGTCTTTGTACCTGTTCAGGCTGTCCTCATTCACTGTTCGTACATATACCTATGAAAGTAGGTGATTTACTGTAATCTACATGTTATCCACATATTTATTACTGTAGAAATTACATCTGAAACAAGGGGGTGTCAAGGGATCAACGTAAGGTCAGGGGGGCGCTAAATAGAATGTCATATTTCACGAGTATTAAATTGAAAATTTAATAAACTGTGAAACACAGTAGCAGTTGTAGCATTTCATAAAACAATTGTTTGGATCTTGAAGAGGATACGGGTCGACATTGAAGAAAAGGAATATACTGCAGGAGCAGTTTGATTAGTCTCTCTGGATGCCGGCAACATTTTTCACCATGAAAACTGCCTATCCATCATAACCAACATTAATTCAAACTGACCACAACCCCGATGTTGTCAGTGGTCAGACTACAAATCTTGAGGGTAATCTTTGTGGATAAGGATTGAGGATGTATTGAAGCTTGTATATTCTGAACACATACAACATAGATTGGGTTTGATGAATCTGGTGAATCTCTTTTAAATTGTTTCTGTATAAAAATAAAAAAATACATGAAAAATACTACGTAATTCAATTCAATTTTATTTATAGTGCCAAATCATAACAAAAGTTATCTCAGGACACTTTACAAACTAGGTAAAGACCACACTCTATGACTTATTTATGATTTACATTTACAACAATTCCCTCGTAGAGAACGGTGGCAACGAAAACCTATTAAAGGCAGGAACGTCGAACAGACCCAGCTCTGTAGAGGTCGGTCATCTGCCTTGACCGGTTGGGGAGGAAGAAAAGGAGAGAGAAAAAGAGAAAAGACAGACAGACAGATAGACAGAGAGAGAGAGACAGACACACTTCCAGTAACTATAATAATATCTATAGTAATGTGAATATGACTTATATGCTATGGCAGTTAATACAGCAGAATAGTAGAAACAAGCACAGCTAAGGTTATAGATTATAATAGTAGCAGGAAGCGTCATGCAGGACCACCCCAGCAGGCACCACCACGATCAGCAGAGACCTGAGAGACGACAAAGCACAAACAACTCCGGGGAAGCAGTTGAATTAGTAACATGCATTGATGAGACATGAATGATACAGACAGAGAGGAGAGAAGCTCAGAGTATCTGGAAAAGTATTATCCCCCGGCAGACTAGGCCTATAGCAGCATAATTAAGCAGAACAAAATCAGCTTATAAATAACAACATTGCTAAGGGCTCGTAAGGCCTAGCTGTAAGCTTTATCAAAGCGGAAAGTTTCAAGTTTACTCTTAAATAAGGGGACAGTGTCTGCCTCCCGAATAACATTTGGGAGTTGGTTCCACAGGAGAGGAGCTTGGTAGCTGAAGGCTCTGCCTCCACTTCTACTTTTGGAGACTCTAGGAACGACGAGTAGCCCTGCATTCTCAGAGCGCAGCGATCTAGTCGGGTGATACGGTACTATGAGCTCTTTAAGATACGACGGAGCCTGACCAATAAGAGCTTTATAGATAAGAAGAAGGATTTTAAATTCTATTCTAGATTTTACAGGTAGCCAGTGCAAAGAAGCTAATACAGGAGAAATATGTTCTCTTCGATTTGTTTTAGTTAGTACACAAGCTGCAGCATTTTGGACCAACTGGAGACTCTTAACAAGCTTATTGGAGCAGCCTGATAATAAGGAGTTGCAGTAGTCCAGCCTAGAAGTAGCAAATGCATGGACTAGTTTTTCTGCATCTTTCTGAGACACAATGTTCCTAATTTTCGCAATATTACACAGGTGAAAATATGCTTTCCTTGTCGTTAGTTTTATGTGAGAATCGAAGGACATATCCTGATAAGATATAACACCCAGATTCCTTACTGTGGTGCTGGAGGACAACACAACATCATCCAGAGTAACAATGTCTTTAGCTATTGAGTTTCAGAGGCCTACGGGGCCAAGTACAATGACTTCAGTTTTATCTAAGTTTAACGTCAGAAAATTGCAGGTCATCCTGCTTTTTATTTCTTAAATGCACCTACGTAAGTAGGTCAGCAAAAATGTTACTGTGTTATATCTAAAAGAGATGCGGTGGAGTGTTGGGTTGAGAAGATATAGTATACGACTGTTAAGTTAGAGAACATATGCAAAATAAATTGCATTAAATGTCAACTTATACACAAGTGGAACAACATCAGCAACAAGACCCCTTGTGTCCAAATCAACATTAAATTCCATTTCTACAGCCTACTAACTAATGACTAATTATCAATTATAGAAAATCAGAGACAAAACCAGACAAGTCAACAAAAAAGACTGACAAATAAAAAGATCTATGGTCACCACTCCTACATACATCAAATAGCTTTGTTTTTTACTCTGTAATGGATTTGACTTGAAATGTACAAAAGTACAATACTTATTAACAAAACTATGTTAAGTAGGTTAGAAGAACACACACACACACACACACACACACACACACACCCACACACACACACACACACACACACACACACACACACACACACACACACACACACACACACACACACACACACACACACACACACACACACACACACACACACACACACACACACACTTTGTTACAGCAACGAGAGTACTATACCTTATATACATCTGCTTCAAAATAAGCAAACTTCCCTCTAAATGGCTGTTGCTGCATAATGTCTGTTTTCCGCAGAAAGGTACTGTAAATTTGATAGATGAGATAGACTAATGTTTCCAGTGTCATTCTAGGTAAAAGTGATTTGGGGCTGCAAAAAGCTTTCATACATGGTAATAAAGTCAAACTGTCCTCATGCGGTTCCATCAATTCTCCCTGGCGTGCTCACTGGATGCTAATAGTATAACCCTACACTTTATTTTGTGTCCATACAGCGGGAGGTAATGGGAGAAAGTTTGTTGCTAACAAAATCTAAATGACAAGTTATTTTCTGTAAAGGTCACTATCGCTTGGAATTGCATGAAGGCCTAGAGCAATTTTCCTTGGTAAACTTGATATAGACTATTACATTTAGTGGAGGCAGCAAGAAACTAATTTATAATAATGTGCGAGCTGCCAAGAAGAGCCTAAGTCTGTCTAACAGTAACAGGTGTCTGAGTTAGACGTGTTGAGCTGAAAACAGCTTGTGTTCGTTTCCCAAAGCAGCAGATGGAGGCGGCTTTCTCTGGATGTGACCGGTCATATGCATGCGTGATTATACCGACGACAGTGAGGATGCGGAGGATTGGTGGAACCTGTTTTAAGCCCATTTTATATTAACATGTCAGTATTTATCAGATGGTTTGAACATTTAAATCTGGTCACGGGTACAATGAGTCATAGAGGAGAAGGTGTAAGTGCAGCTGGCAGACTTAGATCATTACTTTAAGTTATAGCATGATGCTGTAGTGGTAATTGCAGTATAATGGGCCTTCAATGTAAATTTCAGATGTTGGTAATTATAGCTGTCTGGCAGAAAATGCACACCATGAAAGTAGATTCATCATTCATCTTCCACTGGTATTAATTATATTTCTTCTGTTTTCTTTTTTCACTGGTTGATATTCTGTAACTGCGATAAAAACTGTAACATTTTGTTAAAGTTAATTATTCACATTTATCCCACTTACTGTGCAGAAAAGATGAGGACTTGAAATTACACAAATATAATAATCTTAAAAAATCATGACAACGTTTTCCACATAGACATTTCAAGGTGCTACCTTTGATTGTGTGTTTGGGAGTCCATAGGGCCACTGTTTTCAGCCTGGTCTAATCAGCAGGAAATAGAAAGCACTGCTTTTCTCAGTAAGCTAAAGAGCCAAAACAATCCATTTATATGAGCATCGGCACAACCAGTATGAGAAATAATTTAACAATGCAACTGTTCTGCTTGAGTGAAAGGGCATGCAGGCCCTCTCTTTCTATCTGATTGGTATGCATATTATAGAATATGGGCCTGCCAGTATTCTCTTCTTCACCTTAGCATTAATTGTTAGCTACAGTAATGACTTTGACCTTCACAAGTAAGTTCTTTAAGTATATTTTTTGTACTCCCCTACACCTGCACTGCAGCAGGCACTGTTGTTACTGAAGAATACAAACACAAACGTTTCCTGCATTAAGTGCCTTCATTTGTAACCTCTAAAACTGTATTCTAAGTTGCACAGGAGGGCTAGGTGTTCAGCCGTATTACACCCTTTGGTACTGACTTAAATGTAACGAGTAATATGGAGGTAATGTCAATATCAGACAAAAACTTTGGTAATCAAATAAACTGTGGTAATTCCACAATAATATTCATAATCGTAAAGCACATATTTTATATAAAACACAACTTTGAAATCGAGAAAAAGTGGCTGTACAGCTGCTTTTGTCTGGACAAGATTTAAAAGGTCCAATATCATTCTAATTTGCAGGTTCACATTTGTATTCTGGTTCTCTACTACAACATGTTTACATGATTGGATGTTCAAAGATCGCTTTATTTCTCACATTGTCTGTCTGAATATACCTGTATTCATCCTCTGTCTGAAACATCCTCTGTCTTTTCGCACCTGTCTCTTTAAGACCCCCTCCCTAAAAAGCTCAGACTGCTCTGATTGGTTAGTGCTTCCAGGTATTTTGCATCTGCACTCTTGGTGTCTTTCATTCATTGCAGCCAGGGAATGACTTTAGTATATACAGCATAGTACTATGACTTCACTACCGTACAGAAGTGCTGATTGCTATAAAAAAATAATAAAAAAATAATAAAAATTAAAAAAAGACATGGAAATAGTTTAACAATATTCAACATACGAGAAGATTGACTTCTTTTGTTGAATCAAAATATTTTTGGGGAGAAAAAACATGTTCAGTAGTGGTTGCTGTCACTAGGAATATTATTGTATTAAATTGCTTACCATTTCTTCTATTTTAAACTATAACCCACTATTTGGCTACAACGTGAGATTAAGAGTATGTGGATAGCTGCAACCATAGCTTTGGTATAAGTCATTGTAGGATCAGATGTGGCGCGTATAGCAGCAGTGCTGCTCCCTTTCAAAATATAGAACATCTAAATTTGTGATGTTTTCCCTCAGGGATATATGGGAGACCTTGAGGATGCTATCATATCTGGATCTGGATAAAGCTAAGGACAATATATACATAAAGACAGCAGAGTAAGATATGAAAAACCCACTTGCTTCTCATAGTTTGTTGATGTCTCTTGTTCTTTTGTAAAATTGTGTATAAATTGTTACAAAAAGAACAGATGGCAGTTGCAACAGTACTCTCTTCTGCTGAGAAAAGTTTTGTTTTAGTGTTGTTATTGAAACTCAGGAAAGTACTCTACTATTGTACAGTAAGCAGCTAGATAAGCTGGTGGTTAGCTGGCGGGTGGCTGATGTTAACATTATGCCCTTGCGCAGGGCATGCAACTATAAGACTAAGCTGTGGTGAAATCCATCAGCTATATTGGTCTGACCAACAGATATAGAAACATAATGTATCGTTTCCAGACAACGTTTACAGTCAGAGTCAATACTTTTTTTAGGGGGTTTTAGGTCCAGAGAGCATTATGGTTAATCTCTATAAAGAGATATCTTCACACAAAAGCAGATCAATAACTGTAAACAAAGTTAATTCATATCTAAACTATTGTCAGATGATTTCCTATGGGTTCCAAGATTGCATTTTGGCTGCCCTCTCTTAGACAATTAATCGGTTGAATCAAGTAGTTATATTTTATGATTTTTTCATGCAGGATGATTTATTTCCACATATCTGCACAGCACAGCACATATCTATTAGACACAGGATTTAAAGTGGTGCTTTTACATGATTCTTTGTAGAAAGAAACTTGGTTTGTCTGTGGATTAAATCAATAAATCGGTTATTCGATAAAATAGTATGTGTTAGTCTTAGAAGAATTTTATTAATCGAGGATAGCCCTAATTTCAGACAGAAAACAGAATGCTTCCAATATCAAAGTCTTGCCCAGTTGCTGACAGATTATGCATTCATATGCAGATATATGTTTATAGAGATTAAACAGTACCACATCAGAGTGTACACTGTATGTTTACTGGGTACAGAATAAGCCAAATGACAATCCATTGTGAGACACGCGATAAGTATCTAATATATTTTCTTTTGTTTATGAAATGCTAATTGGTAAACATTTACTCAAAATGCATGTGTATGTCTGTGTGAGAGGGAATTGGAGAGCGTGCATAACCTCAGGAAGTTATTTGGTTGGTTGCACAGGTGTGTGGTTTGGAATGAAAATGTAATGCTAATTTGCAAACATAATTCAATGTGAGATATAGGAAGGCTTTTTATAGAGGTTATATAACTCTTTAGTGAATAAACCAGCCTAGAACAGCAGGATTTTCTGCGACAAATCGCTTATTCACCAAATCATCACATAAAAGGCTTAGCCTGATGCTCTATATGACCCTTCAATGAGAAAATACAACTTGCCTCCAATGTTTTTCACCCTTGGCTACATTATCAATCCTCTTAGCAGGATCTGAAATTTGGCTTTCTGTCACAGTGCATTCATAGGTGCAGCAGCACAGTGACGGGGAGAGTGCGTCTGAGCAGATAACAATCACCAGCTATCACAACTCATTCAGGCCCTGCACCAATGTCATAGCAGCCTTTTCAAGATGTTAATGATTAGCATGGGCTGGCCTCGTCGCTAATGACATTTCAGAGCGTATTCCAATGACAATGCTCCTATAATGCACTCATTAGCATTCCAGTTACACCGAGCCGGGGTCAAAGGTGGCAGGCAGGCAGGCAGGCATGCAAGCAGGATGTCTGCGTGCCAAAAGCAACACAGCTGTCCATTTTCCCTAAGACCACAAATGTCCTTTCAGTCATCCTCATAGTCGTAGTGCAGTCTCAACTTTGCGCAGGTTGCTGCTGACTCACCCACTGCGTTGTACAGTTGCCACAAACAGACTGTGATGAATGATGAGCGAGTAAGCTGGCAGGTCCCTTCTCCCATCTGAGTTATTTCCTCTGCAGGTACAGAAGCAGATTATGTGATGGTAGGGAAGAAGAGGCATAAATGGAAGGCGCAGGGACAGAGGGGGCAGCAAGAGAAAAGACAGTATTATGTAGCTCTTAAAGTACTTTTTCATGCTGCAACTGCTCTGAAAAACAAGGCATGAATGCAACATGAGAGAGGCTGAGTACAGTTCAGTCCAAGAAAAAAATAGCATTTCCTTTGATGTAAGAATGCAATGGGAGTAAAAACAGGAAAATAGTCAGGGAATGACACATTTAAAGAATGCTAGCTACCCTGTTTGTCTTGATCTTCTTGTCATATCATGTCATGAAATGTTTTCTTTAAAATATTTTTTCTCTTTAGTTTGCTGGAAATAATGCCATAACAATAATTGCTGCACTGTCACAGTAACAGATGCTGACAGGTAAGTTGACAGATGGCTTTTTAAAGTCCACTGAGCTCAGTAAAAAATATTATAAATAAATAATAGCAAATACTGCATCCTGTCAGAGATTAGATGCAATTGTTTTCATCACTGTGAGCTGAACCATTAGCATTTATTTGCAGCAGCACTAAGATGTAAATACATGCTGGCTATGTGCGCATAAGCTTTAACTCCAAACAGGTGCCAGTGATGCTGTCTTTGGATGTTGAGTACCAAGTCAGAAACACAGATACTGTAAGGCTTTACTTCCTCCTGTTTTAGGAATTAAACAGAAAATCTGTCCTTTAAAACTGACCTTCAATGTGCTTGTATGTGTGTGTGTGTGTGTGTGTGTGTGTGTGTGTGTGTGTGTGTGTGTGTGTATGTGTGTGTGTGTGTGTGTGTGTATGTGTGTGTATGTGTGTGTCTCGGTATGGTGGTGGGCGGATGATCGAAGGGGGAGCTGATACTTAAAATGGTAATCACATATCTCATTGCATGTATAATGAATCACTGAGACTGAAATGGACAATTTAAGCAGCAGTCACATTTTAAACCACACCTTACGTGGAGAAAAAACACAATTGCACTTGAACATGTAACAATACAGGCTTTATGCTGTTTTTTGACTTGAAATAAATAAAAATTAGATTCTTAGAAAAATACATTTTGAATGTTTTCTTTGTTTCATCCTAAAAAAAACATATATTTTCAGTTTCCTATCTTTTACGACAAAGAAAACCGTCAAAGCCTCACATTTCAGAGTCTCCAACCAAAAAATATTTGTCATTTTTGCTTGAAAAAGGATATGAAAAATAGAAACTGATTACTTTTTTTCATTTTAACTCTTGCAGATTCTCACTTATATCAAAAGCTGGTTTCGCCAATCCTTAGCTAACAATTAACCACTTTCATTTCAACTGTTACTGTTGCACCAGTGGGTGTTATGTTATCACAACCTTATATATGAGGCGAAATGGCCCAACTCTGGCTCAGTAGAACATTATTGGTGAGCCTTATCTGTCAATATTAGACACTTAGAGCAAATGCTTGACTGTGGTGCTGTAAGATGACGTAGTATCAAGAGAGACAATGGTAAGGAGTATCATAAAGGTTGATGCTAGAATAAATTTAATTTAATTTTCTCACGTAATGTTCCATTTTTCTCCTTTTTTAGAAAGATATTTTTCACTGCAGTGTTCTGTCACATAGCCAGCATGAAAGCATGTGGGATCTGTAAAAGTGTATTCACTATAGGGCCTGCTCTAATTAGGAGGGAGCAACCTGCAGGGGACAAATATGAAAAATTAAATTACTTTTCACACTTTAGAAAATCATCCAGTGGGCTGGATTGGACCCTCTAGCAAGCCGGTTCTGGCCCACAAGCCGTATGTTTGACACCACTGACCTAAAACATCAAGAACATCATGTACAACATGAATATTATGAAAGTCTACCTGCACAGCCACACACATACAGTATTGTAACTAAGCTCAGTCAAGACAAATAGTGTAGAAAAACCCATATCTTTAAGTTTAAGATATCAGTTGCACTGGAAATACATGAGTTTTTGTAAATATACTTTTTTGCCAAAGGCATCCCTGAGGGCAGGAATTCAAATGAGGCATGGGGTGAGGGTGGTCCTTTCAAATATTCTGGGCTTTGCTATCAGTTCTGATAGCGAACAAATCCACAGCTGATTTTTATGGTTTCCCAGGGATTTTACTGACCATCTGACCACTCACACACTAGTTAAAGTGTTTTTGCGTTAAAACCACAGTGTAGCTTTAACACAAGTTCAAGCAGAAAGGCAATTATCATCATCATTCATCATCATCCTTATAGATCTACCTGTCTCACTGCAAATTGTTTACAGGCTTTCCTTTTATCTGATATTTTTCTTAGCTGAACAGATATATTTTACACATTTAACAGATATATGTGACATATATTTTGCTGTACATTTTATTTTATATTGATACATTTTTTCACTGCTGCAGTTGGCTACTTGTTTGGATTTTCTGTATGTTTATTCTGACCATTTAGCATCCTTAAAAACCCTGCTTGGCAGTAAACATGTTTCTGATTCTGTCCTATCCCTATAAATGGGGCCAACTATAGACTCTTTGTTCACCTGGGGTGTCTTTCCTGATTGAAGGTCACTGCATCACAGCAGTTGCCGGGTCCAGAATTTTGAATCCACCCACTCCAACGAGTTGACTGATTTATCTGGCATTGTGGCTTGAAAGAAAAAGTTATCGACCAATGAGCACCACAGGGGGACTAATGATTAACCAATCAGTAACAGGACTGGGACTGTGTTTACATGAATGGCATGTTTTCTCAATATCGTTTGTCTTTACTTCGCTCCACCAAAGGGAAACCTTTCGGAAATCGGTTAGAGTGGAGGTAATGTTAGATTGAAGATGGAAACACAATATGTAACAAATGAACATCATGTTTGATACCAGTCAATCAATGTAAACTGATGTACACTTATGTCAGCACATCTGATTTATAATAATCAGTTAATAGCCACATCATCTCCACAAGGGTATTAATAAAAAAAAAAACATCACATATTATCCTGCGATGTCACTCTGGGCACTGGAAAGTTTGTTCTGACACCAGTCCCAGCAGTTGTAGCTTCAGCGTCTGTTGTTATCAACACTTGTGGTAGAAGATGCCTCTGGCTCTGGTTGCTCTTCAGTTGATTGGCTCTCATTTTTTGGTGAACAAAAGAGTAAGCATTCTTGACGTCTTTTAAATATTGATATATGTTGACAATGAAACACATGACAAAATTTCAGAAATCCTGTTTTCAGGGCAGCTCACGTAATGCTAATGTCATTTGATATAATTAATTCATTTGCCAGCAGTTGATTAAAGTAAACAGCCAATGGCATTATACCCTAAAGCCTGAACCAAGCATAAAACTCCACTGCTGCACGAGTGTGGCTATCAGACAAACCAACAGATGTAATACCTTCATAATCTGCAGCTGGACTTTGTTTGGGAATCAACAGGCTGACCCAATGACAGAACAACTTACACAAGCTACAGCTTAAACAGCGCACACAATCAGAACAAATATCTTGCCACAGTTAACCACACAATAACACCTTCCTGGCTAATTGGGTAATGTATGACTTATTGTCCCTGTCAGTGGTCTCCTCCTGAACAAATGCCTTACAACATATTGAGCATCACAATATACCATTAAGAAGACTATTATTCTATATGAATCATACAATAAAAAGTAAATCTATGAATTTAGTAAAGTTTTAAATATAAATACAAATACACAAAGTTCCCATAAGCTCAATCATTACCATCATAATACCATCAAAAGATATACTTTGGGATTCTACTAGAACATGCTTATTGAGCCTTTTTATACTTTCACAGTAATATATACAGCACCTTAACCTGCTTTATGACCTAAATACACATATTGGGCCTTTCAAGCTAGATTAAATATCTTAAACCAACCGGATTCATTTATTGTTTTAAATCCACCGCTAGCTCAGAAATTTTCTAAGACCTTCTCTGAGTGAGAGACAGTTTCATCACTTCAATCAGTTTGTCAACTTAGAAATGAATGGTAGTCGAATTAACTTAATTATTAAATAAATAAAATTGACTTATACCAATAAGTGCTGGGAAGCAGAGTCCTGGGTGAAAGATGTCCACAAAGCTTCTGAGAACTGATACTCCAAAAAATATATATGCCTGGAAATAAAATGTGGCTTTCCCACTTCTGACCAGCAGTCATTCAGGGATTTTTCTGTGATTTGATCTCTGTGACTTAGGAGTCCTTTGAAGACTTCTACGTTTTCACAGATTTAGAAGCTACTTTTAGAACTAAAATGCTTTGTGAAATACTATAGGACCAAAAATGAAGGAATTCTTTAAAAAGAGTTACTCCTCAAACAGCAAGTATAGAAATACTTTTAGCCTTAACATGTTTTGTGAATACAGGCCCTGGTCACGAAGAAGTCAGCAGCAAGATAATTGGATTGTGTTTGATTGCTCTTCTACGTGTCCCATTTTTGTTTTTTTTGTTTCCCTTGTTTTCTAATGTTAGGGCTGAAATGTGATTTTCTTTTGGACACTGTAACTATGAATAAGGGACACAAATGAACATGACTTGATGCAAAAGCGTTTTTACTCTTTACTGTGTGACAAAGATTTTTGAAAATGTTACTAGTCTGAAGTTTCTTTGGCAAAAGGAAATTCCTCTAATTCCTCTAATGGTCAGTATTTCTACTGTTTGATGTGTTGTTGTTATATGGAGCTAACAGGAAGAGATGCTTTGGAATGTTGCTTCATTTTTGTCTTTGCTTATGTGTCATTGGGAAAAGCCCTATGGCAATTAGATTGCTATATGCAGAGAATGAATGCCTAAATTAGTCATTTTAATACTGAATACTGATTAACATATGCATAATTAAGTCGTGGGTATAATGTGGCCTTAAACCTGTGTTTTTCCTCCCTGCTGATTTTGATCTTTAACTGTCAAATGCTTTTAAACAATTAGTTAATTTCTTTAGGGACATTACCCATTTGATAAGCAATGCTTTCTCTGTTCTGTTAATGCTCATTAAAACCTCGCCTCAGGTTATATAGGTACATGGTCTACAGATGTGGCTCAGCACATGCCGTGTGTATCAAAACACACTTTGCACCTCTGAACAGAGACTGCATGAAAATTTTTGAAAAAAAAAACCATTTCTATTCACTGAACCCAAAGCAAGATCTTTGATGTAAGAATGTGCAATAATATCAGGAGGATAATGCTAGTTGATGAGCCAAATGAGGTCCAATAGAAAAATATTAAATCTAAAAAATAGCAAAATAATGAGAAAGTAAGGAACACAGTGACATTTGCATTTACATGAACTAAAACATGGAATAGAATAGGGGACAATTAGATATGGCAAAATGATCCAAATAGAAAGTGCATTTTAGTTTGCTCCTGCTATTATTTTCATCACTTTGTGAAGGTCCAGAATTTACTTGCACATCACAAAAAACACACTTCGATTTTAACCTTGGCTTTTAGATTAAGTGAGTATGAGCTGTGCTTAAATATGGTTCAGATGGTGGGTTGAAAGTAGTTTAAAGTTTACGTTTCTGCCATATATATCTATATATGAAATTCGCTAAATCATCAAATAATGAGGTAAATGTATGTAAAAGTAATCCCTGTCTGTTCTACTCTCAGCTCCGGTTGATGTAATGATGGGTTGACCAGAGCCGTTTAATGGGCGCTACGAATGTCTAGCAAATGCGTAGCTAATAGGCAATCGTATCAATTATACCAGATGACATATGTAGAGCGTCAGGACTTCGACAAAGAAGATGACGATGGGTCAGATATTCACGTTTGCACAATGGCGTTGAGCGACTATTGCCGTTTGTGCAAGACAAACACAAGGGAAGAAGGTAGCGCTATATATGGACACTCTACAGACATGTTTTTTCAAGAAAAAAACACAGAGATGCGATCCATAGGTTTAAACAAACTACAAGCTTTGATGTGTCGCATAGACGTTGTCATCATTTTGCCCTCCCTCCCCGTTCTGTGATTGGTTCCCTTGTTGAGGCGAAAATCAATCCATGGAATCTGGGCTGCCGAGCAGGGTGAAATGAAATTGCATGCTAGGCAGCATGGGTTTACGCAGGCCACTTTATCTCCCCTCCAGGCACAGCATGCTGGCCACAACCACGAACTACAGCAACTCACAGCTCCATCCATCCTCCCTGTATACTCAGAGCAGGACAAAACATCCAGTCTTTTTAACCCCTCAGCACCCAGCGGTTTGTCAGCAATCCAGTTCTTCAGTATGTTGCCAAGAAAGGGCTTTTACGATTGCAAAGAATTGACTTCTAAACAATCAGGCCTCTCTTGGCAACCAGGGAGCCACCCCCATTAGGAAAAATGCAGGTTTAAGGCACTTCTACATTGGCTTCACATTTAAGGCCTGAAGCTTGCAGCTTGTGCACACCTGTTCCCACTTCCCGCAGTAGCACATAGCAGTCCATTTCCATTCATTTCCCACCAGATTGTCTATCTTGTGTTCTAGCCCTTTTCTTTGACTGCCTTTGTTTTGCCTGCCAGCCTGTTTTCAATCTTGAGTAAGCTTGAACTTTTTATTTCACCAGCCTAGTCTGAGAGGAATTCTTCTAGGTTAAATCATTTTACTTAGTCCTTTACAATAAGAGTGTGAGTCAAAGAACCCAGAAAACCAATCTGACAAATATTACTGATTTGAATAAAGCTCTAAACTAGACATTACTGAATCATTTTGCCACAAGGATGTAACACAATTCTGGCGAGTTAAACTCATTTGTGTGCCAAGTCACATGGAGTATATGTTCAGAGCTGATATTTGACATCTGAGCACGGACCTCATCCCACTTGTGCAAGCAGATGCCAAGCGCAACACTGCAGAGATAACAGGGTGACGGTAATAACCCTTTATTAAATACTACATTTACTGAAATGTTACGTGAGCAGCAGCAGCATTGCGGCAAATGTTTGCAACAGTGTTACAGCAGCCACTGGCCTCACCTCAGAGAACTAAACTAAACTAATCTAATCTAATGAGCATCTTCTATGTGCTGTCTGACCACCAGATGCTGTGTGATCATCTCCCAGTAAAACAACTGTTATGTAGGTAGTCACATGCTAATACACCACAACAACATAAATTATCTTAAATGACATCTTTCACACTAATGACATTGTTTTGAGTCCTGGGAGACCAGTGTGGGGAAACCTTTGGGTAAATTCGGCAAAATTTTGGAATTTCCATTTTCAATGCAGATGTGATAGAGTACAACAATTGCTATTGCTTTCACTAGTCCTGTTTCCATTTAATTATCAAGGGAATTTTAAGCAAACTTTTGAAATGTTGCAAAAAAGAAATGCAATTTTACATCAAATGGTTTTGAGAAATAAACTAGGCAGAGTAGAAGTAGAAGGTGCAAACCGGAAACAAAATAAGCCGCCTTAGCCATCTAACCCATCTACAAGAGAACAATGGAGAGAGGTCTTCAGGAATTTGCCTCAATTGGGCAAGATTAAATTGTTCTTTTATGCCAGCTAGCATCAGACGGAGAATATCCTGGAAATGGTGACAGCGGATAGCTAATCAGTGAGTTAAACGTTGACTATATGTTTTGTATACGTTTTGGTATAGGTCAGAACTTATTCAGCAAAGGCATATTAATATCTCCTTGCTGTATCAACTATTTTTCAACAAAGGCAAAAACCACCTCATGCGACTGTGCACAAGTTAGAAAGTTTTGTCACATTTTGCTGTTTCTATACATCTTTTCTAATGCAATACATCCAAATGCGCACACAAATGTAACATGGCTAAAGTAATTTCCACTATTTCAACTGAAAAGTTTTGTATGCTGTATTTAATATGATGAATAGGAGTCTACAGATAAGCTAGTGGCTCTGTGAGGTTGTAATTAGACACTGCACCAAGCTAATGATGATAATGGTGATGACATGGTAAAGTTTCACAGGAATAACTATTCTCTTGTTCTCCCTCTTTGTTTGCCATGTTTGCATGCTAGCACAAAACACACGTAACTGTAAAAATATAATGATATGCAGGATGTCCTGTGTCACTCTAGTGACAATTCTCTCTGACCAATCAGTGTCGCCAATGTTTTAACTCCTAACTAACCTTCTAGTATCAGCTCGCTTAGAGCCTTGACTGAGATGGTAACAAAAAAGTGCCAGAAACTCTCCACAACATTTGCTGATGGAAAACCAAAAAAGGGGCAAGTCAATGCGAGTAGAGCCATACCATGTAGTGGAAATTCAATAGTATAGATTGTGTGAGAACCATGAATGTCTGTACAACATTTCATCTGCAAGGGCGTCAGCACTCTCAACTGAACAGATCAAGGCATCGACTTGCATGTCAGTAAAAGAAGTAAATTAACAGACTTACGTTTTTTAGGATCATCAAGCTAGAAGTTATGCAGTCTAATACAACAGTCCTGGAATAAATCCTACCGTCATGGAGGTTATGATTGTTAATCTTAGTTGAGGCTTTTCAAGGCTGTAGTGATGGTGCACTGTATTTCATTATACTGACAAATGAATCATTAATAAATTAGACGTAAATTATCATAGATTATTGAACTGAAGACAATTCCGTTTGCTGTGTCTTTGAATTATAGTGTAACTTTCAAAATGTGTGGTTTAGTGTTCCTCCAACTGGCTTCAGTATAAAGGGCTGTGAATCATTTGCACTCAAATTTATATTATTCAGTTTATTGTCTTTGCAGAAACTCAATTTTATAGTGACAACAGATTTATGAGTTCAGGGAACTATACACTAGTTAAATTGAAAGAAAAAACATCCATGGTGCGGTTTTCATCATTTTTCTTCTCATCTGTGGGACTGTGAGGCGGTACGAGGGGATACAGCTCATTTGTTCGATGCTAATGTGATGGAAAAAAGATGAGGTCAGCAAGGCATCGAAGTAACCAAAGTGGGATTGATTCCAGATCAGATCTCACTTACATGAGAAACATGCATGTAAACGTATTGATTATGAGTGCTCAGAAATCCTCAGTGCCTCTGGCTGGATTAAAGATGCTGGAGCCATAATCAGCAGTGTCCTTCTCTTCTCGCCCTGTCCTTCTCTGGCAAGACTGTGATTATTGGGCATCTGACTCTGTCAGCTCTTCCCACCACTGGCTCCACAGCATTAATAACTGGTCAGCATAACTTCAGTGGAAATCACACCAGCCGAGGGTGTTTAATTAATAGCTACAAATTTCATTTGCAGGAGTATTCCCCCAGTATTATATTCACAAAGCAGAAATATGACACGTAAACACAAATGCAGCAGTTATTTACATGACAACAAAGAATAGAATTCTTAACTCTTGACACACAGCACAAGAGTTTTTGGGCCTTTTGCCAGAATTTATCTCTACATGTCTCTCTTTTTGCTAATCTTTGCCCTTGTGTTTTACTGAAGTTAGTAGAAATTCAAAGCTACAAAAGCAAAACTGCTTCTGTACAAATATCTCATCATTCACAAGGTGACTTATGCAGACCTCAGAGGCGGCCCTCCTTCACAAGTCTCAATGATAATCTGCACTTACTTACATCACTGATTATGTCTGTGAAAGAGAAAGTCCACCGGGTATTCACTCCTGCTATTGCGCCGAGACAGAGGAACACGAAACAAACAAGATTAATAATAGCCTGCGGTGCTCATCCCTGGGGCCAAGCAGCTAACAACTCTTGACAAAACAGGGTTTAAAACAGCAGATGAATTGTCTGCAGAAATGAGGGGAATGTACATTGGGAGTGTAACAAAGAGAAAGATATATATATATATATATATATATATATATATATATATATATATATATATATATATATATATATATATATATAGAGAGAGAGAGAGAGAGAGAGAGAGAGAGAGAGAGAGAGAGAGAGAGAGAGTTGGAGAGAGAGCGAGCTAGGTGCAGGCATTTCCCAGAGTCCCTTTGAACAAGCCTATGGAAATTAAATCAGCCTGTGACAGTTCCCATCGCCTGACTCCATCAGGGGACAGTGGCCACCGATATGAATATACAGTAGTAGGCCTTTGCTATAACCAAAGAAAAGCCTGCTTTTTGTAATTACAAACAATACTCTTGTGGTTCAATAAAAAGACAGTCCTTGGGAGAGTTACAACTGGGCCAACTAAAAAACTGTACACAGGCATCAAAATCGTCTGGCGGGTTGTGATGAGAAACATTAGATGCATCTATTTATGAAAAGGGAAAGCCAATGTGGCATGTTTTGGTTGTGAAAATTTCAATATCCTGATTCTCTTCAACATCAAAGCTTTCAAGTACCTTCATGTTAATTAAGCCTCAGGCTTCTTAGTGTTGCTCATAGTGGGCATTGGATAAAACTGGAGGCTGTGAGGACAACTAAGGAATTTCATCATTGTACTGTTCATTACTTGTTATACAAGATGTTAAAGGATAATTATTACAACTTGGGTCTTTTGTAGTTTTGTTCATCGGTGATACAATTGTAACAATATCTCTAACCCTAGAACACCATTGCCAGGTGGTTTTCACCCGAGTAAATACA
Source organism: Echiichthys vipera (assembly GCF_963691815.1). Classification (NCBI taxonomy): domain Eukaryota; kingdom Metazoa; phylum Chordata; class Actinopteri; order Perciformes; family Trachinidae; genus Echiichthys; species Echiichthys vipera. The sequence goes on along the minus strand of NC_139825.1, from coordinate 24,701,975 downwards.
TTTATTGGATTTTCATTTTGCTGCATTTATCTGAGTGTCATAGGTCTCTTCAGCATTGTCTTTAACATCTTTGATTGCATGGGTGATTTCCTAATCCAAAACACACTTTTTAACTACCCTGCACATGTTTATGATTTTCACCCAGCAACAGTCATAGAAGGTAAAGTAGGTTTTGGGAGGATTCGACCCAGGGTGTGCCAAGGATACCGAGCCTTCACCAAGAATAGGTGGACCAAAAACCTTCAATACTTTTTTGGGGGGGGAAATTTTTTGTTCTCAAATTCCTAATTTTCCAGTAATTTAGGATCATTTGTATATGGTCCCTTCATAATGCTTTTCTTCAATTTTGTTAGACATGACACAGTTTAAAACAAAAGAACACTACTCAATTTGTCATGTATTGTCATGTTTTGATAGATTTTGATGACAAGAACTTTTTATTGGGTGTATTATCTTGGTTAAAAATCACCCAGCGTTAGTGATAGTGTTTTGAATTTGAGCGATAGTGTTCTAGGGCTAAAGGATGTCAGAGGAAACACCAACACAAACAGTTAGACGGTCATATATGTACGGAACAAACCCCCAGAAAATGTTATTTAATTTGAAGAGAAAACAAAGGTGAGCTGTAAAATTATTACCCAAACTTTCTGTTACAAATATTCATCTTAGTTTACCCTCCGATCTCCTGGTTGACGTAGTTGCATGTGCATCCAGATTTCCTTTACAATGAGCCTTTATTCCCAAGATTGTGGGTGTGCTCGCTTTCTGTTTAACAAAAGTAAGTTTATGTAGTAAAGTAAAATGTTTTGGATGATCTACAGCTGGATTGAGCTGCAAGGGGGACAGAAATGAGTCACTGTGGGCTTCCCACTGTCACTGTGCAATGTTTACAGTATTTCTCAACCGTAACGCCAGACAGAAACGTCAATATTGGACAATTCCGCAAAACCCTGGATTATGTTCAGTGAGAAGCATTTTCTATGTCCAAAGTCCATTTTTTTTTGTTAAAGCCTGCTTTCTACGATATCTGTGCATGGGAACTGTAGCATGATTGAAGGGTTAATTCATCCCAAAAACAAAAATAAATATTTTTCCTCTTACCTGTAGTGCAATTTTTCAATCTAGATAGTTTTGGCACGAGTTGACCATTTCCTTTATGGTTAAAGGAAGTGTATGTTGGCAATGGTTTTCCAATATGAATGTAATTCCGAGGATGCTTTCTCTACAATGGAATACTACCCTGCCCCAGTGATGGGTATTAGATGGGTTGGAAAACCTGACTCTTTAGCAGGTACACCCATCCACACTTTGAATGACACACCAGGGCCTGTTGAATAATACAGAGATAGGTAGATGTAATCATCAGGTACTGCTAATGTTGTGCTCATGTCTGTAAAAAATAGGGATCAGAGACCAGATCCAGAAACTGTCAGGAAACTACACCCACCGGAAGCCCCCAGGAAGCTGGCATTACTGCAGTGCTGTGAAGACCAACTACTATCTGACACATTTAATCAAGTGAGAGGGTCCACATTTAGACAGGCATAGTCCACAGGGGACATGCAGAAGGGCCTCACAGCAAAAGCAAGCGAAAGGGAGAAAAAGACCATCTTGCCTGATTGATTCTCTCAATCCTTGATTGAAATTCCTCCACTGACGTTTAAATACGTGACTGGAAAAGAGGATTTAGTGTGAGTAAGGGATGAGAATTTGAATTTGACCTTATAACATGAGGGATAGCGGAGACAGTGTTTCCAAGTTAAAAAACATCAATGTTTATTAAATATACAGATAAAATCCAAACATAAGTTTAAAAAGAAGATAGGATTGGCAAAAAAAAACCCTAAACATTCAGAAGGGGCACTGAGGCAAGTACGAACCGAAGGGAAAGTCGCTGCCTAACAAGCTGGGGAAATTTAGGGGGAAGACTCTCTCTGAGCCGATACACAAAAGCTGGTGAAATGCCACACACAATAAAACACACAAAACTAAAGATAAAGTGCAAGGTGCTAACAGCAAACAACACTCAACTGTGTAACAAAAGAAGAGGTCACTCCAAGTATTAGGCCCCGGATTAAACAGCCCCCTGACTCTTCCTTCCAGGTAAGGTTCCAGCCTATAACACACAGTGGGGGTAGATGGGGGACAAAACACTACTAAAAAACCCCAAAATCTGAACACGGCAGGCTCACTTGAGGTGGGCTGAGATTTAAGCTGGAACAGCTCACCAAAATATATCCACTTAAAATTAAGTAATGCAACCCTAAAATTACATTAATTTTATAATGAAACTGCAACAAAATTTTAAATAAAAAAATAGTTGATTTACTTTTCTGCGGGTACAGCTGGGCGTTGGAGAAACTCAAACATCATAATATTTTTGACCAAATGCCTCAATGTCAATATTGCTACGATATTGCAGGGTTGACGATTGGATCTTTCCCAAAATATTTACACAACGCCCTATTTCATAAATAGTAATCAGTAATGTGGATATAATGACTAAGTGAAGAAATGCTTTTGACTGTAATGCAGACTTTAGAACAAGGAACAGACAACACTTATATAACATTACAATATCCAAAATTTAAGATTTTATCTTCTCATGTAACAACAAATCACACAAATTTGAAAAAAGTGTTGAAACTTCTGAAAATCATTAACATATAATAATGAAGCTGTTGATGTGTAAAATCATCGCTGCATCAGTTTGTCCATCAGATAACATTTGATCATATTTTTACATCAAGTCTTTGAATAAGCATGTTGTGAAGTTACTGTCATTTTTTGTGGATCTAACCTCCTGTCACTTGCCTTGTCGCGCTACCGTATGTGTTCAAATAAATGCTGAATTATTATTTTTTAACATTTCAGCATTATGTACAGTATGTATATATGTATAATCAGAATCAGATTTACTTTAATAATCCCAGGGAATAGTTTTTGTTTCAAACTCCAGCTATACAAACAACACATTTAACAACAACATTATACGGATAACATATTTGTAAAAACAGAAATATTAAAACAATATATATATATATATATATATATTTACAATGATCAAATCAAATAAAAAAATCTAATTTACAATGGTAATATATACAGATGAAAAGTACTGTAATAACACATTACAGAGAGGGGCTGAAAGACTCTCCTAGGGACTCACACTGCCACGGTCTGAATATTGATTAATATCAAATGAATATTAAATAATATAAAAAGTGAGTGAGTGGTAAATAAAAATGATAACAAGATGACAACAAGACAAACCTAATCAAATATATATATATACCTTTCACTTATACATGTCCATGATGGATAATTGCAGTTGTTGATGACAAGATAATAATATCGACCAATGTGTTTATGATTAAATTGTTTACAACAGCAAAAGTTTTACATAGAAATTAATTTTGCTCTCAAAACACCAGATTGATGTTTTGAACTTTAACAACATTTTAGAGGGCAAAACTATCATTAATCAGAATCAGAATCAGAAATACTTTACTGCATCCAGAAACTCATATGCAACTTCTTTGATAGCTTCCAGGTTTGCTACACAAGCCAGGAGATCTCATCAGGGTGGCATCGTCTGGAAAAAGGCATTGCAATGGGATGCTCCATCTCCCCCATTCTATTCACAGCAGCCTTCAAAATCATCCTGATCGGTGGAAGACAAATGGTCCCTGGTGTCAGATGTCCAGCAGGCCAGCGACTTCCAGCGGTACGGAGTTACATGGACGATGTCACCACCCTCCTTCAGACTGCAGCGTGTACCACCAGACTGCTGAGGAGACTTGAGGAACTGCCGGATGAAGCTAAAACCCTCAAATTCGAGGAGCCTCTCAACTAGGCAAGGTCAAAGGAATGACAACATCTCCTTCTTAGTTGCCGATGAGAGAATTCATTGCTAGTGGAGCAGCCAGTTCGAAGCCTCGGAAAGCTGTACATGGCAGACATGTCAGACAAACACATGGCTGCCTCTGTTACATCCCAGCTCTCAGAAGGCCTGCTCAAAATCGACCAGAGTCTGCTACCTGGCAAATTCAAGTCATGGTGCTAACAGTTTGCTTTGTACCTCCGGCTCATATGTCCTTTGAAGTTGTGCGACATCACTCTAACAACTGTCACAAAGATCGACACAAAGGCCAATAGTTACATTCGGAAATGGCTAGGTCTGCCTCGCGGCCTGTCAAGCACAGCTCTGTTTGGAAGAAACACCTTGAGCCTTCCTCTGAGGCCACTCACCCTGGGGTACAAACAGGAGAAGGTGAGGCTGGTATTTGAGCTAACAGACTCTCCCGACCCTGTTGTGAAGAATATCAGGGTCCAAGTACACACCGGGCGCAAGTGGAAGGCAACGCAAGCAGTTGAGCAAGCGGTTAACAGTCTGAAGCAGTCTGGCAGGTCAGGCTTTGGATGGGGAACACCAGCTAAGATGTGGTCCAAGACCACAAAGAAAGAAAGGAAAGACCTTGTCATCTCGGAGGTTGTGAAAACGGAAGAGGAGGGCTACAAGATCAAAGCTGTAAGCCAGCAAAAGCAAGGCAAGTGGACAACCTGGGAGGCCGTAAAGGACAGAGCCGTGACCTGGAGAGATATATGGAAGACGCACAGGAAGGCTCTAAAGGAGCTAGCGGAAAAAGCGGAACAAGGGAGCTTCTGGATCTGGCTCAGAAGAAAGGACAAGGCATGGGGAAGGCAAGGATCCTAGGGTTGGCTGCAGGGGGTGGCAGGGAGACATCCCTGTTGCTGCTCCACCACCCAGAGATGTTGCGGGAATAATGGAGCGAAACATCTGAGAAGGGTGGCTCCCGGCTGATGACCCTGCAGTCAACCTGACCTATTCGGCACTGTCAAGGTGTGTCAAGCAGAAATTCTTAGCAGGTATACTTACCTGTGCTTCAATCATAATTCCTGGGGGGAAAATATTTTTGTTACAAAACTCCAGATATACAAACAACAAATATTATAGAGACTAAACATACTGTATATTAGAAAAAAACTCCAAATTAAATTTACAGAAATGAATATTTACAGTAGTAAATATATACGCATCCAGTTTGACCCCCAGGACGGAGCCAGCCTTCCTGATGATCTTACTGATTCTCTTGGCATCTGCTGCCCTCAGTCTGCTGCCCCAGCACACAACAGCAAAGAAGATGGCACTGGCTACCACCGACTGGTAGAACATCCTCAGCATGGTGTTACATACATTGAATGACCGGAGCCTCCTCAGGAAATAGAGACCTCTCTGACCCTTCTTGTAAACAGCCTCAGTGTTCTTGGACCAGTCCAGTTTGTTATTCAGGTATACTCCAAGGTATTTGTAATCCTGGACAACATCCACAATCACGCCGTTGATGGAGATGGGTGTGGGGGCAGATTTACTCCTGCGGGCATCCACCCCTAGCTCCTTAGTCTTGGTGGGGTTTAGAATCAGGTGATTAGCTGCACACCAGTCGACAAAGTCAAGTCCACAATGCCCCTGTACTCCTCCTCCTTCCCCTCACTGACGCAGCCAACAATTGCAGAATCGTCAGCAAACTTCTGCAGGTGGCAGGACTCAGGGAGGAGCTGAAAGTCTGAGGTGTACAGGGTGAACAGAAAAGGGGAAAGATCAGTTCCCTGTGGAGCTCCAGTGCTGCTGACCACAGTGTCAGACACTCCGTCCTGCTGTCTGACATACTGTGGTCGACCCGTCAAGTAATCCGTAATCCAGGAAACCAGGGGAGGGTCCACCTGCATCGCCGTCAGCTTACTTCCCAGCAGAACAGGCCAGATGGTATTGAACGCACTGGAGAAGTCCATGAACAAGATTCTCACTGTGGTTCCCGGTCTGTCCAGGTGGCCATCATATGCATCCATGGCATTAACATCTAATAAATCCAAAGTTTTATTGTCTCTGGTGGGGCAGTCAACATATTGATAATACTGTTATAACCATGAACACATCCGAATGTTCAGTATGCAGTTTTGCAGTAGCGGAGCTGATAACTTCACAGGCCACTGCTGCATCAGCTGACTGAATGTAGACAGTGATAACATTGGCGGACGGAGCTCCCTCGGCAAATAATACAGGCACATTCCCACGGCCAGCAGTTCAGTGACCGGGGTACAGAGATGTTCCTTCAAACAGGCATGTTCGGGATTGCACCACCTCTCACTCACATAAAGTGCAAACCCACCACCCTTCTTCTTACGACTTTTGGAACAATCTCTGTCTCAACGTTCTAAACAGTAACTGGGAATCTCAAAGTTGCAGTCCGGGATGTGCGAGTGCATCCAAATTTCACTGAAGCAAAATAAGCTTAACGGTACGGGAGGGGGGGGAGGGGCGACGGCAGGTGGGCACAACGTGTTGGTGGTAACTGGCTTTACCTGGGATACATGGAAGGTTGGGGGGATCCTGAGGGATGCCGGGAGCTTCAGGCAGACAGCACTGGGTTTCACCATGGTCGACCGGTTACCGGGAGAGGGCGGAGAAGACCTGCTGGGGGGCGATGAGAAGTCTTTCCCCGAGCGCAGACGGTGCAGGCCAGGACAAACTCCCGGGTATCAGTACCCATGGTCTTCCACCAGAAGTGACGACGAAGAAGAGACAAGGTCCTGGTGATTCCGGGATAACAGGAGAGACGAGAAGAGTGGCCCCACTGGAGCACCTGGGAGCGAACGCCGGCAGGAACAAACAGACGCCCTGGTGGACCACCACCAGGGTCGGCGTTAGAACGTTGAGCCTGTCTGACGATGGTCTTGATCTCCCAGGTCAATGCTGCCATCACACATAAAGGGGGAACGATGTTGTCCACTCCGGATTCTTCCTCCTCAGCTGGTCCAAACTGCCGAGAAAGGGCATCTGGCTTGATGTTCTTACTGCCAGGAATATAAGTCAAAGTGAAGTTAAATCGACCAAAAAACAAAGCCCACCAGGCTTGACGGAAATTCAGCCTCTTAGCGGTCAGGATATGCGCCAAGTTCTTGTGGTCAGTCCAGACCACAAATGGAACTTCTGCCCCCTCAAGCCAATGTCGCCACTCCTCCAATGCTAGCTTAGCTGCTAGTAGCTCACAGTTTCCGACGTCGTAGTTCCTTTCAACGGGCGACAGCTTCTTGGAAAATAATGCACAAGGGTGAACTTTATTGTCAGATACTGCCCGCTGGGATAGAACCGCCCCTACTCCCAGATACGAGGCGTTCACCTCGACAATGAACTGAAGGGCTGTATCACGTTGGACTAGCATGGGAGCGGACGAGAAACGCTTCTAGAGGTAGAGGGGGATGTCAACCTGGTCATCGGTGAAACTATCTGGCTGTAGTTATGGATGAAACGACGATAGAAATTAGCAAAACCCAAAAATCGCTGAAGTTGCTTGCTGGAGGTGGGTGTCGGCCACTCGGTCACAGCCGTGACTTTAGCAGGATCAGCCCTAACCTGTCCACTCTCCACGAAGTAACCCGAACGGCATGACCAGATACTCAAAATGTCCAAGTGGCGTGTTGAAGGCTGTCTTCCACTCGTCCCCCTCCCTCACCCTCACAAGATGATATGCGTTGCGGAGGTTGAGCTTGGAGAAGACGGTTGCGCCATGCAACGGTTCGAACACGGAATTGATCAACGAGAGGGGGTACTTGTTTTTGATCGTGATATTATTGAGACCACGTTAATCTATGCAGGGACGTAGTGATTTATCCTTTTTGGCCACAAAGGAAAAAAAAAGCTCCCAGTGGAGAAGAAGAGGGACGAATGATCCCTGACTTGAGCGAGTCATTAATGTAAGTCTCCATAGACTCTCGTTCAGGACCTGACAGGTTATAGAGACGACTAGTGGGAAACGTTGACCCGGGCAACAACTCAATGGAACAATCGTAAGGACGTTGATAAGGTAAGGATAACGCCTTAGCCTTGCTAAACACCTCGGCGATATCGTGGTACATGGGAGGTACGGAAGACAAGTCAGGAGGATCAGGTAAAGAGGAACTGGGGGCACCAGGACATCTAGGAGGAGCAATTGAGGAATGGCAATTGCTACTCCAACTCACTACTCTACTCTAACCAATCAATAACCGGGTTGTGATTGATAAGCCAGGGGAGACCAAGAACTATGGGAGCATCAGTGGAAGGCATAACGTGGAAGGCAATGGACTCTGAGTCGTTACCCTCAAGAGACATGGTTAAAGGCAAGGTCTCTGAGACTATTAACCATTAAGAGAGTCTCTAGCTGGTTCACAGGAATAGCGTTAGCCGTAACAAACTCAAAATCAATAATATTCTTGTCAGCCCCAGAGTCAATTAGTGCCTGAAGGGAAAATTCCCTGCCCTCACAACACAAAATAACTTCCAAGTTAATACGTTGACGGGGAGAATTTGGAACAACCGAACGACTCACCAGGACCCCGCCTGTGACTGGTGAGTCTGACAGTTTAACCATCTGCGACAGTTCCCTATCTGATGATTGGGAGCTCCACAGTAAATACATAACCGGTTTCTAAAGCGCCGCTCACGTTCAGCGGGAGTCAAGTGGCTAAGACCTAGCTGCATGGGTTCCTCCTGGTCTGGAGCGGAGGACAGGGGAACCCGGTTGCTCACGGGTACACAGGGAGTATGCTCGGGGAAACTGGTAATGGGACCTGGAGTTACGGGGACAGCTGACCATCTCTCACGACGCCTCTCACGACGCCTCTCACGACGCCTCTCACGACGCCTCTCACGACGCCTCTCACGACGCCTCTCACGACGCCTCTCACGTAGACGGTTGTCCATCTTAATAGCGAGGCTAATGAGCTCCTGGAGGTTAGCAGTCTCAGACCTACCCACTAACCTGTCCTTAACCTCCTCATTAAGCCCCTTAAAGAAAATACTCTGAAGAGCCTGATCATCCCATCCAAATTCTGCGGCTAAAGTGCGAAACTCAACGGAATAACCAGCAGCACAAGCGGAACCCTGGCGTAGATCCAGCAACTGATTGCTGGAATCGCAATTAAAAACAGGATGATCGAATACCGACATAATCTCACTGGAGAACTGTTGGAACGTAGCCTGCAGAGTCAGGGGGTTATTCCAAAACGCAGCTCCCTGAGCCCTACCGGACAACAAACCTAATACATAGGCTACTTTGGTGCTATCGTTAGCGTATGTGAGAGGCTGCTGACCGAAAACCAGAGAGCATTGAAAAAAAAAATCTTAGATTCACCCGGTGTACCACAATAGCGCTCTGGTGCCGGAACATAGGGCTCACGAGGGAAGAGAGTACTCACGGTAGCAGCGGGTGACTCAGCATTCACTGGAGCAGCAAGGAGAGGTCCTACCTGTGACTCCAAACGAGCTAAGCAGGCCGTCAACTGACCAAGATTCTCCAAGATTCTTTGAAGCGTCAGTGAATGTTTACCGAGCAGTACTCCCTGGGATGTGACCGCGTGATTAACGAAAAAACCCGGGGGCTCAATGTCCGCGGGGTCCATGTTATGGCCGGACCGTTCTGTCATGAATGGTACAGATATAACACACAAAAAGGGCGAACCCAATGCCGACACGGACACGGAATAAAAGAAACAAACTAATATTTGATTACCTATAAACAAAACGCAAAACACTACAGGGTAAACAGAAAATACAAATAGAATAGAATAGAATAGAATAGAATAGAATAGAATAGAATTACTTTAATGATCCCAGACTGGGAAATGAATGACAAGACGGTCGAGGGAAAAATAGGAACGAGGAGACGACGGAAGATCAGGGAGACGGACGGGAAACAAGAACGCGGGAAACTACGGAGAAACTGAAAAACAAACACGATTAGAGTATACTTAACGACGGGGAGCGTGATAACCACAACGAGAAAAGGAATGCCAATCCGGGGGGAATAGTTTTACCAATGAAGGAATACAACGGTCCGGCGCTGCATGCCTGTCAGCTCAGGGTATTAGTAGTAGACCAGGTGATCAGCATAACAGGCTGCAGCTTGGGGGAATGCCTACCGGACCTAGATGACAGGAAACGAGAGGGACACAAACATGCAGGGAAACACGGACAGAGGGAGACAAACTCACACAAAAGGAAGAGAGGAGGATACTGACAGAGCCGAGTCTTGCCAATAATTGAAAAAGCCGTTTGTAAGCAGGTGAACAACATTATGTTAATGAACAGCTGTTTGGATTTCTTCCAGTCAGGTTTTATACCACACCACAGCATCAAGACTGCTCTTGTTAAGGTCTTCAATGACATCCACAAACATGAACAATGGCAAAATTTCAGTCTTAGTATTATTGGATCTCAGTGCTGCATTTGACACAGTCGATCACAACATATTTCTAGACCGTCTGGAAAACTGGGTGGGACTTTCTGTCACAGCATTAAAATGGTTTGAATCCTACTTAAAGGACAGGGATTACTTTGTGTCTATAGGTAAATACACATCCGAGCGGGCAAAAATTACGTGTGGAGTTCCCCAAGGCTCCATTCTGGGGCCTCTTCTGTTTAATATCTGCATGCTGCCACTTGCTCAGATCATGAAAAACAACAACATACAGTATATTACTACAGCTATACAGATGAAACAAATCTACATAACTATATCACAGGTGACTAAAAGCCAATACAAGCACTGAGCAGATGCATTGAGCAATTCAATGATTGGATGGAGCAGAATTTTCTGCAATTAAACAAATAAAAAACTGAAATGATGATTTTTGGAGCCAAGGAAAAACGATCAGAAGTCAGCACCCAACTTCAAGCCAGAAACTTAGGTGTAATCATGGACTGAGACCTAAACTTCAACAGCTACATTAATACAATTACAAAGTCAGCCTACTATCACCTAAAGAATATATCAAGGATTAAAGGATGTATATGTCAGCAGGACTTAGAAAAATGTGTCCATGCATTTATCTACAGCAGACTAGACTACTGTAACAGTGTCTTTACAGGTCTCCCTAAAAAGTCCACCAGACAGCTGCAGTTAATTCAGAACGCTGTTGCTTGAGTCCTCTCTAAGACCAAAAAAGTCGATCATATCACTCCAGTCCTCAGATCTTTACACTGGCTTCCTGTCTGTCAAAGAATTGATTTCAAAATACTTCTGTTGGTTTTCAAAGCACTGAATGATTTAGGACCAAAATACATTTCTGATCTTCTACTCAGCTACGAAGCATCCAAACCTCTCAGATCATCTGGGAAAGGCCTGCTCCGTGTCCCCAGAGTCAGGACTAAACATGGAGAGGCAGCATTCAGCTTTTATGCCCCACATATTTGGAACAAACTTCCAGAAAACTGCAGGTCTGCTGCAACGCTCAGTTCTTTTAAATCAAGACTGAAGACTTTTCTATTTGCCGCTGCTTTTCAGTAAACTGCACTGTAACTTCTGTAACTGTAACGATCTTTTATGTTTTAAATGACCTTTTATGAATTTTAAATTTTCAATATTTTTAAAATGACCTTTTATATATATTTATATGTTTTATGTGTTTTTTCTCCCAATGCTTTTAATGTTTTATGTGAAGCATCTTGAATTGCCAAGTTGTTGAATTGTGCTATACAAATAAACTTGCCTTGCCTTGCCTAATATCGATATATGCCCCAGCCCTATCTATGAGTAACCTGGAAATCACGTCATCAACCTAATTTTGTATCATATCTTAATATTTGTGAACATTGAACATAATATGTTATTTAGCATTGGTGCAGATAAGTCATAAGTCATAAGTCAGGTCAGCGCTGATATATATTTTAATCAAGAGGAAACCTATATGTGTGACAAGATCTTTATAGTCTGACTTGTGCCAGTACAGAAGAGAATTCAAGAATACTGAACATATAGCTGTTGCATCTGCAAGTTGGGTTCCAGGTTTCTTACTTTGAAAAAGGCTCAGATTAGTGCCGTCGGTAGAGAATTCCCAGTGCTGTTCCAAGAAAACTTTTAGTTAGAGGTTTCTCAGTATTTTTAAAGAAAGAAATGAAATAGCTCCAAATAACCTGCAGTTTTTAGTTTCATGTTGGCCTTCGATGAATCAGCAATAGCATATTTCAAGGTCTTGCATAACTGCAGATCTAAGATAGGATAAGCTGTTTTTATTCAATTTGATTTTAATATCCAAGATTTGGAAATTACTTTAGTCCTCAGAGGATGTATGCAGAATTTTGAACGCAACATCAATTAAAGGTACAATATAATGAAGAAGTTGAGTATTAACAAGAACTGGCTGCTGCATTTAGGTTCCCTTTTATCTAGAAATGATACCATGTGATAGAAAATAATGTATGTTTGTAAGATCCTCCAACATGAAAGTTCTAAATCAATTAAATCAATCAGCAACATTATTATTTGTATTGCTTTTGTCACGCCGAGGTGAGGTCTGTCCTGTCTTTGGGTTTCTGTCTTGTGAATTTCCTGTTTTATTTTGAAAAGTAACTCTCCTCTCGTTCCAGGTCACTTGCTCTTCCTCTTGTGTCACCGGTCTGACGTCATCCCCTAATCCTTAATTGTTTCCACCTGTGGTCCCCTCCCTTCATGTGTATATAGTCTTGTCTTCCCCTGTCTCTTTGCCAGAATATTTCGTCCTTTACGTCGAATGTTTCCAGCACTTTTTCACAGCCTCGTTCAAGTCATAGAGCTCTTAGTGTCCTCACTCAGGTGTTTGTATTCCCTGTTTCTCATAGTAAGTTTAACCCTTTTTGAATGCTCTTTTTTCAACCTTGTTTTTCCTCCTGGACGGAGTGACTTTGTTTTGTACTTTATTTGTTAACTTTGTAGACTGTTTTTCCGACTTTGTTGTGGTTTTTTGGCTCTGTGCCTCACGTTTTGGCTTTAAGAATAAATTTCAGTTTTGATCTGCGAACCTCCGCATCTGAGTCCTCATTCCGGCCAGCTTTCTATCATCAGTGAATCAATTATCTATTTTCATGATCTGTTGAAGTTTGATTTTCTGATTTTGTATGGTGTATGACATTATAGTATTTATTGTTTGCTTGTATGTTTTTGTTTTCTGTTGGTCTATTGTTTGGTCACATTTGTGCATTCAATCGTGTTGTTGTGAGTCAGGTTTTTTTAGAGTAACATTCGTAACTTAGAAAGTTAAGCCGGGGCCAATCATCCAACGACCTATCCTGATCTTTCCTGCTAATGTCCTTGCCCCCTCAGAAGACTTTGGCACTGTTATGGTGCTATCAGTTGCCAGAACATATTTCTTTGACTCTGACTTTGAACAAATTCTAATGAAGCATAGCATTAGTTCAGACAGACTTATCAATATTACTCTGCTGATTACACTCATGCCAACACCGTTTGCTGCCCAGCTCCATCTGACACCCCTTAACCTCCTCCTTATGAGGTATTGATTCAATTAAGATGTATGTTCATGAAAGTCTTAAGGGAGTTTAGCTCTCTCAGCAGAATCCTCGTCGCTGCTTGCCTTCTCTGCTAAATATAACTGCATAACCATTTGCTATAAATGCTCAATTCCTTGATGAAAGTGTCTCTGGCTGAAATGCTGTGGATTCCAGCCTTCTATATAAAATTCAGTTTTACGATGCAAGATGTGTTTGCTGTTTAGTGATACTGGCCCTCATTTATCAAACGAACGTACGGAAGAAATACGTGCGTACTACCATTTCCAAGCAAACTTCGGCATTTATCAATTTGGACGTGAGCAGGAGCTACGATCAAATCTCACGTCAGGTCTGAGATCGTGTACGCAAATTTGAGCCTGTGGATTTACGGTGCAGCACAGCAAAATCTGGCTGAAAATAATGAACAAACCTCAGCTGTCATCAAGCATAAGCAGTCATATATTAAGAACAGATCAAAACGGATTTAATTAAATATATATATATAAAAGAAATTTTGGTTGGAGCAATTGATTGTACTCATGTGCTTCTGAAGGCACCATCCATGAATGATAACGCATTCAACAATTGCAAAAACTACCACTTGATAAATGTACAGGTGATTTGTGATGCCAAGCTATCGCTTTTAAACGTGGTGGCCAGGGGGGACACACACACACGATTCTTTTATATTTCAAAACAGCTCGGCTCCAGCCCCCCGCGACCCCGACAGGGACAAGCGGTTGAAGATGAATGAATGAATGAATGAATGTGTAAGCGCGAAGCTGCAGGAAAGCGCACTGCAGAGCCAAAGTCTTCTCCTCGGTAAGTGGCTACCCTAGATAAATTGCATTAAATCAAACAAGGTATCAGATGATTAACAATCCACTGATTTGGAAATAGTAACATATTTGACTGGCCTACTCGTTACTGAAAAAAATTAGTAAGATTAGCAGATTAGAGTAATGTTACTAAGTATGCTAATGTGTTAGTGGCATCACTGGTCATCACTGACACTGACAGGCTGGCAAAAGTTTGTGATGAATAGACAGTGCCAAGGGAGTGGCAGACCGGGGTGGTGGTTCCCCTATTGAAAAAGGGGGACCAGAGGGTGTGTGCCAATTACAGGGGTATCACACTACTCAGCCTCCCTGATAAAGTCTACTCCCAGGTGCTGGAAAGGAGGGTTCGTCCTATAGTCGAACCTCAGATTGAAGAGAAACAATGCGGATTCCGTCCTGGACGTGGAACAACGGACCAGCTCTTCACTCTCGCAAGGATCCTGGGAGTATGCCCATCTTGGCTACATGTGCTTTGTGGATCTGGATCTTCTGTGGGCCATCCAATCTCTGTACACCCAAAGCGAGAGCTGTGTCCGGATCCTTGGCAGTAAGTCGGATTTGTTCCCGGTGGGGGTTGGCCTCCGCCAGGGGAGCGCTTTGTCACCGATCCTGTTTGCGATTTTCATGGACAAGATATCGAGGCGTAGTCGTGGTGGGGAGGGGTTGCAGTTCGGTGGGCTGATTATCTCGTCTCTGCTTTTTGCAGATGATGTGGTCCTGATGGCATCGTCGGTCAGTGACCTTCAGCACACTGGATCGGTTCGTAGCCAAGTGTGAAACGGCTAGGATGAGGATCAGCACCTCTAAATCTGAGGTTATGGCTCTCAGCAGGAAACCGGTGGATTGCTTTCCCCAGGTAGGGAATGAGTCCTTACCCCATGTGAAGGAGTTCAAGTACCTCAGGATCATGTTCACGAGTGAGGGGACGATGGAGCGTGAGTTTGGCCGGAGAATCGGAGCAGCGGGGGCGTGTTGCAGTCGCTCTACCGCACCATTGTGACGAAAAGAGAGCTGAGCTGGAAGGCAAAGCTCTCGATCTACCGGTCAATCTTCGTTCCTACCCTCACCTATGGTCATGAAAGCTGGGTCATGACCGAAAGAACGAGGTCGCGGGTACAAGCGGCCGAAATGGGTTTTCTGAGGAGGGTGGCTCGAGTCTCCCTTAGAGACCTGACCCCGGATAAGCGGTTGAAGATGAGATGAGATGAAGTTACCAACTACCTCTAAGGAGCTATAGTGACACTGAAATGTCATAATAATAAAATTGTGCCATAGAGTAGTACTACACAGTTAGTTGCATCGCTGCTAATAATGTTAGCAATGTGGCTGACGGACAAAGAGATCTGTTTTATCACACGCATTATAGATAATAAATAACAACGTTATTATTATCATTACATTAAATAACATATAACATAGATGATAAATGGTTACACATACACCTTTGGTTTGTCTATTCAATCAGTGATATTTCAGCTATGTGTATAGGATGAATGGATGCATGAATTCCATGAAAGAATCGCATACCTCTATTAGTGGCGGCTGCTGTTCTTTAGAGGAGGGGAAGCTAATTTTTCCGGCGTACATCATAAATGTGTTTGTTTATTTATATGTAAATTCTACCCTTTGTTCCTTTTCAAGAACATTATCTGTGATAACTAGGCATCTTTTTCAGGGACTTGACCAGTGTCCTCTCAATGGCCAGCAGAGCTAGGCTGCTTAAACGGCCCACCTCGAGCTGCAGCCCCAGGCTACTGTGAAGTGTCATCGCCTGTAAGTGTGAGTGATCGTGACGGAGTGAGCAGTTGGGAAAAGAAACCGCAAAGTGACAGAACAGAATCGCCAAACACAATGCTAGTCGTTTTTAGCACAGAAAAAGTCGCTGGGGATCGGTAAAGTCTCCGGATCAGTTCAAAACAACAGAATGAAAAACTTGGAAAATGCTCTGCTGGATGTTTATTCTTCAACATTGCTGATTCACTCATTTAGCAGTCAAGGATTCCGCCTCAGACAGCACATCCAATCATAATGCAGAAGCAGAGCGTCCTGGCCAGCCCACTGTCCCATAGACCCCCAGAGACGCTGAGCGGGACAAAGCCCAGCATTTATCCAATGACCGTCTAGTTTCGCTGCAGTGGAACAACCCCGCTCTATGCTTCCCCATTGAAGTCAGTAGAAGCTGAGCATCCAACTGTGTAAAGCGCTGTGGCGCTGCAGAGATGATTGAAAAGGAGATTGCACCGGTTACGTGTGATAAGTAGCTGATTCTGAACAAAAGATGAAGGCTTTCTAGCGTCAATGAAATGTAGACCCAGCAGTACATATTTCACCACTTTTTTTTTGGGTGACATTTTAGGGGAAGCTGAGCTTCCCTTGCAGTCTTGGAGCAATCGCCACTGGTGTAGCTGAATCTAACGAAAGGGAAAGCAATATTCTACCGCACAGCTATTCCACCAATCAAAATACCAGAAATATGGGTATACTGCTTGTAGTAGTTTGGGCATAGTTATGAGTTCACTAGTTGATGATGTAAGCAAGGTGTGCCAAGGCACAAGACATGCGACAAAATAAATGGTTAGCGGCATACGCATGTTGGAGTGAGACTAAAGCACGTTGTCTGTATTTATTAGTCCTGAGCCGTGAATAGTACATGGTAAACTGCTCATCGACCTGCCGACGGAAGATGGACAGCACAGGTATCCCCATGCCACAGATGGACTGGGATTCGTCGAACCTGCCTGATGCATGGAGAAAGTTTCGTCAGCATGTAGAGCTAATGTTTTCATGTCCTCTACGTTCTAAAGAACAAAAGGAGAAATATAGCTACTTGCTACTTTGGGTCGGTGAGAAGGGTCGCAAGGTATTTTACACATTAACTCTTATGGTGGATTATAGAAAACTGGGGGATAATGAGAATCTTGACCAGTTTGTGACAAAGCTAAAGGTACTCATAAAAGACTGCAACTACCCAAACATCGATGAGATGGTCTGTTGTCGGCATAAACTTGCCAAGATTGCACATTGTTACTCTGCTACGGTCCAAGCCTCACGCTTGACAATGTTATGGATGTTGCACGTTCACATGAGCTGTCGCAGCAGCAGCAGCTAAGGACAACCCTGCTAGCCAGTCCGTGCATGCAGTGAACGGATGGACAAATAAAACGGAACACATGCGCCATGGACGCAAAATGGCCAGCGGAGCAGACGGTGATGGTACCGCTAAGAGCAGAGAGTGTCGTGCATGTGGGAGAGGGCAAGGCCCAGCAGAGGACTGTCAAGCAAAAGGATGACAATACAACAAATGCAACACATTTAACCATGTTGCTATGGTTTGTAGGACAAATACACAGCAGAAACCAGCAACATTTAAGTCCAAGAAAGTACATACTGTTTCTAACTGCACAGAGCAGTCACCACCTGAGCTGTTTATTGACAGTATAACAAATTTCCATGCAAACACAGACAGGGAACAGGCATTTGCAGAGATAGAAATAGGCACAGCGAGGCACAAATTAAAGTTTAAAGTTGACACAGGTGCCCAGGCTAATGTGGTACCAGCAGGCTCATTTCACAGAATATTTGGATACGTGTTATTAGGCTTCAGACAGTTACATATGGGATATGGGGGATATAGGATATGGGGGGCACAGGCTCAATGTTAAGGGAGCTTGCAGGCTAACATGCAGATACAAAGAGAAAACAATCATGTTAGACTTTGATATTGTTGAAAAATGTGTTGGAAAATATAGTTGGAAAACGCTCCTGCTGTCTTGGGCATGAGAGCATGTCTAGATTTGAACATAGTTAAGATGGTACACATAATCCGAGCCCATTCAGAAACACACACAGGCATCACTGAAGAGTTTGCCTCCTCGATCTCAAACCTTCACCTTGCTGCATCCCATACGCTCTTCAAGGCAGGCTCAAAGTTGAACTGGATGAAAAATGGACATTATCCAAAAGGTGACAAAACCAACTGAGTGGGTAAATGCTTTTAAACTCTATCTGCTATTGCAGCATACTGGAACCACAGGGACAAGATATCAGAGACAAATGGTATCCTGCTAAAAGGAGAGAAAATCATCGTGCCACATTCACTCAGAGCACAAATGCTTTCAAGCATCCACATGAGATACTTAGGGATTGAAAATTATAAGCAGAGAGTGAGAGATGAACTGTTCTGGCACGGGTTGGGTAAAGAGATGGAGGCGCTGGTAGAATCTTGCAGCACCTGCCTGGAGTGAGGCAACTCCACCCAAAGGAGCCGATGATTTCACATCCTATTCCGGAGTGACCTTGGCAGGTAATAGCTACAGATTTGTGCATATGGAACAACACTGACAATATTGTTGTTGTTGTTGTTGTTGATACTTTGAAGTTGAAAAATTTTATATCTTATCTATAACAAGGTCCAATTATATTTGTTGATCAAACCAGAAGAAACCGATCAGTTCGCTAAACTTCAAATGTGCATTAAGGAAATAAAAAGCTGGATGACCGGCAATTTTCTGATGTTAAACTCGGATAAAACGAAAATGAAGTTATTGTACTTGGCCCTAAAGACCTCCGGAACTCAATAGCTAAAGATATTGTTACTCTGGATGATGTTGTGTTGTCCTCCAGCACCTGCGTAATATTGCGAAAATTAGGAACATTGTGTCTCAGAAAGATGCAGAAAAACTAGTCCATGCATTTGTTACTTCTAGGCTGGACTATTGCAACTCCTTATTATCAGGCTTCTCCATTAAGTCTGTTAAGAGTCTCCAGTTGGTCCAAAATGCTGCAGCTCGTGTACTAACTAAAACAAATCGAAGAGAACATATTTCTCCTGTATTAGCTTCTTTGCACTGGCTACCTGTAAAATCTAGACTAGAATTTAAAATCCTTCTCCTTACCTACAAAGCTCTTATTGGTCAGGCTCCGTTGTATCTTAAAGAGCTCATAGTACCGTATTACCTGACTAGATCGCTGCGCTCTGAGAATGCAGGGCTGCTTGTTGTTCATAGAGTCTCCAAAAATAGAAGGGGAGGCAGAGCCTTCAGCTACCAAGCTCCTCTCCTGTGGAACCAACTCCCAAGTGTTATTCGGGAGGCAGACACTGTCCCCATATTTAAGAGTAAACTTAAAACTTTCCTCTTACAAAGGGCTTACGAACCCTTAGCTATGTTGTTATTTTTAAGGTGATTTTGTCATGCTTAATGATGCTGCTATAGGACTAGTCTGCCGGGGATAATACTTTTCCTGATACTCTGAGCTTTTCTCCTCTCTGTCTGTATCATTTATGTCTCATCAATGCATGTAACTAATTCTACTCCACGTTTACCACTATTATTATTATCTATTATCTATTATTATCTATTATATTAATTTCTATCACTTTAGCTGTGCCTGTTTCTTGCTGTTCTGCTGTATTAACTGCCATAACTTGTAAGCCATATTTACATTGCTTTAGATATCACTATAGTCACCGTTACTTTGTGGTTGCTTGCATCTCTGAAAGTGTGTCTGTCTCTCTGTCTGTCTCTTCTCTCTTTATCTCTTCTTTTCTTCCTCCCCAACCGGTCAAGACAGATGTCCGTCCTCCATAGAGCTGGGTCTGTCCGATGTTCCTGGCTGTTATAGGGAAGGTTTTTTTTATTTTGCCACCGTACTCTATGGAGGAATTGTTGGGTCCATCTAAATCATAAATAAGTCATCAAGTGCGGTCTATACCTACTCTGTAAAGTGTCTTGAGATAACATTTGTTATGATTTGGCAGTATGAATAAAATTGAATTGAATTGAATTGAATTGAATTGAATTGATCTGGTGGTTAATGCTCTCGCCTCACAGCAAGAGAGTCCCTGTTCGAATCCGGGCTGGGGCCCTTCTGTGTGGAGTTTTCATGTTTTCCCTGTGTTTGTGTTGGTTTGCGTTGGTTTTCTTTGGGTTCTCCGGCTTCCCCCCACAGTCCAAAGAAATGCACGTGAAAGGTTGATTGATTACTCTAAATTGCCTGTAGGTGTGAATGTGAGTGTGGCTGGTTGTCTGTCTCTGTTTGTCTCAATATTGTCCAAGGTGTACCCCACCTCACGCCCAACGTCAGCTGGAATCGGCTCCAGCACCACGTGACCCCATGAGGGACAAGCGGTTGAAGATGAATGGATGGATGAACTTCAGTAGAACTGAACTTCTGCATTCAGTAATCGATTTGTTTGGGCTGCCTCTTAATATGGACATACTCGGCTGCTAAAGCTTGTAGCACTGCAAAATAGTCATATCTAATAAACTCCGGATTTGCCTACTACATTGCTTGTGCTTTGTTTTATGTGTAGAGACTCTTATCACGCTACTGCAGAGGTTTGGTGCTATTTTGAGCAATATTAGTGGTTAAAAAAAGCCAAATGTTGGATGGTTTAGCACTCTAAGAGCTACTCAGTGTTAGCCATGTCTGGCTGTTAGCGACTGTCCGGGGTTTCTCTGTTGATGGTTGTCAACCCAAAAAACTTGTCTTGATGGCTTATTTGATATATTCATGCCAAGGTTCGTTTTTAAGCTGAAGCTACACTTTAAAGAGAGGGGTACTTAAACAAACATTTCAGGGTGAATACAGGTATATTGAGACGGAGAGTATGAGAAAAATTATGCTTTTCTGAAATTGAAAGTATGTTTACTTGTTCTAGTAGCATACTATGGGAACTTTAGTTGTTGAAGAAGGTTTGGCCTATAATAGTGGAGTTTTCATCCAGCTCATTATGGCGGTGGGAAGTCAGTCACTGTTTGGATGGGTCCCCAGCATGCTGTTTAGTGGGGTTATGTGGCATCAGGGTGCTGTTTCAGGCATCATGTGTGACTGGAGAGTGATTAGTGACTCAAATGAGCACATTGCACAGCTTTAAGTAGGGAATTAACAGCTGAGTAAACAGTGCTTACATTTACCATTCATAATATCTGTTTCTACACACTAGAGAAGTTACAATACCATTTTTTCCTTCCCAATACCAATGCCAATACCTGAACTTGTGTATCGCCTAATACCAAGTACAGATCCAATACCAGTGTATATATTAGTATTTTTAGCCTACTAACCCTGTATGAATGTGATATTACTGCTATCATTGTTTTATGGCCTGGCTTAGGTTAAACACTTTGTAAAAAATTAACAAATACATATGGAGAATGAATACAATAGAACTTTATTTCATCGAGTTCAACAGTCGGTCATAATATAAAACGAACATAAATAAAATACTTTAAAGTAGATATTTTTCAGGGCTAGATAACGTTGCAAAAAAGCTTAAGAATGTTTTATAGATCCATCTACTTGTCGATACCGACACCATTTTGGCCATTATTGGAGGTATACTGGTATCTGTATTTGAACAACTCAAGTCCACACACACCTGTGCACATAACACAATCCAAGTATTTCATTCAGTTAAGAGATCTCTATGACTGTGTGCTTGTCTTAGTTATCGTCCTTCAATAACCCCAGTAGAGACCGACTTGTCTAAATAATACATACATTATAACACAAATGTAAAAAAAAAAATCATCTTTTATGCGAATACATCATTGCATTTTACTGTTCCCCAGAAAAGACAAACACACACACATGTCACATTTTTTCACTATTTTATTTTATAATGCAAGTGTTTTTCAGTAAATCATTTGAGAAATATTACATTCTGTTACGCCAAGGGGGAAGCTTCATAAATTAAAGTGAGAGTAGTGTCTTTTTCAATCTTATCAGGTCATAGCCATTATTCAAACGAAAAGACGTTGACACAGTTTTCTCACAAGTTTTAGAGTTTCCTTGAAACCAATTATAAAAGTTGCATCAAGAAAAAAAATGGACAACACTGTTTATTCTGTTTAGTTTATACAGTGAAAAACTGGATGAGGGCACCCATGTCAGGTGTGGACCAGTTGCATAAGCATAAGAGGGTATGTATTTAAAATGATTGATTTGTGTCCTTTTTCCTTTGTTTATGTGGACATTTTATCTATTAGCTCCAGTCAGCTGATGAATAGGCATAACAAGCATATGACTTTTTGACCTCTATTATACTATACTGTACGCATTATCTCATGGAAAAGTTTGTCTTTCTCTTAAAACAGGATCATCTGTTGTGAGAGTGCTTCCTGCCTGTGTTTTTGTTGTAATGAGGCATTGACAACATTCACACTGATGGAGTCTTTCATCATTCAAGCGACTGCATAATTGTGGGGATCATTTAGATGAACATATGGAAAGTGCCATCAAGGTCTCGTCAGTGTTTTTCAACAGAGGCACATTTCATCCACCATGCGACACAAAAGGAAACAGCAGTCGAAAATAACAAACAAAAGGTATCTGTGTTAAAATATACTTTTCTTTAGACATGACTTGCAGATAGATTGCAGTCAAGACTTTGTAAATTGCTCTTTGAATTTGTAGCTTTAAAAACTGAGAAATGGCCAGTTCAAGATGAAGATTTCTTTAATAGCTCTTAATCCATTCCTGTCATTGTAATATCCTGTTGAAAAGAGTGACCTGTTTTTTCCACAAACAAGTGTGTTATTAACTGTTATTTTTCATCAGCAGAAGTCATCACACTGACTGGATCGATAAAAGATGCCTAATTCACCTTGCCACATCACTGGTTTTTATTTATTTATTTGCATTCATTTGTCCCTGGCTTCTCCGTCCACTGTGTTATAATGAAAAGAAGAGGCAGATTACACCCCTTTGTTTTGACCTCGGCAGTGGATTTTCTTTCTTTATTTTGTCTGTTTATGTTGCAGTAAATCTCAAAAGCTTATTTCATTCATTTCTCAAGACAGATTTCTTGATATAATGAGTGTTCTATTAGTTTACAAATGGAAATTTAGATGAAAAGAAATAATGATTCATCAAGATATAGGTGTCAAGAAGGGTTGTTTTTTTTGAGAAATTACAGCGGGTCTGGCCCAATCCGGTACAGGCAGACGATCTAAGCTCAATGAACAATTCCATTCAGATGAAATATGGATATTGGAAATAGTGTTGAACTGTCAACAAAAGAGACATCACAAATGTGAGAACAAGTACTTTTTTAATGGCATAACATTTCAATTAAATTCCTCAATTCAAAGTATTCAAACTATATTCATTAAGTACTCCCTTGTTTGGTAATTATTTCAAAGACAATCGCATTTTAAGTTGTTCTTCAGATTATTTGGCAGCACTTTAAAACGCCTGACTGCACTGTGCTTACGTATGTGAATCAGGCACAATGGCCGGGCAGAATGGCCTGTGGGATCACTTAAAATCGTGCATGAGCTCCAAGTGTATTGTGTACAGCAGGCAGAGGAATGACCTTACCTTAAAGGAAAAACATCCTCGAAGTAAAATAACTGTGATGCTCTGGGGCTCAGGAGAAATCTCCATTCCCAGAAGAGACGTTGGCAGAGGAAGACCTGCTTTGGGAAGAGGAGCGTCGGAGGGCCCCTCGGGCTGATGAGTCACTTTGGGGCAGATCTGAGAATACCGTTATGGCTGCAGGGGCTGGAGGATTGTCAACCACACGCTCTTAAACTTGAAGAGCTGCGGGAAGGAGTCTCCCACTCACTTCCTCACTAATATTAGATGGCAATGAATTCATCTCTTTTTTATTTTGTTCACAGGACAGAAGTTCACATGTAGGACTTCGCAGGACAGAAATTATTGAATTATTGTAGCCTCAATTATACGATGCAGAAGTGGGCCCAGAAATGTTATTCATGGGAAACACAAAGTTGTGTATCTAAAGCAAAAAGAACAGGGCCAGTGACAATATACAAGGAAAGTAGACTCTGGACTCACAGATACTAGAGTAAAGATTTAGCCTTAAGTTCAAAATGTCATGCTGAAGAAAATGAAAAAATTCAGTGGGGTCTTATCTTTCTTTGTGTTAGAAATTACTTTTTTATCTTAAGAAGACTGTAGAAACCGATGAACTTAGTGCAGTGCTTAAGGTCTTCTGTAAGCAGAGCAAAAGATTACCTTACTTTATTATACAGTAATTTGAAAGTGAGGTAAAGGTTAATGATGAAAGGAGGGCCACTGTCTGTGGGCAAAGGTGCCTCACAGGCAGACAGGGGATTACTCATGAATGTTTTACAGAAATGACTCAACACTTAGGAAACGTTTTCAGTGATGAGTTAATCAAATGTATCTCTTTGTGTGTGTGTGTGTGTGTGTGTATGTGTGTGTTTTTTCAAGCATTGCTTAAAGGTCGGCTCTGCAGTCCTAATCCCCAACCGGTCAAGACAACTGGTCGTCAGTGATGAGCCTCTTGTCTGTATGATGTTCCGGCATGTTAAAAGGGGGGTTTTCATTGCCACTGTTTCTATTAGTTCTATACTTTCTATGCCTTCAATTTTTGAAGAGAAAGGCATTTGGAGCTAGAGAAGTGGTAACTTTCTGAAAGAACACTCACGGTCCTACAATGATTATAACTTGGCCCAGGCTTTTTATAGTCAGCTACAATTAAAACAATGTGGTATATATTACTCTACATTGTGTAACTGAGGTTTTAAGAAGTGACAGCTTTGTTCTATTATGAATATTATATATTTAAGAAAAGGGATAAAGTGTGTCTCTGATAATGCAAAAAATGCTTTTGGTTATTGAGAATAAAGTAAAAATGTTCAGTTTGGTGAAAAGAGCTGAGTGCGTATTAAAGTTTTTCCTCATTTGCTCCAACACTTTTGTCCACTCAAAAGTTAGGTTGCAAAACACCCAAACTGAACGTTTCTGGCCAAAATGAAACATTTTGTCTGCAGAATGCTCTAACACACAAAAAGTCAAAGCAAGTATTTCCATCAAACAACATAACTTTTACTGGTCTTTCTCTGCCCATGAACTGCCGTTTCCATTTAAGAGCTACAATGAGCTCCTAGACTAGACACATTCATTCATTATGGTATAGCTTTTGTACTGCATTCTTTCTTCACCAAAGAACCAAGAAAGAATTTCACCAATACTCACCCATAATTGTACTGCTTCAGATTTTTCTATGTCATTTGTTTTGGCTGGACCACAACAGTCATAGATTTGTTTCTATCCTATTAAATGCTACATACTGTAAATAAAAACACTAAAGCAGATGAAACATATGGGTATATCTCCAAAACAAAATAAATAGTTATACAGTAGATAGTTATAAATAGATATACAGTACTCAGTTAGTCCATTTGTTCTCGACTGATTGCTGATTGAAGAATTTATCACACAGCTGAATTAGAGATTCATAATTATGAAAAAAACAAATCCCTTGTGAGTATATGTGTTTTTTTTTTGTTTAACACAGTTAAGCAAATAGAGTTTATGAGAACTGTGTTAATTGTTTTGAAGAAAGGTGAGGAAAATGTGTGAAACCAAGGGAAAAAGTGTTGATGCATTTACAAGAGAAGACAGTTTCAGATAAGAATGTCTTAGCAATCGAGAAAAACTGTATTTTTTCTCTGCAGCTCTGTATTCAAGGCTTCCAATTCGCCTTCACTTGTGGTTCTTGTCACTTGAGATCTTGTTGGATTTTTATTTATTATTATTTTCTCAGTTAGGAAAGTGTTTGAAACAACCGAGGTTTGAGGTCAAGCCCTCTGAGATGCTACATGCTGTCAGCTTCAGTTCAAGAAATAATCACCAATGCATACACATGGTACTAAAATGTCTACTGGTTTAAAGCAGGAAACTTGATTTATCTATATATTATATGCAGTCTGTTTCTATGATCTAAAAATAAATTGAAATCCATTATTAATGCAAACGAGTTGACCTCAGGGTACCTCACACCAACAAATCCGAGAGGCTGAGGTTACTATGGCAACATGGAACAAAGATAGCAGAAGCATCCACAAACTGCATGTTTGACTGAGATACAACACAGACCAACCATACTATAAACTGAAAATACTACAGAAGCAACCCCACAGCACTCAACCCAAGATGCAACACAATGAAAAGTTTTTGCCAGAGTATCAATACACTTGAGAAATGAGACCAACTGAATTGACGCATTGAATCGATCCAAGACAACAACCCAATGAATGGCAAAAAGGTCTGTATTTTACTGTGTGTGTGTGTGTGTGTGCGTGTGCGTGTGCGTGTGCGTGTGCGTGTGCGTGTGCGTGTGCGTGTGTGCGTGCGCGTACGTGCGTTCGTGCGTGCATGCGTGCGTGTGTGTGTGTGTGCGCGTACGTGCGTTCGTGCGTGCATGCGTGCGTGTGTGTGTGTGTGTGTGTGTGTGCATTTGAGGCAGGAAGCAGCAGCAGTTAATTTAGTGATACCAACATGCCCTTTAATGCTACACTTTACACCTAGTGCTGAGCTCTACAAAATGCCAACAATGGAAGCATTGTGTCCTGTACTAAATCTTGTTCACTAAGCCCAGTTTTTTTATATTGAGTCCTGGCTGAAATGCACACTGCATATAAATATCCTTTTTTCCTTTTCACTCAGAATAACTTGCTTGTAATTTTTAATCCATGCGAATGGATACGTTTCTCCCAAATGTCATTATCAAGTCTACGTGGAAGGTCCAGCAGATGCAATTCTCTCAAGTCTAACAAGTGGATTACTGACCTGTCAATCACACAACAAAACGATATTTCGGGCAGGATTCTGTATTTGGAGATTTTCATGTCTCAGATGAAACAATTTGTCTTTAACTAAGAAAATTAGATGATAGAATTAAAGAAATTCAATTTCTAGGAGTTGTTATTTATTATTTGAAAACAAGTTTGTTCAGAACACTCATATCATCCAAGTTTGGTTTTTTTTCAGCCCTTCTGTTGCCAGTTGTGAAAAATAGTTTAAAAGCAGCTCTAATTAATTGGACAGTCACAAAGTCACTAACAACCTAGATTCATAACCATGGCAACATGCAAAAATATGAAATTAGTAACTTTTTGCTTCATAACCTTATTTCTCAGTTCAAATGGTCACATTTAGTGATTCTTTCAAGATTCAAGATTCAAGATTCAAGATTCAAGATTCAAGAAGCTTTATTTATCCTGAGGGAAATTATTTTGCAACAGTTTCCATACAAAGGTGGGA
Source organism: Echiichthys vipera (assembly GCF_963691815.1). Lineage (NCBI taxonomy): Eukaryota > Metazoa > Chordata > Actinopteri > Perciformes > Trachinidae > Echiichthys > Echiichthys vipera. The sequence continues at coordinate 24,674,768 of NC_139825.1, read as the reverse complement.
AAGGATCAGAGTGACAATAAGCTAACATAATCAAACCAAAATAAAGCTAACATCAAATAAATCAAACAATAACTAAGTGTGACAGAGTGCAACAGAAATTGTGGTTAAGCGTAAGTTTATACAATATATAATACGCACTGTGCAGTTTAGCAGCATGTAGAAATAAAATAAGTACAAACTAAATAAGTAAGTAAGTTAGTTACAGTAAACCACAGGGAAGTGTAGCAGCATTTCTGACTGAAGTAAGTTACAATCACCTAAATAAAGTGATGCAGTGATGATATAAAGTGACAAAGTGACATTTTCTCAGGATACAGTGTCTCCACTGTTCCTTACCTGACCGGGGGATATGAATTATACAGTTTGATGGCCGCCGGAAGAAAAGACTTCCCCTGGCGTTCAGTGTTACACCGGGGGAGAATGAGTCTATGACTGAAGGTGCTTCTGCTGGAGGTCAGCAGCTGGTGGAGAGGGTGAGAGTTGTTGTCCAGGATACTGTGCAGTTTAGACAGCATCCTCCTCTCAGACACCGCCACCAAAGAGTCCAGTTTGACACCCAGGACGGAGCCAGCCTTCCTGATGATCTTAGTGATTCTCTTGGCATCTGCTGCCCTCAGTCTGCTGCCCCAGCACACAACAGCAAAGAAGATGGCACTGGCTACCACCGACTGATAGAACATCCTCAGCATGGTGTAACATACATTGAATGACCGGAGCCTCCTCAGGAAATAGAGACGACTCTGGCCCTTATTGTAAACAGCCTCAGTGTTCTTGTACCAGTCCAGTTTGTTGTCCAGGTATACTCCAAGGTATTTGTAATCCTGGACAACATCCACAGTCACGCCATTGATGGAGATGGGTGTGGGGGCAGATTTACTCCTGCGGAAATCCACCACTAGCTCCTTAGTCTTGGTGGCGTTTAGAATCAGGTGATTAGCTGCAAACCTCAGAGAGGAGCTGAAATTCTGAGTTGTGTACAGGGTGAACAGAAAGGGGGATGGAACAGTTCCCTGTGGAGCTCCAGTGCTGCAGACCACAGTGTCAGACATGCCATCTTGCAGTCTGATATACTGTGGTCAACCCGTTAAGTAATCCGTAATCCAGGAAACCAGGGGAGGGTCCACCTGCATCGCCGTCAGCTTACATCCCAGCAGAGCAGGCCGGCTGGTGTTGAACGCACTGGAGAAGTCCATGAACAAGATTCTCACTGTGGTTCCCGGTCTGTCCAGGTGGGCGCAGGCACGGTGGAGCAGGAAGATGATAGCGTCCTCCACACCTAGTCTCGGCTGGTAGGCAAACTGTGGAGGGTCCAGTGATGAGCTGACCAGGGGCCGAAGAAGTGACAGGGCCAGCCTCTCCAGGGACTTCATCAGGTGTGACGTCAGCGCCACCGGTCTGTATTCTTCGGAGGTGCTGGGACGCACCTTCTTCAGTACTGGTACCAGGCAGGATGTCTTCCACAACACAGGGACCTTCTCAAGACTCAGGCTGAGGTTGAAGATGTACTGCAGGACACCACTCAGCTGGGTCTTCCATATCTTGTGTTTAAAACCACCAACCCACCTCACTGTGTTGTGTGTAATGGATTATGCTTTACTTACACAACTTTATACCACTTAGGAATAACTATATTACATTAGACAATCTTAGCTTGTGGCAATGCAAGCATATATGAATAAATTTCCCCTGTGGACTGGACATTATTATGTGTTCAAGATGCAGCTCGCTTCAGCAAATGCCTCATACTCAGCAGCAAATTAAATTAAAATGACCAATAGGGGTTACAGAATAGCATGAGCCAAGGTAAACACAGGTTTTTTTTTGTTTCTAGCATGAGAGCAAACCATGCATCGTGTTTTAATTAACATGTAATTTACATTCAGTGACTCAGAGATCATAAACACATAACTATAGTTATGGTCTGAAAGGGGTTAAAACAAAGGTGTGATGAGCATTTTGGCAGCTCCTCATTAAGAGCGAGTAAAAAAACGTTAACCACACTCCATTTGACAACAACATTTGCTCTTAAATTATAGGCACACAACTCTGATTTACTCCCTCTACTATTAGTCAGTATTTAGTTCTTCATCAGTGCTTTCAGGACCTCTTGGAATTTCTTCAGTGTACTGAGAAAAAAGGAGACAGGGGTTTAAAGAGGCCAGTGTTTAAAACCGCTGAGTGCTTCAGTCTGAGGGTGAATACAGGTTTATTTAGACAGACAGTATGTGAAAAATGATGTGCTTTTTAAAAAAAACATGTTCCAGTAGAAATCCAAGTTACAAGTATGAACCTGAGCATAATGAGTATAATATGTCCCCTTTAAAGTAAAAATATTTTTCACAAATCATAGCTCAGGCCATGTTTGATTTAGCTTTAGTGGTATGGATAACTTGAGACAGAATCCAACCAACATATGCATTTAGCCATACTTAGGAGAAACTATAAATGTTTGCAACACATAATAAACACAGAATAAAGCAACACAAATGGTTTGAGAATACTCTGGGACCACAGCTGCGGCACCTTACAAGGACATATTTTGCATGAAGTATCTCATGAAACACATAAGTTGTTATGATTTTCCTCTACGTGGTCTCATGGGAGGGCTTATAAATAGCACGCCACTTTTCATGACTTTCATGACTTTTCGCGTGCATGTCTACGCATATTAAGCTTTCCGCGTGTCATTTAACGCCCGTAGTTCCCCAGGGTTAGGGTTAGGGTTAGGGTTAGGGTTAGGGCATTTCACGCCTGTTATTTCAGCCATCCTTCACATGAAATATTGATTTAAAAACAACCCTCGGACAGAAAGCTCCACCACAACACGTGGGTTTTCCCTCAATGACATTTGTGCGTCAAATGACAACGCCATCTCTGCACTATACAAGTCAATTGAGACTACATGGCGTGAAATGACACGCAAAAATCATGAAATGCGTTGTAATTATACGCGAGATGGCTTGAGAGAAATAGCGTGTCATTCACACGCCTTTTGGTGATACCAGGCTGTTTACTTTGCCAACCAGGATGGTCTTGTTAAATTCTTTAATGACAACAACAACAATAACAACGACAACAACACTGGAGCTTAAGAATATATATATATATATATATATATATATATATATATATATATATATATATATATATATATATATATAAACACACACACAAACAGAAGTTTTTAATACTTGTTTAATTCTGAAATGTTATTTTTAATTGTTTAGAGCACGTTTTTTTTAAATACCAAGGCACTTCAACAGAAACTTTATTTTGTGAAAAACAAAACAGTGAGAACAATTAGAGAACACTTTCAGATACCTCCCAGTTAGTGGTGTTAACCTGGCACCTGGTGAAAATTTACTTAATTGTTTGACACACTCTATTTATCTGGCAGCTCTCCTGGTTACTTTGCACTTCAGTGATGAGAGGATGTTCAATGTATTTGTGTCTGATGGGAAACATTATGTTTGGTGTAGGACTGAGGGACTGTAGGACTAAAGACTGAGGCAAACGGGAGTGAGAGAGAGAGAGGGTAAGACACATGTTCATATGTTGCACAGGTGATTATGTTGATGAGATTCAGGTGGTTTGCTTTCTGAGGCATGGGTGGTGGAAGAGGGGTGTGGTCCTGTTCCTGAACCTCAGTTATAAAACTACATTAGAATAAATCTTTATTAATTATAATTTGTTCCCTAATTATGATATCAAGTTATATGTACATATACAGTACAGTATATACCGTATATATATATATATATATATATATATATATATATATATATATATATATATATATATATATATATATAGTTCATACTCAATGAGGGTTATTAACCACAATTACATAAAGCAATCCAGTGCAAATGCACTTTTTTTTTTTTGCTAAGATGAGCTATCTTAACCTGCAGGAAGCTACTAACAAGCACAACATTGTCACACTGCCAAACCCACCTCCAGGGCGGTATGCTCTCTCCCTCTCTCTTTCTCCCTATCTCTCTCACACACTCACACTCACACTCACACTCACACACAGACACACACACACACACACGCACACACACACACACACACACACACACACACACACACACGCACACACACACACACCGTGAGGAATTAAGTGCATAAGACCACCTTCACTCAGTCTTAATTAAAATGAGAGTCTTTTCAGATTAAACCTGGAACTATATAGACCAAAAACAAGAATGACAGTGCAGAGGTTACATTGTTGCTTCAGAATGACAGAGCAGTCTTTACTGGCAGGTAGTGTGAGTATGTACTGGGTTGCCACTGATGTGCAGCTGTCGGCATCACTGAGCCATAGCAGGGATAAACAAAACCACCGCTGATTTCTCGATTAAAATGTGCGAGTATCACAGAATATATGCAATTCTGTATGTCTCTTTTTGTCTCCAACTCACACACGTTTACAACCAATAGACACACACATACACACATAACAAATTTGTAATTTCCACAAATTAGGTTCAAATGAACCAGTCTTGAATCTATTTAGAACTGTCCAACAATATGACAAGAATTGAGCTTGTTAGAAAAAAACTGCTCTTCCCTCTACTGCTTCTCAGTTGTCTGACTGTCCAGCAGCAGCTTACCTCTCATTAAAAGAGCACAAAGCCTCCTTAACTGCTACAGTTTGAGATGAACAGCTTATCATTTTCCTTTCTCAAACCATGCTGTGCGCATAAACTGCAGCACTATCTGGACATGATGTTGCATTCTTGTGAGGCTTCCAATTTGTTCTTGTCAGTCAAGTCTACCTGATGTGGATTTCTTTCAAAGCCTGATTTAAATTTTGAAAAAAAAAAAAAGTGTCACAGAGGACACAGAAACAAAACAAACACAAACTGACAAACTACTTTTAATGACCAACTCCACCACTGGAGTTGTGAACTCAGCTTGCATGGGTTGTCATGGGCCATGTATCCTGGAATCAACTTTAAATCTTATTAGTTACACAATCTTGTCATTTGTGATGTATTGCATTTAAAATGCATTACAAAAATATTTGAGGAGTTATCGGTCATAAAGAGATGAGCAGAATTGTAATCAACTGGGCACTGTTCTCCATTAACATACATTTGCATCTGCCATAGTCATATCACCGTGCCTTCAATTATTGGCCAGTGAGAAACAATTTTTCTGTTTGCCTGGATCAGTGAACATATATGAACATAAGTCATTGCTTCCTTCCCCAAGGAGGTTATGTTTTACGCTCTCTGTGTTAGTAAGTGTGTTTTCGTCTGTCACCTCAGCAGAATTACGGAAAAAACTTTCATGAAAGTTGGTGGAGAGGTATAGCATGGGCCAAGGAAGAACCCATTAAATTCTGCAGCAGATCCGAATCACGGGACAGATACACAAGTTGATTTTCACTTTTGTTAGTATTGCAAGATAGGGCTTTTGTACTGCATTCATGTGAAAAATGTCTGGAAAAATGAGCTCAGATTGGAAAAAAGTCACACTGCATTAACATTGTGAAATAGGGCTTGGCACAAGTTTGTGCTCTCCAAATTTGCTTCTAATTACTGTGGGGTTTTATTTATCACAACCTGAAAGAAAGGTAAACAACCACAAATAAACAATTCATAAATAGATGAATAGTTGATATTTGATTAAACATGTAACTCAAATGAATTTGAACTATACTGCGTACAAAGAGAATCCCTGAAATGATCGTAGTTTTTCCACATAAACAACCAGTAAGTTAAATCAGTATTGAGGACTGTAAATGTCCCATTTATCTGACTAACCATCCATCCACCTTGCCAAAGCATTAATAGAACCTGATGAGGATGAGCTTTTAGCTTTGCCAAAGTACAAGTTTGGTGTTGCCAGCTCTTGCCATGTAGAGGGAGATTTTGCAGTAATTGCCATGAAAATCCTCCAGCTCTGTCCTGGTTTTTTAGACACCTAAATGATGCCAGTCAGGATTTTACAATCCAAGGTAACAGACTCTATGTTCACTGCTTGAATTGGCTTGTGTGCCAGTGTGCAGCACTTACAGGTATAACCATGCATTAAAGCACTGGTCCTCAATGAAATCATATTGGGGGAAAAAAAATAAATACACAAATGTGTAGCATGTTCGGCAATACCAGGGCTTATATTTTTATATTTTAAATATTATACATGTTCCAATACTTTCTCAAAAATTGAATGTGTATTAGTGGATATAAAACATGTATAACCTTATTTGCATATCCATCTATTACAAGCAGTATAAATTAAGACAGATAAGAATTCCCTTTGTTTTCACATTTGACAAAAGTTCTGCTTTTACCTCTTTACCCTGTGTAGTGCTCATGCCATGAGTGTGTTTAACTTTTGTGCATCCCTTTAAAAAGTTGCTCTGATGTGCTCAGAGGATAAAAATGTCTGATTAAAAAAACCAAATTAAAATGATATATTATTGTCCACTTTCACTAAGTTAAATCTTTTTAACCAACTTTCACCAAATAGTCATTCATTTTCCTAATTTAACAGTTTAAAAGTTTGTTTAACACAAAAAGTTAATTATTTTTTGTATACCAAGTGCTATGGGATTTAAAAAAAAATTCAGTTTGAGATGTGTCAGTAATTAGCAACATTTATTTTGATGCATTGAATACTTTTGTGTAGTGTCAAATTAAAAAACAGAGAAACTCTTGTTAGCTTAGGGGACAAAAATGTCTCCTTACTAATAATAATATTAAAATATAAGATATATTTTTTAACCATCAGTCCTTATCATAACTAAAACTAAATATCATAATTTTAACACTTTAAATTAAACTTTGTTGATACAAATGTCACTGTTTGTTTTTATGAAAAACACCATCATCATCCATCATCTGCAACTGCTTGTCCCTGAAAGGGTTGCAGGGGGCTGGAGACGATCCCATCTGAGAGCGTGATCACACTATCCTTTTGGCCGCGGCCAAAACCGGTTTTTCAGCTAAAGTCTAGTACCTTTAAGTAGTGTGAGCGCACCCGCTCCGCGCTCAACTGGGGCCAGCTGGGCCGCCACGGCCCGGTTGAAAGAGGTGGGCTTTAGCGGAGCCGTTTGCACATGTACGAGCGCGAGCGTGCGCACGTGTACGCGCACGAGCACGAGCCCTACGGCAGTAGCGTTATGTCCGCCTGTTCGGACATGTAAATAGAAGGACGGACCATGCGCGGACATTTAACAACAACAACAATGGTGGTGAAAGGTTCACGTTGTGTTTACTGCAGATTTGGTCGGATGAAAATATTCAAAAACAGTCGACAAGACGCACAAAAACTCCGAGGTCTACGGAAAGATTTGTAAACAAAGCCACACACACGCGATCAATGCGTGTGACGTGTTACGGCTTGAAGGCGTATGGACAGCAAGAAGCATTGGCCGAGGCCCAGGTAGTGTGAGTACAAACGGGGCTGGGGCGCGGGGGGGAGAGGGAGGGGGGACAAGTACCCTAAAGTCCGGGTCTCGGTCCGGGAGGATAGTGTGAGCGCGCCCTGACACTGGGTGTGAGGTCAGGTACCCCCTGGACAGGACGCCAGTCTATGGTAGGGCACATAGACAAACAGAGATAGACAACCATTCACACTCACATTCAGAACCTGGTGAGAACCCACTCAGGGAGAACATTATCTAACAATGATCAAAACTGTGACAAGCTTCAGCTGCTTGATAACGAGCAGAGCATTAGACTGCAGGTATGAGGGAGGAACCTAAAACATGCAGGAGCAGGATTGGACACCCCCTGTAACAGACTAACAATTAAGAAATCTGTCCAGACGCCGGATGCAATAGCAATTGTGGCTCTTATCTATCATCAACAATACTCTCTTGGCTCAAAATCCAAAAGTTGTATTGAAAAACCTATTTTACTGTGAACGACAGGAGACTTTACTGAAGATACTGACTTTGATGTTTACATCAGCCTGATACAATATAAAGTCAAGGCAAAAATACAAAGGGCCATTCAGAGATCTATTGGAAAAGCCAATTTAGATTTGTATTGTCTTCCGTTGTGTCACTGTCTCCATCTATCAGAGTCAACTGTCGCAGCCCTGGTTTCCATAGTGACAGGCAGACAGCAATCATCATCAACATCTTTTAATTGAGAAAAAGATGAGTCCAATGTCCAAAATATGACTCTGCTAAATGCGTTGATATCATGTTGATGTTTGTGGGGTCAAATATGTGAGAACCAGAGCAGGTTAAAAACCTGGATGTCTGCTGTAAACCAGACAATTTCCTGTCTCAGTTTGGATTCCAGCCAATGGGCAACTGGTGGGCACTTTTGTCGCTTGGAGGCTCATGGGGACAAATCTGTATGCCTGTTGAATCAGGTAGTAAAATGTATGCGACCAGCACAAATTTTCCATTGTTTTGACCTATACTGGTGTAAGAAGAGTGGGAGATAGAGCAAGATTTTTTCAGAAAGTTTTACAGCTCCTCCGCACTCTAGGTCTGAACATTCCACCACATAAACAACCATTATAATCTTAAACGGCCTGAAAATGTAACGAAACCAAAACTGTGATTTTGTGAAAACTGATTGAACTGGTTTTCTACGTTAAAGTATGGCGAATTGTTGTAGCCCCAAAGAGGGGTGGTTTTGAGCTTGGTCCATGATGATTTCCAATTGTTGTGTATGTGGAAATCTAGCACTGATTTTTGCGATTTTTGTCAAAACAGCTTGGCAAATCTTTAACAAAAGACACAGCACATCATTTCCTATCATTATGCACATTTTGGTGTATTTTCTTTGCATGTGTTGGCAACGCTGTCAGAGTAGATGTGAATTACTACTGTAGGAAAAGAACTCCCATTTCAGATAATATACAATCCAATTGTTACTAATCATAATTTTAATTTCATCAAACATGGCAATGCTCCATAAAAAAGCAGCACTGCCCCTAGTTATTTACCTTAAAATAGTATGTATTTACTTCATGGGCAAAAGAAAATGGTTCATTCTAGTATAAAAAGTAAAAAATAAATTTTTGGCAGAGCTCTACATTGAAAGTTGGATAATTTAATGCGTAATTTTATGCTGCAATGGATGAATGAGAATCAGTGATACAACCTAAATGAATGAGAAAGTAGAAAGAGACATGATCTTCGATGCAAGTTTCAATCAGTGTTTGCTGAAATTTAAAATAAAAAATTGTCCTGGTATATGGATGGCTTAAGCTGCATGTTTTCATCCTCCTAGGTAGAAAATAATATTAAACTGGGGCGGGGGGGGGGGGGGGGGTTGCAAGTGAGTTATAAAAGGATCGAGGGTCGGCTTGATCTGTTCATATTTAATTTAATGACAGCGCAAACATCTAAACAAACCGGCATAAGAAAAGCCTCTTCCGTTACCAAAGCAACACTACATTAACTGCCGTGCACCACAACGTCACAGTTGCTGTGGCAACATTAGTTCCATTATATAAACTATATATGACGAGCATGGGTGGCTTATGTAGTTAATACTACGTATATACATACATTTCCTTTTTGGAGGTAAGCTCTAATCTGCTGCAGAACTCTCCAATTATCTTTACAAAGATCACAAAGGCAATGTATTTTCATTATGAGCCTTGTGGTCATAGCCAATTCAAAGATCACCAGCTTAGTGTCTACATTTCACAGACACTCATCAATCTCTGCTGCTCCAAAGCCTTGACTCAGACCACAGTTGTGCAGCCTGTGCAATAAACCTTGTCATGACTGACATTATTATCCAAATTCAGCGCCTTAAATACTGAAAGCAGCCCGCTTCTGCAACCATGAATTATTGTCTGTCATAGAGGTGACCCATTTTTTTTTCAGAGCAGCAAGGAAATGTAATTTGGAAATCGCATACTTTGACAAATTAATCAACACTCTCCCTCGTGTAAGACACTTGACTGACTTGAGCATATGCCTCTGGCTAATTTTACTGAATGACAGTGCCTTGCTCATTCTCTGTTTCCACCTCACTTTCTAGTACAGGATGATACTTGATTAGATCAGAGTGGAGGCAAAATTAACCAAAATACCTTATTTTGTGGGTTAACTGTGTTTATGGACTGTTAAAATTAAACGAAATATTGTAATTTATTTTGAAAGAATTTGTTTTAATTGAGAGAAAGTGTGTGAAACCATAAAGCTTTTTCTTGATAAAAAAATTCTTAAACTAAAATACTTTAAAAAAAAAAAATTTAATTGAAATGTTAAATCTATAGATTGAAAACAATAACAATATGTATTATATTCATCTTACAAATCTTTAAAATACTAAAATATGAATAATAATTGAGGTAGTATCTATCTCTATTGTTACATGTCAACTTTAGTGAGTAAATGCTACTGGGCCTTTTTACACAGCAGACAATTTTATTTGTCGAAGAAGAAGAAGAAGAAGAAGAAGAAGAAGAAGAAGAAGAAGAAGAAGAAGAAGAAGAAGAAGAAGAAGAAGAAGAAGAAGAAGAAGAAGAAGAAGAAGAAGAAGAAGAAGAAGAAGAAGAAGAATCATAGGCCACCTTGTGGCTATGCTTTTAATCCTGTTTAGTACAGGTTTGGTCTCATGGTCAAACAAATCCGAATAAAGCTGTAAAACATCTGAAAGAATCAGAGTGCTAATCTGTATTTAGTTAAACAACTGCTAAATGGATGAACGTGCTCACATTGACCCACAGTAGACTAGCTGAATACTATCCCTCAGAGAACTCAACAAAGAGTGGAGTGATCTAAAATTATCCTCAGAAAATAAAAATAAAAGAACAATTGGCCTTCAAGGTGATATACTTTATTGGGCCAGAGGGTGAGCCCCTCCATTCAAACATCCACTGCACTGATACAATCTAACACAGTTTCTCTACCAAGTCTAGTTGAGTGTGATGCAAAAGACACAAAAAAATCACCATATTAAGTTAAAAAAAAATTATTGGCAATAGTCATAGTGGTTGAATATGGAGGATGGTGACATTGAATTCTGGCTTCTCACTTTGATCCGTCCAGACACTGTTAAGGTGACTTGAACAGTACCTGTTTAAATTTGAAGTAAACTAGGTCACAAATGAAAAAGCGAAACAAGCGTGTAGCTGCTAAGTGTGGTTTTATGTTAATAGTTTATGGGGCAGGAAAGATAATGTTAAAACCCCCTAGCACATGACCTAATCCCATTTACAAATACTGATACAAAAATGGTTCATAAAAGATTGTTGAATGCAAATATGACTTGATAATAAGTATATGGCAATTAAAACTAGTCCTTTTAAATAGCACAAAAGTAGCAGAATTATCTTTGCCTCAATAAGGCATGAAAATGTTTGGCATAACAAGAACATTTTCAAAAATCATGACATTGTGTAAAACGTAGACATAACATGTCAATCATACAGCAGTCAGTCTGTTGTCCCTGTTGAAGTTCAGTATATGGATGGATGTAGGTACAACACTGGATGTAGACCTTCTGTTTCTGAGGTGTATGGATCTAAATTGACGTCCGGAGGGCATGAAGTTGTAGTAGTTGTTGATTGCATGTGTGGTGTCTTTAGCTAATTGTGAGGCCTTATTTACTATCAGTTTCTTATGATGCTGAGGTGCCCCGTTTCCACTTGATGATTTTCCTGATGAGTATTACATCCTGTATAGGGAGTTCAGGATGATAGTGCTCATGCCTCCAAACCATGTCATGATATTGACAGTCAGTATGGATTCCACAAAGGATCTGTAGAAGGCCTGCAGGACTGATAACTAGACCTGAAGTGTCCTCATCTTCCTGAAGGTTTAGACATCGCTTGCATTAAGGGAGCATCAGCTCACCACTGACCTTAAAGGTGAGCTTAGTAGTAGTGCCAAGGTATTGGCTTGTTGTCTGGTTATTTACCTCCAGAGTCTCTGCAGTGGGCTGGTCCCTCATGAAATTCACTAGCATTTTTTTGGTTTTGCTGGGATTTAGGTCCAGTAGAGAAATAGGGTCTCTTCACTTAAATGATCACTCATATCAGTACATATACATATATATATATATATATATATATATATATATATATATATATATATATATATATATATATATACATATACTGTATATATATATAAAAAGCTACAAAAGCAAGAAAGGGGGAAAAAAACAGATGAAGCTTATTTTCCACTGTGTCTTTTGAAGAGCATTTGATTGATATTCCTCATAACTTAGCTATTGAAATGTGTTTGATTTCATGCTAGAAACGTAAGCAATGCACATAACAACTAATGTTTCAGCTTTGGATGTAAGTGGCTTTGATATACTGCACAGTATATATGGCCTTCTGGGAAACCATTCTCTACACTGTCTTGTAGTGATTCAATCTTTTACTTTGAAATGAGCTTATGCTTTAGTGATGATGAGCATTAGGAAGAGAGGCAGACTGGATCAATACAAATTACAGTAGAAGTCAGCTGCTGTATGTTTGATATACTCTGAGATGCATTTTAGTCTGACAACTCATCTGTAAGGGTACCTCACTGCTTTCCTCCTTCCCCCAGAAAACAAACTCTGAAACAAAGCTGAAATAAAATGCTGTGCAAATGCAATAATCATCAGTTATGGTAATGGCGATTTAAAAAAAAATATGGACTCATTCATTCACTCATTGCATTCATCATAACCAAATGTTTTAGGAATATTAGCAAAATAAATGTGGTCAAAGACAAAAACAGCTTGTGTTACTGTTGCTCTACAGTATAGCAAAACTAACATTGTCTACACTAATTGATGGTGTGACTGACACGAATGAATACATTCTTTTCAAATATAATGAGGGAATAATTAGTCATAATTAAGTAGGCTATCAAGCACTGATTTATTAACTGATTTCTCCATACTGGCTTTGTCATGTGTTCACTGCATGCCAAACTTTGTTTTTAATGATTCTGTCTGTCCCAATCAGTGTCACAAATTCAATGAAATTTTTCTGTGCCATGATCAGCTGGCATTGTTTCTGTCACGATTCTACATTAAATGTTATAATAAAGCATTTTGTCGACAAAATACACATTAAACACGAAGCAAGAGTAAAGTAACTTTCAAAATAAAATAGTTTTGATAAACTTAACCGAAACCCAGGACTATGACATTACTTACTCTTCACTGAATAAAGCCAAAACACCTCAAACCACACACAAGATTTGGGTTTAACTATCTCAGGTTGATTATACTTTGCAGAGTTGAAACCATCTTGATAGGTGCATAGGTAATAATTTTGACTTATATCTGTCATACATATTCCCATATAGACATCTGTTATATGACACAACCAACAACGTTTGAGACGTAGTGACCAACTTATAGAAACTATAGTAAATTTGGCTTCTTCTTACTATGAAACTTTTCATTATTCATTCTCAAAATGTTTTAAAGAAAGAAATGCTAAGTTTTTCCTACAATATCAGAAGAGCTTTTTTGGTATTACTACACAAAAAAACATGAATATGCAAATGAGGACAGTCAAGTGATATTAAACAATGTAGTGGTGCTTGTTCAAGAATAATAGAACTCACAGTGGGTGTGACTGGACAGATTTCTTTTGTTCTATATCCATAAATAACTGAGACCACATTGTGTTTGAAGTCAGATACATGCAAAAAAATGTTAATAAGCGGTAAGCCATAGCGTTGTACTTCCGGATGTGGCCTCCCTCAGAAGCTAATTAAAAAGACATCTTTTTGATCTCATAATAGCCCTGCTGCCTGGATAAACAAAGTGAGCGACAATGACACAATAATGGATTTTTGCATTTCAATAGAAGATACAACTTTAATACAGGTCTATTTTTAACTGTTTTCCAAGCATCTTTAGTTAAGATATTTGTTAAAACATTCCATATCACACTCTATGAACCTCATAATTATTGTCTCTTTATGAGAAATGGTTGCTTTTGTTCTTGAGGAGTTCAGTTCTGAGACTGGAGAGTGAAGAGTTAAGCCAAAACCAATTTTCCATTCTGCACAAGAGTAGCTCACTGCCCTGTAGTCACCTAACTCTGCGTTGATTGACTTGAGATAGTGTGATGAAGACAGCAGATAGCACATGAAATAAGAGGGCTATTGGGAAATTTTGAATAGTGAATTGAAAGCAGATTGGAACATTTTAAAATAAAAACAGCTAGAATTGAATAAAAAATACATGCACTCTGTTGTTAAAAAAATAAGCAGGAAATGGTGATGGAAAAGTATACAAATAGAAATAAATCACGGCAGGCCTACTGAAACTCATGGTGCTGCAATAAGCCCCATGCAAGTTAGAGCAGCATTACTATGGCACAAAGTAGACTAATGTCGATAGGCTTGCAGTTAAACAGTTATGTGCGAATATTCAATGTTATTTCCCTCCAATTACTGATTTGATTAATTGAAAGTGATATTGAGACCGCAGACCATATATTTTTCTCATCTAGGGTTAAACAGACATTTTGGCTTGACATCCACAAATGGATAAAACAAAATATCTCATAATTTCAAGCTTCTATCTCCAGAGACAATGTTACATATAGTATAATACTGCAAAACACAAAACGATCTGTTGTAATGTATTTCTATTTCTGGCAACATTTTTCATCCACAAAAATAGAATACTGAAATAATCCCCCAATTTCATTTTTTTCTCAAATTGATTTCAAATATACATTCAGCACTTGGTAAATGAAAAAAAAAGTCACAAACAATATATGATATTGTATAACACTTCCCCACTGTGTCAACTGAATAACTGTGAAATGAAAACTGTATTTCCCCTTTGAGAGGACATTGGTTGCTGCTGGCTACAGTAGCGTCAGGTAACCATGGAGACATCCTGTGTTAGCTCATTGCAATTTCCTTGTTAGCTAACTTAGCTAGCTAATTGTATGTCCTACAACTGCGTCGATATTGTATGGCTTGGTTTGGCTTTTTAGTGTAACGTTAACGCTTCAAACGCTTTGGGGTTATGTAACTAATAGTAAAACAATATTTTATCTGGCCTGGGTAAACCATAATTAGTAAGTAACCATAGACTGTATAGTAGATACCGTAGTAGGCTAACACGCACATCGATATTATTTCCCAACCGTTAACGTGACGTAAAATGTTCAGGAATAATTATCAGGTAACGTTAGTTTGATTTAAACTTTGACCTGTCTAATATGAGCTTTAGTTTGGTGTAACATAACATGACCTGCAGGCTAAATCTTGAAGGCTGTTTCTCGCAGGGTGGAGCTGTTGTTGAGATCTTCACTGGACAAGGACAAGACCCTGTAGCAAAATGGAAACTGTGTGGAGGTCCGTCATCCATACGTAAGGTGAGTTTTCAAAGCTGCTAGTTTACCTTTTAGCCCCTTCTTATGGTGATGAAATAATCGATTTGTATTATGTAACTTAAATTGTAACAACCGCTGTATATATTTCCACAATGCCCCTAACACTTGGCTATATGTATTATATTTTGCACTGATGCTGGCATCATTTCAGTCTGTACAGTTGTTTGCTCTGTTTTGTTGTCTCTGTTTCATATAACTTCCCTATGTGCCCTTGAATTGGAGCTTGAATTGTATTGAATTGAATTGAACTGGCCTCATGTCCTTTAGTCAAACTGGCACCGGCCTGGTTAGACAACAACAAAAACAATCTAATTCAGTCCAATAAACATGATGCCGTTAACAAGGTCTGAATGATTACCACAGGGCTTAGTTTAAACCCCTAGATGAAGCACAGTGCATCAATAATTGAACTTTAAGCTGTAATCCCAATTGTTCTATATTGTACAAGTTCCCATGGCTGTCATCATTTAACCTCTTAAATCAGATGGACTGTAAAGATTACCACTTGAAAATGTTGGATGCCAGCACACTTTACAATTTGTTTGAGAGATCTGTGATCAAAATGAGGAAACCTATGTAATCAGTAAATTGCATTATCAGAGAACAAGCGTAACTCTTTGTGATCATTTTAATGTCAATGCCAAGAACTTGATACAAGTTTCATTCGTTCTTTTTTCATAATAGATTTTCATATAGGCTTATATATCCTTTCCATTTCAAACCTCATATATGCCCACCCAAAACATGTGGAGTCTGCTCTCAACAGCACTGTTCACCATAACTTAGCAAGACTGAGCAAGGTCTGTATTATTTCTTTCCTTAGGAGTACAATAAAGAAGTCAAAGGGTTTGTTTACTGTCTGGAGGGAAGCAGCCAGACAGTAAAGATGCAGATGCCAGAGAATGGGAAACTCTCTCGTAAGTAACCACATTTGCAGCCATTTATAAATTACATTTTGTAATGTTGCTCTCATGTTAATGGCAATTCACTTCTTCACCTTTTCTTAGTTGGACTTCTGCAAAGATTCTTGGTGCTTCAAGTGAATATTCCCCAGTACAAAGATTTTTCCATTGAGCTTGTGTAAGTACAGCAAGCTCAATGTTTCTTTTTATTCTTTTTTATACTTAATGGTAACTCACCTTGAACAACATTTGTGAGTGTTTGCTATTCCAGGTCTCCATAAATGTTTTACTCTTTGGTCGATCAAGGACTTTTATTACTTATGGTGCACCTCAATATGGTAGAGTAAATTAGCACCTTGTTATATACAAGAATAATTAATATTGTTATATATTCAGTGAAATATCGAAAATGATCATTGGATCACAGTGACCATTGAAAAAATATCAAAAGGCAGCATGTTTGCATCTAGTTCGAATAGCAATGAAGTAATGTACTGCATCATTTATGATAAATATATTGTTAACTTGCTACAAAGAAGGCTTTTATCATACCAGCCACAATGAATTCTTCAAGTTTATTTACAAAAGAATAGGCCAGATTTGTAAAACATAATGCAATATGTGGATTTTTATTGATAGAAAGAAGAATGCCACTGTGGGTTTATAATGTTCTTATGATCAATACAACACAATGTATTATGCAATCAAGACTCTACAGAAGTCTAAGTTGTAGTTGGAGTCTTTTTGTTTGTGCTCAAAACCCCTTATGTGTGAATTCATTTCATGATAAAATTCAATTTGTCAGACTCTGGCTGTGGTACTGTTTACGGTATTCTGTATATGGCTCTCTTTAGATTTTGCGAAGGAGATGTGTGAAGTTGAAATAAATTTTCACTAAAAAAGTTACTTACCTACTTTTTTACTCACACACAACATACGTTGAAGAACCCCGGTAAATATCTCTTCTTCCATTAGAGTGTGTCATGACAGCTGATTTCACAGCACTAGATAATAGTGAAATTACCTTTAAGAGCTTACCTTACAGACCAATGAAGATTGTGACTCTCTCTGGCTAGGACTTCTTCCATTGATGCTTGTGATAATTTATGTTTTGTTGTCTGTTTTTCACAGGATAACTGATTTAGAGCACCTGAAAAGGAGACTTCACGTATCGACAGTACATAAAGAGTTGTTTACCACACATTTGCATGCAAAAATACCTTTTGTAGGATTAAAACACAGTATTGTGAGTATCTAACTCATCCTTTTTTTTAGTATTTTTAGATTTGTTTTCCTATCTTTTTGTATGTATTGAGCTGCATGTGTAAGAGATCCTTTTAACGACAAAATCATATTGTTTCTGTTGTCTCAGTGGTCTACTTTGTGCATCGACCTTGTATCATTCACCGGTGAACTGTTCAAGGGTTTTTTGACACTGGATGGCATCACTGTGTTTGCTACCTGTAAAGTCCGCAGAATCTTCACCATGAAAACAGAGCCTACAGGAATGTCAGGTAATGGTAATAATAATGTAAAAAAAGAGCTTTATCAGCTTACCTTTTTAAGGTCCCATATTATTATCTTTAGTTTCATACTTAATGTTCAAAAACCACACTTCTCATACTGTCTGTCTGAATAGTCCTGTATTCAACCTCTGTTTGAAATGCTCTTTTTTAGCATCTGTCTCTTTAAGCCGCCCTCCCGAAAAACAAAACAAAACAGTGTGCTCTTGGTCAGCGTTTTTACGGGTCTTCCAGGACTGCGCTCTGAGTCTCTTCACTGTCATTGCAGCATTGCATGCATGACTGAAACAGCACTGCAGCCGCACTTTATACCTATATAGTATAATTGTAAAATCACAACCGTACAGAAGTCCTAACGGCTCAATTTATGAATACAGGCTTTTTGCATTTCTCTGTTGATTAAGCGTTTTGATACTTTCACAGTATTTATACAGCACCTTAACCTTCTATATGATTTAAAAAGACTCACTTATATGTGTCCCTTAAAGTCATCTTCATGAATGGTGATTTAAGCGAAGTAACTCAGTAGTCTTCATTTTGAGTAGAGTTTATATGAAATTGTATGGAGAGAGAAACAGTTGGTTGTTTTGTGTAAGCTGGCTGAGAGATGAGTGGTAGTTTTTGATTAACTCTAAAATGGCTCAGCAGAGCCAGCAACTGCACTCAGTGATGGCTTATTAGTGCACATCTACACTGCTTGCCATCAAAGACTGCTTGTCATTTGTATATTTCTGTTGATCAAAGTATTTGTTGTATGATGGTACTGAAAGTCATAGTGTTATTTGGTTTATTCTATGATTAGTTTAAATCTGAGATTGTTCTATTTTATTATCTAGATATGTTTCTCAGTGGATCTGGTCTAATGGACTTGATCCCTCGCAGTTGCCAGTTCCCATCAGATGTAAACCATGCCATTCAGGTGTTGAACATGGAGAATTTGCGGAAGGCAAATATGAGGACTGGACTGTTGAGCTCTGACTGTGGTAGGTAAGAGCAAATCACAGTATTGTGAATTGATCAATACACAATGGTAGAGAGTATGTAAAAACTGTACATTTACTCAAGCTCTAATACTCAGAGCTTATTTCATGGCGAATCCTGTCGGAAAATGAACACTATGAATTTTCACAATGTAAAACACTGAGGTCACGTAGTGATGCCCGAAGCGTTGGTTTTGTGCTTGTAAGCAAATGTTACTGCAATTTGAATTAGGATATTCTCAGCAACAAGGAGAAAACTGGTAAAATCTCAAAAAGACAATCAAATTAGTTGAATTTCTTCAAACCAGTCAGTCAGTCAATATTTTGGCATATTACTGTACACCCAACAGTTGTGGGCCACATTGTGCAGTGAAATACTGTATGATCAATTATAATTCCCATTGGTGTGGGCATGTTCTGTTTACTGGGCTTTATTGTTATGCCAGAAGATGCAATAATTTGTATCAATGCCTTGCTCAAAGTGTTGTTTGTTATGTCATTCTTGTTTAGCTTCAGCACAGCAGCAACTAGGTGTTGTCTGTGCAAGGCAATGTGGTTTTGATGCATTATGTGCATACTTTCTTGCTGGATCAGCAGCCTCTCTGTGTTTTAGCACCACCTGATTTACAAATTAAACACTATGCTTGAATACAATTTGGGTATTTACATTTTATGCTACTATATATTTACACTCAACTACTTTTTGGAAGAAAATACTTTTTACCCCACTATATTTATTATTTCAGCAATTGTCTACCAGTAAAACAAATGGTTTTCCACAAAAAGATAATAATTGATTTATTTTCCTTGTGTGAAATACCTGTGGTTCTCACTTTTGTGTTAATTTGCACCTCACCTGTACTCAGAGAGCTGCAATTATGTCCTCATATAAAACGACATGCACCAGTAATCCAGTTCCCCTGCCTCTGTGGCCTTTTTTATCAGTGCTTATTTATTTGTTCTGACAGCTGTCTAAGTCATGTTGAGTCAACCGGCAATGCCCATAGAAGAGAGAAAACCACACACAAGGAATAGCTTTTCATAATTAGCATCTGCATTATTAGCATAACATTCCTAATCATAATTAAAACGATTGCTATTAAAGTAGGCATCCAATTTAACTGTGACGAAGTTGCTTGGTGAATATTGTTGCTTCAGTACCCAACCTGTCAGAAACTGTTAACCATAAGCTACAGCAGTTTCTATTGCATGCAGTAACAAGCTGTGATTATCTTCATACAACAAAGTAATTCTGTTAATTCAAGGTCAATGATTTTTCGTAGATCAAAACCAACGCCCAAAATATATTGTGGTATATCAACTATCATATATCAAATTATATTCCTTATTGTTACCACATTCATTTATGGGCTTCTGCATATTTGAAGTACTCTGAAATTAACACCAAACCTACATCACCTGGGTCTGCTGCATCAAGGACTGTGACTTCCTCTTTTTCTTCTAACTTAGCTCTGTCTGTATCAGTTTGATGTTTCGGTGTGTTTTGTCGAATGAAAGTGTCTGTTCTCTGCTCTGATGAAGATCAGACAGAAAGTGTGTTTTTCCGTTAGCATCAGTGGAGATGGTCCTAATGAGCCCTGGCAGCAGGTTGTGGCCCTATCACGACTCCTTTGGCAGCCCATCATTTTTACAGGATGATATGGAGCAGATTAAAAGATTAAAGAAAAGCACCAGCTCAATCATTTCAGCAGTAGACTCTAATTTATATTTAGCCATTAAACTTAAACCATAAACTGCATGTTGTAATCAGTATAGGCTCTAATTTAAAGTAGAAAAGTTCCTGTTTTAAAAGTTTTCTATTCACAGTAAACAAAAAAAAAAAAAACTTTGAAAAGACTTTGTGGCCAGTGTGGAGGCGTCTTCGCGCTGATCTTTAAATTGCTGAATTGAGGCCTTCACACTGAACTGGCTTTAACCCTGCAATTTCATCTATATAAGAGATGTGACTTTTGTAAATCTGAAGCATAACCTAGGGAAGTGATTATTTTATCACTAACATGACTTACAGCAGACTAAGGAAATCGCTGCGGGGCATGTGCGAATGTAGACTGGAGTGTAGATGTGATACAAAAACTTTTTTTGATCATGAAGCCCATAACACATTGTAAATTTTGTTTAGCAACTTCAGCGTAGAGGATTGTAATGTTAATTGCAACTTCAGTAATATTTGGTCAAAATCAGTTAATTCACAGGGGAAGATAACGGCTCTAAATGCTGTTTTTCCATTCTACCTAATGGGAAGCTGTCTTCAATTAAATTAGCTAAATGAAACGATAAGAATGGCCCAAAAAATTTCCCTGAAAAACTACAACCAACGATGTACTATGCCAATTTCATCCAATCATCCAACCATACTACAGACAGAGTAAGGCTGCATACACTTACACTTATTTTCTCTGGAAATTATGAGAGATTTAAATATCTTGGTAAAAGGTGATAACACAAACATTGCATACGTTGTAAGAAAAGTCCTTAAAGAAAATCTTGACCAAACAACAAAGAGAAATAATGGTCAACTTCTTTTGCAGTTCCTGATCAGTCTACCACTGTCAGATCAACCAGTTATCAACGTCCCAGGCACCAGAGTGATTTACACAGAGCCTCAAGCCCCAGGGTATCAGGGCCACCCCCTCAAACTGGAAGAAAAAGCAGTGCAGCCTCAGACGGAATGGATAGAAGTGTACTCTTTCTCTCATATATCCCTTTTTGTCAAACATTACCATAAGTACAAAATAGAACATGTTGTCTTTGAACTTGTTTTCTTCTTTTGCTGTTCCCTGCAGGTATCCCCATCCAGTAGAATGAAGCAAAAAATTATTGCAGAAAGTGAGAGCATTGCCAAACTGAGTGAGACTTTATCACACGGAGAACCTCCCCACATTCTTCTTGAGGGTAGATTGGAATAAGACTTCATAATGTTTTATCTCATCTGCATGATTCCTGCACATATACATACCCGGGTCATCCAGCCATTACATTATCAAATCACTTTTTTGTAAAATGCACTGCACATACATGGGTCCAAATTCTTGTTTCTGTTGCATGTGCATGCCATACCAATCATCTTCCAAGTTATCTGTCTAATTATGGAAACTGGTACTCTTCCTGGACCCCAATAAGAAGCTGTTAACATGGAAGCAGATAATGGGAAAGAAGACCGTAAGAAAGAAAATTGTTATATTTATAGTCGTAATGTTGTAATGTGGACCCAGGAGCAGGATGCAGAGGTGGATCAGTTATCGCAAAAGACAGATTACTTCCTCATTTTTCAAAAGCATGGTCAATAATAGGTAAGCAGTCAGCGAGGGGTAATAGAGCCAGAAAGGGAGCTGACAGGGAGGCGTGTGTAAGGTGTGTACAACAGTTTGCCTAGGAATGAGTTGTTGGACCAGTATAAATACTAAGTGACTGATAGGAATAAGAAAATGTGAAATTAACTAAAAACTAAAACTAAAAAGTAGTTGAACCCTGGACAGAAATATAGCTGACAAGTTTTTCAGAGAATAACAGTCGAGTCCCATAGCTAGAAAACATTATTTAGAAAGAGCATTGCGTACTAGCTATGCTCACAATGTTGCACAAGTGCTCAGCAATTAATTGTTTATTATGGAAATACCAATATCACCACTTCCCAAATCCTCATTAATTTATAATGCCTCCAAACGTTGTTTCGAGTACAAAGCACGAATAACACTTTTTCTCATTTGCCAACAAAGTAAATCAAGGGGAAGCAGTGTTGGTATGATTTTGTTGGTATGCAGTGAAATGTCATCAACTGATCAGGTGACATGAAAGTGAAAATGTCATTTGCTAATTTTAACTACATAAATGGTAAATTCAGTGACACTGACTTTACCATTTCATTTAGAGAACAAGGAGCTAGAAACTTGATAGAGTGAGTCTAGTTGTCTTTGACTTAGTATCTCTAAATATCTTATGCCCTGTGTGACTGAGAATCTTCATAGATGAAAAATCACTTCTTGTGAATATCATGTGCACCAATGCAAGTGACTTAAAGTGCACTGCTAAAAGTGCACTCTATTCCTCTCATTATAAATCTTCCTGGGCTTAAGAATGTACTTGATTATTTTTGTGCGTCAGTAAAATCATTACATATGAACCAACAAAACAAGAGCACAGCTCTGACCGAGTATAGCATTTATCGTAAGTAAATACATTCTTTGAGCATGACTGAGCATGACTGAATGCAAAAACACACAAATAAAATTAATTAAAGCTCAACATAATGTAGCTGGATGTATTCTTTCTACACTAAATTAATGTAAGAAAATCAGTTGCTGAAATGCCTTCATTAATAGGGATGTTCACAGTGCATAATCAGTTCACATATATGCTTCTGGCAAGATATAATAACATTGTTGTTTGACTGTTTTGTCTTATAAAGCTTTTCTAATGTGCAAAGTACTATATGTACTGTAGGGACACTTTTACGGCCCCACCCCCCAAAAGACAGAGTGTTTGACAAGCAGGGATCTAAAAAGCTACGGGTCTACAGTGCTGGAAGAGAGAGAGTAGCATCATCTGGTAAGCTGAGTGCACTGCATCTTATGTTCTCTATGTTGCAATACACAGTATGGTTTGGTGATTGTGCCGTGGTTTAATATGGTATAAGTGTTACATTCTGGTTTACAGCGTCTCCAGATGATGTACCTGGTAGGCACAGAAAGAGAAGTAAAATCAGGGAGAATTGCACTCCTCCACCCAGTAGGCAAGAAGGCAGGCAACAACCTCTGACTCTACCAGAAAAGACAAAGCACCTAACAGCAGGTGAGACTCATATCTGCTGTGAATAGGCAGGGAGAAGCAACATGGAGACATGCACTTTCAGATGGAGTGATGGGTAAAAAAGAGACAGCAAGACATGGGACAAAATAGAATACTATGCATATTGAGTGATATTGGTGTATTCTTTGCATGTTCAGATTTTACCAAGTATGTCCTTAATACTTGAGAGAAATACCTACTTCTACTTCAAAAATACTGCATGCATTTTAATGAGCCTCATTCTGTGCTGCAAACATCATCGCTTTTGTTCCCCCTTTTTAAATTTTGCATAGCCCACGTCAAGGCCATTTAGAGATTTTTTTTGTACACACACACACACACACACACACACACACACACACACACACACACACACACACACACACACACAGACACACACACACACACACACACACACACACACACACTCACACACACACACACACACACACACACACACAGCATTGTCCTCGCAAAATGAGTGCACATGCTCTGAAAGCTCATTTATGGATGTTTCTCCACAGCAGTAAGCTCCTTTGTTGCAGCCCTGCCCACAGACGGAAAGTAGTTAGTTCATTAATGGTAATGTGGCACATTAAATAAAAGTCAGAGGGACATCTCCTGAGCCCAGGGTTTGCCACACAGTGGGCAATTAGAGAAAGTGATTATACTGTCGAGAGGTTCAAATGTGCTCACTCATTCAGATAGAGGTGCCTCTTTCTTTGATCTCAGGCCTGTCATGGGGTTTAAGGATCCAGTGTGTCTTGCAAGCACACATGAATGGATGCATCTTTCATTACAGGTTTAAAAAGGTTGTACCCATATATTCAGGAACATAATGTAACACTGCAGTGAGGTTTTCCCTTTCTACTTCAACAAAAGTGGAAAAATTCAAAAGATTCAAGCAGAATGGAAGCGATATTTGCTTGGAAAATGTAATTGTAAAGTATGTTTGGACAGAGCTGTCATTTAACTAGTGACAACTTTGCAGTAAAGGCTGTTCTCACTGCTGATTATGTTGTTTATATTGTTATATTCTCATTAAGGTATTAGAAAAGCAAGGCTATTAACAAAACCTACAGAAATGTCAGAAGGGTAAAAATGAATGCTTTCTTTTGGGAAGCAGTGGAATTTATTACAATTCTGCATATTGTTATTATGAATTTGCATGTGCATATAATCAAATTAAATTAGAATTGTATTAGTCACATGATGAAAAAAATATATAATTTGTTCAATGTAATTAGATTCCTATCACTATTCCCTACTCTGTATTCTGAAAAACTTATTCATGTATTAAACACTCAAGGCCTCATTTATTTTATAAAATTCATGTGCAACAGTGTATGTTTCAAAGTCTTGTTTTTGTTTTTGTTCTGTAATCTTTTATTTAGATGAGTGTAGCTGCACTCCTGCCAAGGAAAGTTCAGGAGCTGCTCCCCCACCAGCAGAGTCTCTCTCCAACTCGATCTGTCCAGGTTTGTCTTGTGACCTGCAGGTCTGGAGCAGCTGGGAGAATAATGAGGAGTCCGAGCCCCAGCTCACTCTGCAAGAGGAGGTGTTCACTTTCTCATCCCAGCCACACTCACCCAAACCAGGGCAAGGCCAGGGTGAACAGGAGAAGATGGAGATGGGAGATGATCTTGTTCAGACGAAAAGTGGGAGACGGTATGAGGCCCAGCCTGAGGATGACTTTATCGGCAGTGAAAGTGATGAGGTATGTCCTACTCTTAGGGAGAGACACGTGCACACTGTACTTTAAATGTGCACACATTTGAAGTGCATCTTACGGTATGGTGCTCTGACACAAGATTTATTTCTAATGACAATCTGCCTTAAAAAAAGCAAACTTATGTTACACTGCATACACTAATAGTGTGGACAAACACAAGGTTCAAAAACTGGATTTTTTTTATTTTATGGATTTTATTTTGTGTGATCTAATTTAATCTCAATTCATCAGCAAATATTCAGTGCATTATAATATCATTATGTCCCCAGTTTTATTTGATTCAGTTTAATTTAATTTAGTTGCAGTTTACCATGGATGCAAAATACTTTAACTTCAAAGGTCAGTGGCTATTTATCATCCGATAATGTATGCATGGTTCTGAGACTTATAATAATGAATTGTAGTTTTCTTTATGCTGAGGAGGGGAATTAAACTGTTGAACTGAGTATAAATTATTATCTTCAAAGATATGCTAATTGATTTTACTTATTTAAAACATTATAATATGTTTGATAATTCAGACTTAGGGACCTAATTTTGTTGCACAACTGATTAGTTTAGTTCTAACACAATTTTTGGCATTAATGTATTCTATTCACCATGAAAAAAAATCCATCCTAAAACACAAAAACCTTAAGAAAAACAGATACGGACATTTTCTGTTGCAAGCCTGTGGGATGTGAATTAGGTGCATACTCTTCTCTAATAAATCAATAGTAAATGTCAGGTTTTGGTATCAGTCAAGGCTTCGCTCAAGACTCACCATTTATCAAAGATACATTAACATTGTGTGCATGTAAAGATGTACATTTATATAATTCACACCAAGATGATCTGGTAACAAAAAACAATACAAAACAAGTTCTGTTTCAGAAGATATGATTCTTTGTATGATGACCTTTGTAAACTGCATGTTCTGTACTTGCAGTTTCTTTGTCCTCTACAAAGCGAGAGCTCAAGAGTGAGTTGACTTTTTCTTTAGATTTTGCATTACTTTTTGGCTTGGAGAATGGTTTTATGTCTATATTCACCTCTGCTAAACATGAACAATCTTTTAATTTCCCTTGGCTGCAAATATACATAGCTTACAACTAATTATTACAGTAGGTTATCTTCAGCATTTTCTCCTGTTACTACTTACCAAAATAAAACAAAGAAACAAAAAGACAATTTGAGGACAATTTGAGTAGCTGCTTAGGAAAGTAGGTGCAAGGTAGGGAGGAATCATATGACACACTAGTACTCTTGGAACTTAACTAATAGCAACCATATTAACCCCTTTAGGTTCACAAAAAATGAATGCATGAAAACATTAAATGACACTATCTCACAATGACATAACATTGAAAGTGTATCTGAAATCAGCTTTCATCACTTGGTATGAACAATAGTTTGAGGGTGAGAAAGAAGTATGTAATTTCATTGTGTGAAAGCAGAGTAAGCAATTTGATATAGTGCAATGCACTGTATTTTGAAATTACAGAAGGGATTTTATGCTTTCTGGCTTCCCTTCACACCGGCAACTTTTCTGTGAGATGGTCATCTACTCTTTAGGTTGGAAAATGAGAGCCACACTTGTTTGTAATATCCAAACAAAACATGTTTTTTTTTAAAAGGACACAATAGCTGTTCTGTCAGGTATCCATGAGATCATATATTGGATAACCACAGCTTTTTTGAGAATACACTACACTCCAACTGGCTATGCGGAAATGTATTTTTTGTGATAGATTTTTATGATGGCTGATCGAGCAAAGATATTTGTGGTGGAGCACAAAGCGGCAAATTGCATATTGCCCCAGATGTAGTGGAAACATTGTGGGATACCTAGAGTTATTATAACATCGTCCAATAGGGATAAATTGACAAACATTAACTGAAGAAGTTCATTTAAAGGTTCTCTGTTGAGCTTTTGACATCTAGTAGTACTAGGGAGGTGTTTTTACATGGGTAGGTCTCATTGAACTAAATGTATTATGAGCTTTAGTCAACTCAAGTCATCAGTGCGGTAACAAACATTTGTAACAAGATTTTTGACATGCATCTTCTTGAATGTTCAGCACAGCCCAAAAACTTTCATATGCCATAATAAATAGAGACTATATAATTCCGCAAGACATTTTAACTGTGGGCTTGACTTTTAACCTTTCTGATACTTGGTGTACATCCCAATGCTAAGTGCTCGTGATCAAGCAGCTGAAGCTTGATCAAACATGCAGGAGCAGGATCGGACACCCCCTGTAATGGACTTAAAGTTAAGAAATCTATCAGGACGCAGGATGGTATCGCATTTGTGGCAGTTAGGCATCATCAACAATACTCTCTTGGCTCAAAATCCAAAAGTTGTATCGAAAAACCTATTTTACTGTGAACGACAGGAGACTTTACTGATGATACTGACTTTGATGTTTACATCAGCCTGATACAATATAAAGTCGCCAATATAAAGGGCCAATCAGAGATCTATTGGAAATGTCAAATTAGATTTGTCCTTTCCTCTGTTTTCCCAGCAACTGTTCAGTCATTGTGTCACTGTCTCCATCAATCAAAGTTCCCTGTCGCCGCCCTGGTTTCCATGGTGACAGGTAGACAGCAACTTATGTTGACAGGTCAGAAAGTTCATTTAATGGAGATTACACCTCTCAAACAACATCTTTTAATTAAATATGATTATTTGTGGGGTCAAATATGTGAGAACCAGAGCAGGTTAAAAACCTGGATGTCTGCTGTAAACCAGACACTTTCTTGTATCAGTTTGTATTCCAGCCAATGGGCAACTGGTGGGCACTTTGGTCGCTTGGAGGCTCATAGGGTCAAATGTGTACGCCTGTTTAATCCCATAGTAACATGTCTGCGACCAGCACACATTTCCCTATGTTTTAACTTATACTGGTGTAAGAAGAGTGAAAGTTGTGGGAGATTTTCTTCAGAATATTTTTCAGCTCCTCCACACTTTAGCTGTGATGTCACGCTCTCTAGCTCTGAACATTCAACCACATACACAACCTTTATAAAATCTTAAACGGCCGGAAAATTTAACAAAACTGAAACTATGATTTCATGAGAACCGTGCTTGATATCAAAATGCCCATCCAGCCCAAAGAAGTTTTAATCCTTTTGCTGCAGTAAAGTATGACGAATCGGTGTGGCCCAAAAGAGGGGTGGTTTTGAGCTTTGTTCGCAACGATTTCCCATTGTTGCGTAGGTGGAAATTTGGCACTGTTATTTACGATTTTTGTGAAAACGGCTTGGCAAATCTTTGATAATAGCACATCATTCCCGATCATTACACATGTTTTGGTATATGTTTTGCGCATGTGTTGGCAACGCTGTCGGACCTGAATCGAATCAAAGTTTTAGGCGGAAGAAGGAGAAAAGGCAGAACTAGAAAATGCATTTCCTGCGGGAAATGTGTGGAAATGCTTACATGCTGAAGCTACACTGAAAAAAAGCTTAATGTTTGCAAAAGTATAAAAAAGCTTAATATTTGAAAAGAATATTTAAAAAGTTTTATATTTGAAAAGAATATTAAAACAGCTGAATATGTGCAAAAGTATAAAAAAGCTGAATATTTGAAAAGAATATTTAAAAAGCTGAATAACATGCAGGGCAGCATGTAGCTCCTGCATCTGCAGCTGCCCCTCAAGACAGGTGTTGGTTTCCTCAGAGACCTGAGGCAGTCCACCAGTGAACTCCTCCAGTAGAGTGTCCTGCTCCTCATATTCATTTGTGTAGAGGGAGGTATAAAACTCCACCGCACACCTTTGGATCTAGCCTGGCTCCACAATCTCCTGCCCGGTGTCTGAAAGCAATGTGTGGATTACTCGCTCTTGCCCATTCTTCCACTCCAGGCTGAAGGGCTTGAGGGAACATCCATCTCTTCGATGGCCTGAAACCGGGACCTGACCAGTGCGCCCTGTGCTTTACTTTCCAGCAGGTCAGCTAAAGCTAGCTTTTTGGCTTTAAGGACTTTAATATGTCCTCGATCTCCTGTGGATTCACTTAAATTCTCAAGTTCCACTATATCTATCTCCAAGTCTTTCATACACCTAGTGATGTCTCTGGTGACGTTGAGCGTGTGCTGTTTGATTTCAATCTTACCATGGTCCCAAGACTGCCTAAGACTGCTAAAATCATCCTTTCTCTGTCTAAAAACATCCAAGAAATAAATAAGTGCCTCTCTAAACTTTTTATCAAAAGTCAAAGCCAAGTTAAAATGCCAGTAAGCGCTTTTAGGCTTTACATTTCTAATAAAAACATTACATAAAACCAAAGAATGATCAGTAAAAACAGCTGGTGTAATTGTGTATGATTTATAAATATTAAAGTGATGCTTAAAACAACAAAAACAATCTAATCTGGCTGAGGAGATCCTGCACTCTCTAAGGTGGGACCATGTGTACTGTCGGCAATCTGCGTGCATCCTCCTACACATCCACCAGGCCATGGGCAGAGATCAGCCGCCTCAGAGCATGCTGGGATGCTGGATGTGGCTCTATATGGTTTCGGTCTAAAACCTAATTTTAAGTACAAAATGATTGCATGGTTTCAGTTCATTGCCTTTCTCAATGTGTGTTTTTTTTGTAAAAATAAAACATCTATTCGTTTAATTTTTAAAAACTATTTTAACAATAAATTAATTAAAACACACATTTGAGCATTTTCCCCGTGTGTCCCTCCTCTCCACAACCGAAACATTTCATGCCCGATGAGGTAGCAAAATCACATAATCATCTACTTTAACAATGAAACAGAGGTTCATCTCCTCGTTTCGATTTTTCAGTATCATATACAGTTGTCTGTGGTGAGACGCTACGTGTTTCAACACTTGAGATTTACATCTAGACATGATTTTTTTAACACTTTTCCGTGTCTGGACAGTTCTCTGCAGAGAAGCTCATAAGAGATATTTTCCTTCTGTTGCTCTTCACTCTGACTGTTGAGACTCATGCTCGGTGGCTGAACCTTCCGTCCAATACACAACCATTGAAAACTCAAAAGAATTTTGAGTTCATCATATTTAAACAGCGATCATTTAAAACCTGTCAAAGATACCAGAATGAAAAGTAATTCATGAGTAGCTGAAGGTTTGTAAATGTTTTAAAATTGGAATGATGTCTGTAGGTGGAAGTATGTGGAATATGATGCTTTTCAAAGAGGAGCATGTTGTAGAGGATTTAAAGCTGATCTCCATAGACTTTTAATTATAAAACAATATGAAAAAGCTGAATATTTGAAAAAGTATGAAAGGCAGAAAAAAGGTTGACATTTTGATAGTTGAATGGTTTTTGTAGCTGAAAGTATGCAACAGCTAGAGGCGGCTGAAAGCGTACGGAAGAAGTATGAGTAATAATAATAATAATAAACAAAATGGTCAAACAGGATAACATAGGTTGAAAATGCTTAAAGGATTTCCACAAATAAGCACAAGCAATAAAAGACTACGCTTTTTATAGCCCACAGAATAATTTGCGCAAACCCAAACCAGTTCAAGCCTGAGGAAATTATGAGAATTGCCCAAACATGGTGGGCCAGGTCAGACCCAATCGGGTTCAGGCAGAGAAACTTCAGCTTTGTAAGCCAACATATTCTGCCACCCTGGCTATAGTAATAAATCAGACTGCGGTTAGCTATCTGAAACAATTTGACCTGATTTTGAGTTTCATTCATTTATGGCCGGTCGCTTTCTCAACTTGGAGCAATATTATCTTTCAAGGTATTGCATCATTTTAATACAATTCTTTTGAGCTAACATTTGTTCTTAAACATAGAGAAATATTAAAAGCAAAAAAATTAATGAACCTGCAGTCTATGTATGCACCATTTTAAAGGTATGAGATACAATAGAGCAATTTTTTATAATTTCAGAAAATTCAGTTATTTTATTGCAGTCATAACTGAAAGAATGGACTATGTGGTAGTAAAAGTGCTTTCATGACGCTCATACTAAAATGCTAGCCAAACAGCACATTATTACATGCCCTCAACACACAGGAAGGCACACACACACACACACACACACACACACACACACACACACACACACACACACACACACACACACACACACACACACACACACACACACACGCACACACACAAATTCTCACTCTGCAAACCCACATGCTCACATCACAACCACACCCATATAAGGACTTTCAATAATGCATGTAGTTCATTGTTAATTCACTTGCACTTATGAAAATGATAAAGCATAGACAGAAACGAGAAAACAAAAAACACATTGAGCAGGTGAGATAAAAACCTTGAGGGGCTATGATAGCCTTTCACCCCAAAACAAAGCCCAAAGATGAAAGAAAATGCCTCAAAAAGAGACAGCAGCAATAAAAAGAGAGAGAGTGCAGTTCTGAGGGAAGCTTCAAACAGTTTAATTCATGAGAAACAATATCTATATTATGGATTTAAAAAATGTACGTGTGCTGGCAATCTGGCTGTTAGTCTGCAGTGTTGATCATGTGTATTTCATTTAGAATGACTAAGGCTGATGTGGAAATTGGGAAGATATTACAGCATCATGTGTTTTAAATTTGAATTTCTCAATTCCTTTGAAAACGAGACTAACCAAAATATAACTCAAATGTGATAGACCCATTTGTCAAACATGAATCCTAAATTAAATGATCAATTATTGGTCTTGTCAGTGTAATTTTTAAGTGTCGAGATGCTGAAAAAAAACAATGCCATTACAGGGTGTCCTTTTAATGGAATTATTCTGCACTATCTCAACACTCACAAGTCTGTTTTGGTCTGTTTTGGAGCGTTCTCCTTCATGGACAACAGCAGTGATAGTCAGCCTTGATTCAAATGTTAAAATAGTTTCCAATTTTGACCCAGTTTCAGTGCAAAAGACAATGCTCAGCTCAAACCTGTCATATTTTCTCTGTGATGGCTAATTGTACAGCTTTCATGTACCACTAATCTGTCTTTATCTATGCATCTACTACACTAAGATCACTGTGGGGTTCAAAAGATAGTCATTTGGTTTACCTGTGTTGTCAGTAACAGAAGTGTTTTTGCTAAAGGATATTTTTGAAAAGTTTTTTTTTCACTGTGAAACTGGTTCTCTACTGCAATCTATTGTCACTGTTGTGAATCCAGCTGCCGTCCTGAGAAGAAGTTACAAATGTTCTAGTATCATGTATCGTTCGAGCCTACAGGGGTGAGTGTTTGATATTAAAAACTTAAATCTTCCAAATTGCAGTATTGAAAAAAATATACGTTCTGTGTCCTTATGTGCAGTGTGTTATCTAACCGGATGGGTTCACCACATTGTGAACTACATCACAACAGTGTTAACCTGGGATCTGAAGGTGGGAAAGATTAGCATACTTAAAGAGAATATCATTACCCTTTTTAAATGTGAAGTTAATTTAAAGCTAAGCCACCAACCTGGTAAAACCAATGACTGTTTGCCATCTCATTATCACTTTACATTAGGCACACATCAGTCTTGTTCAGGTAACATTAAAAAGAATGTACCATATACTCTTGACTTATAATTTATTACAGTGTGTTTTACAATCATTTCAAATTAATATGTATTTCCTGTATGTCTTTTAGGAAAAGAGCTACATCACATTCAACCCTCTATCCCCGAGATCTCCCAGTCCGATTTTGAATGAGCAAATTGAAGTCAATCCTGAACCCCATAACATTGACCAATCAACACGAAAAGGGCTCAGTCCACTTACCGCCAGTATGGATTCTCCATCCAGTTTGAGAACTGAAGCAGCTGAGATCGCCCCCACACGCTGCCTCTCACCCACTTGTGTCCCCTCTGCTATACCCAGCAGACAGGGACACAAGTGTGGCCTGTGTGGGTCTGAGGTAGTAAACAAAATTGTGGATGAGAAAAGCAATGTGTCGCTTTCAAGGAGACTCCTGCAGGAAGTGAAATTGGATTTCTCCACACAGCACAAGGTACTGCTTATATATACAGCTTAAACACACAACAAGCGTCATACAGAGTGCTATGGCTCTATACGTATATGGTTTCGTGTGACAGAAATAGGCATATAAATAGTAGCATAGTGTGGGCATAGCAAGTGTGTGATCGAGTGAGTGAGAGAGAGGGAGAGTAATGATTGAAACAGAGAGCAAATTAGCAGTAAAGTTGTCAGGTTGTAATAAATGTACAGAGTTGGTTTCATTTTGTCCATGAATAAATGCTTCAGCTCCCCAAGACCCAAATAAAGTTCCTGCGTCTTGCTTCCCAACTGCTGGCATGTTCATCATTGTCATGGGATGCAACCGAGGTCTGTTTAACAAAATAACACAAACCACCTTTCCACTGTGCATTGGCATGTGAAATAGGACAATAACACTTTAGATGAGTAATCCAAAACAACAAATTTAAATAATTAAAAATAGCTTGATTATATTGTTAAATATAATCAATTATTTGACTCAAACATAGTTTAAAGGTGCTATGTGGGGGTTGGTAATCCACAGTGTCATGTTGTCTGGCTTGTTAATAAAAGAGCGGGCATTTCAGAGATAAACCTCTGAGTATAGCAGGTTTATGCAGGGCCGCTCTCAGCCTAGCCTTGATCCCCCCGGCTCCGGCTTGCATCGCCTCATGTGCCTATGTTCTGCTGGCTGTGGATGTCTGTGCTTCGCTGAGTTTGTAATCTCCACGAGGATGGAACTAGGTTCTCCGGCAACCTGTCCATTGCAATGGTCTTACACTCTCAGTTACATTTTAGAGGACATTGCAAGGTTTATTGCATTTCTAACTGTACAGTACACAATCTTGAACAGTGTTACTGAGTCATGGAATTCTTGTACACGGTGTAATGCTGCCTACTATTTTGTTGGAGCCTGTGGCCAGTAATTACACATTGCAACTCTAATTATTTCATATGACATACACTGAAGATAAATCGTAAATACTTGATTTAATCTTAAACACTTTATTTTTCAGAAGTTGATAGAATATCCGCTGTGGCTCTATCACAGTTGTACTAGGATGGGTTTTTTTTTAATAACCAAGGGAATTTACAAAAAAAAAAAAATTGTGAAAAAAAAAAAGTTAGAGAACAGTTACCATTGTGTCAGAAGAGAAGATTTAAACAATGTTTTTTTTTTTTTTTTAGGGCTATAGGATTTAAAAATGAATAGGAAGTGTAGAGGCCCTTGCTTTGAATGACTTCAGCACATCTGCGCCCACATGACATCACTAGTGTCTCACACTGCTCTGGTTTTATCTTGGTCCATTCTTCTTGCAGTCTCTTCCACAGTTTTGTAACTGTAGTGGGTTTCTCAGCTATACTTTGTCACCAAGAATTTTCCACAGAAAGAGCAAATTCAACATTTTACCGACCAATGGTGTAACTGTCACATTTATAGGGCAATGCTTTTTCTGTGGTCAAGCTAAAAAACGTTGAGCATCTAGGCTCGACTGAAGGTTTAGATATTTCTGTCAGGAGTTGGTGGAGATCACAACAAAATAAAAAAGAGAGTTTGTTCTCTCAAAATTGATGAATGCAGCTTTGTTAAATATTCATTTGATTAATTTCCATTGGAAAGTTGTTTGCAGTGACTGTCAGTGCATCCCAAAGTCTTCAGTAGATGGGCTTGTCTCAGTTCAATTCCAGCTCTGGTGTTATTCTTTCTAGCTGTCTTTCTTTGCTCATAATAATGTGTGATCACTGCTGGTTTGGACAGTGGAGGAGGACTTGTGAAAAGGTTTGTAATGCTGCACTGAGAAGAATCAGACTACGGTCTGTTCCAAATTGAGGTTGGCTGCTGCTCCAGTTGAAAAGTTCCTGGATCGGGAAGATATTCAACTGGAGCGATCACAAGGCCTAAAAGGGGATCTGTCACTTGGTTGTTACTTTCTGCATTTACGCAACTCACTGCTGAGACATCCCAGACGTCCCAGCATCCTTCATCAGCGCAGCTCTTGACTGCTGATTGGTGCCAACTCCAGCAGGCAGCATGCAGTGAAGGCTTTGACTGAAAGGCTGTCAGGGAAATATGACAAGGAGTTTGTTGGCTTTTCTGCAGCCCTGGTTTATTGTCTGCCATTGATTGACCATAGTAACAGCTTGCACAAATCAAGTTAGCATAGCACTCTCCTAAATCAATAGATCCGCTGTTAAAGGACATTTCCTCAGAGGGAAAAAGAAAGATTCATGTCCAGCCTGTCTAAGCTGTGTCTAGGACTACTGTCTGCTGTTTTATAATTTACACTACTTTGTTGGTTGCACAAAACATTGCATTAACTTTGAAGCGAGTATGTGTGACTGTTACTGAGTGCAAGGCATTGTCATTGGGATTAATTTCAAATAAGTTCCAAATAATTCAAATCTTTTTTTTTTTTTTTAAAGGGGATGATTTCAAAGAAAGAAGATGACACTCAGAAACCTGTCTCCAGCGATCACAGCTTACAACTGCTGAGCAGCCTACAAATACAAGGGGAAGATGATGATGAACTTGGAATGCTGGCAAGTCTAAAAAGGGAGCAGGAGGAAGATGAATGTAAAGCCTCAGGCCTTAGTGCATCTCAGATGCACCAATGTAATGTCAGCAACAGCATGAGCAGTGACGACGCCTCTACCTGGACCCACATCACCATGGTCTGTACTATCATCCTCTGCTTCTCTTGATCTTTTATTGTTGATACTTCACTATAATGAGCAACACTATGTGCAGCTCTTCCTCTTTTCAATCATTAGTGCATTGTCCCTCTCTCAATCACCCGTCTGGAATAATTTTTTTGACCCTGGTTGATCCTCACCCTTGTTAATTTACATTTCAAGCCCCTCACTTATGCCACCATGAAGTGCTAATGCACCTCCTTTTCTAGCATGTGCTCTGCATTACAAAAGAGTATGGCGATAGAAACACAGTAATTGGCCCTATTACATAACTTAAAAGCACATGGGCATAAAATCAACAGTTCCTCCCCAGTGACTAAAAATTATTTAGGTCGTTTGAAATGATCCCCAGAAGTCTTTTTAGAATTGACAGATGGTTTAGTTTGCTCTTGGCTATTGAAGGTCATTTAGATCTATGGTCCATTAGCAAAAGCAGCATATTGCACTTATGAAGAGAGAACACTTCCCCTGCTTGACCCTACTGGGTCCAACTGTGGGATCCCCAGCGAATACAGTCATTACAGATGCTGGTGTTATATGCCTGTTACCATTTCTGTACATGCAGGTATTCAAGCAGAACACAATGGATATCACTGCAGGGATTATCATCTAATGGTTCCTTATAGAGGATACAGTGATGCGGTCACCAATGAAAACATGTATCTTTAGACAGTCTAGTTGGTACAGTGAACAGGGAACATGATGAGATTTACGTTTGACTTGATAAAACCCCGAAGTGATGTTTTCCGAATCAGCCGCAGTGCTTTACAATTCTAAATACACATGGCAACAGCACCACCATCAGCTTATTAATGAAATGCTTTGCAAATAAAGAGAGAGAAAGAGATATAAAAGTATTTCTTTAAATACAAATATTGTTTGTTGAGACATTGTAACAAATGCAATTTTAAAAAGGACCTAAGAAGTGTCTGTTGAAGATTTTTTTTAAAAAGGGATGGTTTTGGGACCAAGGAAGAGAAAAGTCACCATCTGGGGCTGTGACTTCGCCACAAGAACTGACAAGCTATTTCTTGTCTCTGGAAGCTGTGATTCAAGTGATCCTGTTGGTGCCATCTATGCTGTTGCTGCTTCTGTCTCTGCTGCTGAAATTTGCTGTACCATCCCAGATGTAACTTCACCCCCAGACGATTAAATGCTATGCTTCAGTTTCTAGGTTGCACACAAACACAAAATAACCACCTTGTAGCTCGTATGGTCTATAAATATAGATGTCAGACACCTTATTAATATGCCTATATTTAGATTTGACACATAGTCTCAGTGTTGGCACATGACTGAGATAAGAACTGTCATGTCAGTTCTTTTTTTTATTGGACCATGGCATCTGATTGCAGCTACAGTAATCAGATTGAAGAGAGAGAAACCTCAATGGGTAAAACTCTTCACAGAAATGTCTTTATTATAGAATACTCACCTCATCTTTCTTCCTTCAATGTGAGTTTAAAACGGTGTACTCTGGTGGAGATTTTGAATAGTTGTTGACTGAAGGTGAGCTATCAAATATATCTTGTGGTGGAATGAAAGGTTTATTAACCACATCAGTTTTGTTAGAAACAGGGGGACTTTCACAATTCATTACTGACGAGAGCAGTGTAAAGGACTAAATCCGATCTAAAATGTTTTACCACTCCGAATGACAGAATCGGCACCCTAAAAATGAGACTTGATCATTATCAGATTTAGCTGTCTGTATAAATATGATGAGACAGTTCTTCTGCTGTATAGAATTCTGCCAGTCAGTGCATGTGCCAGAAGCTCCTGCAGCTTTCCCCTTGCTTATACACTCAGAGCAACATAGTCAATGTTATATAGAAAAGTTAAGTAATTGTACAGTGAAAAAACCTAAATCAATACATCCTTTACTTTTCCCGTCACATCTAAACAAGTTATATCCAGCAACACTTATGTCTTCATTTAAACACTTGCATAGAGCCAGGTTTCTGTGGGGATAAAACATCTGGTGTAAATAACACGTACAAAATCCAATTTTAGAAGCAAGCTCCATATATTTCGGTGTGTAAAGCTGAGCCCAAGATATGTCTTATAATCAAGGGTGAAAAGTCAAAATGGTCTTCGCTTTGGCCGAGATGGAGTAGACACGCATCAAGTCTTGCTACCGCAACTTTTGATGATTTCACGTATCAGGACCACGAAAGTCACTATAAATGTAATATTTGTCTCGTTTGACTGATACACCACCAAAATATGCCGACATATGCGACCAGACAGACTATAAAAGCCCAGAGGGGGGAGGTTAGCACTGCAGACGAGGCAGATGGTGAGATTAGCATGGCTGCTATGGCTCACCTCTGGGCAGAGCACCGTACAGCCCTCACCACCGAGTTCAAAATCCTCTCCGTCATTGTCAAAGCCTCCATTTCAACACTCGAAGCAAAGCTGGACCACGTCCATGCCACAGTGTCCTACCATGCTCAGAAGATAGGCTACCTCGAGATAAATGCAAATTTACAAGACAAGCTTCTGCTAACACTGGAGGCCACGCTAACAGAGAGTAACGCTAAGCTGCTGGCTAAAGTCAGTGACCTGGAGTCCCGCAACCAGCGCCATGATCTCCGTGTGATTGGTGTACCTGAAGCAGTGGAGGGGCCGCGGCTGACAGCCTTCTTCGCAGAGCTTCTCATGAAGGTTTTTTGGCGAAGGCTCCCTGGAATCACAGCCAGAATGTGGCAGGGGTCACCACACGCTAGCCAAGAAGCCGAAGCCAGGGCAGAGACCACGGCAGAGACCACGGCCAGTCATTATCAGGCTTGTCAAAATAAATTGAGCCAGCAGTGTGTCTTAAATGATCTAACCAAGACACATGACCCAAGAAATATTATTCTTAGCAACAGGAGAACAGGGTCATTTCCAATGATGAGCACACAAAAGTATGTAACCAATAAATTGTTTGGATGATTAAAGTTGCCATATGATATTGAATTAATATTTTAGTTAATTGTCGTAACAGGAGAGTAAAGAAGTTTGTTTAAAGGTTACATGCTCCAAGAGAGAGCAGCGACAAGTTGAACCAGCTTGGTTGGTTCAATATCCGATTTCTCTTGTACAAGGAGATAAGCACACAAAAAGTTATGTAGAAGGTTTATGGGATCACCTGCGTATTGATTCTTTGAAATGATTCGGTATTAAAGTTGATAATGTTTTCATAACATGATAAAGTTTTATCATGAAGAATGGAAAATCACTGTTAAAAAAAGCAGAAGTAAATCACAATATGGTTAGTATGTGTGTGTGTAACTGAGCAACAGATTACTTTCTTTGGAAAGCACCGGTGATAGAATAGGAGAAGTGAAACTGTATTTGGAAAGGTACCGGGGATATGTAGCTGTGGAACAGCACGTAGACATATTCATAAATTATACTAAACCGCTGTACACTCCCAGAATTATGTTAAAACTTGTCGACAATGTCCTGTATAAAAGGTTAGGGCGTAGTCTGTCCGTGGTTCTTTCACCCGTGAGGATCTTCGAGCAAAGAAGTGACTTCTCATCTGTGCAGACCACCACAGAGGGATTGTCTATTTTTGCAGTTTGAAACGGGACAGAGTGAGCGAGCTTTTGAAGGGACTTCAGTTAAAAGATTCTGCAACTGGAATTATAGGGAGATCACTTGATAACAAACATCCCCAAAGCAATTTTCAGTCTAACTTTGTTAGTGCTCTATTGGGTCATAACGACAGTCGTTGGAGTCACAGGAGGTCATTTGTGAACAGTTGTTCTTTGAGGTTTGATTGTTGAAACTCCTGGGAAGGGATGAAAGGGCAGCATTGTAAGTTGGACATAAGTGGTGTCTCAGACCTCTTCCTCTGTTTAGCGATGGTTTCTCTACTTTTGCATAGATGGCTTCTTTTACTCCTCTTTCAAACCATCTGTTCTGTCACCCCCAAAGCAATTTCAGTCAAAAGTGACTGGACTTGGTTATAACTGAAATTGCTTTGGGGATAACGATGACCTGGACAAATGAGAACATTCACAGGCCCATCTATCCTGTCTGTCATCAAAAGGAGTGGGCTTTCTCCTTGAGATGTAAGTGGACAGCGGAGTCCAGGCCTGAGGAGTTGGCTCTTCTGTGTTGGGTCATCTGTTTATGCTTATGCAGCAGTTGTTTTGTTTCTCCAATGTAGATTCAATTCAATTCAATTCAAAAAACTTTATTTGTCCCCGGGGGGCAATTCAGGGCACACACAGCAGCAAATAATGACAGTGCAACTATACAAAAACATTTTAACCTAACACAAGAATAAAGTGTAAGAGAAGAGTAAGTGTCAGGATGTTAGTGTGTTAGTACAGGTTAGATACGGAGAACACCGTGCATTCCTTGTTGCATTGGACAGCATAAACCAGATTGCTTTTGTGGGTGTGTGGTGTTCTGTCCTTGGGATGTACTAGTCTCTGTCTTAGTGTGTTACTGGGTTTGAAATACACAGGGAAGCAGTGTTTGTTGAAGATCCTCCTGAGTTTTTCTGATACCCTAACCACATACAGAATGACTATGTTGTTTCTCTTGTTTTCTTTTTCAACAATTTTGGTTGTCTTTCTGAAAGCAGCTGCCATTTTTACAAAGGTCCAGCTGGGGTAACCACAAGTTGTGAGGGCGCCTCTCAGGTGCTTGCGTTCTTCCCCTTTGGCCTGTGAGCTGGTGGGTACGTTATCAGCTCTGTGTTGCAGGGTTCTGGTTACTCCAAGCTAGTGTCCCAGGGGGTGGTGTGAGTCAAACAGTAGATATTGATCTTTGTGAGTGGGTTTTCTGTATACCCCAATGTCGAGGCTTCTGTCATTCTCCATATGGACGTCACAGTCTTAGAACGGCAAACTGTTGTCCTTGACTTCTTTTCTGGTGAACTTGATGTCTCTGTCTGTTCTGAACCAATGTCTCAGTCTTATTCCTTTAAAGGAGTTCAAAGCCTTGTACTCTACCTCCTCCATGTATTGATTTACCACAATAGGGGATACTGGTGAACCCATGGCACAGCCATGTTTTTGTCTGTAAAAAGTGCCATTAAACTGGAAACATGTGGTGTTCAGGCACAAATCCACAAAGCAGTAACAGCACTGAGAAAAAACCACAACATCACAATCCTTCCAGCAGACAAGGGTAGATGCACAGTTGTTCTCGGTACAACTGATTACCAGGCAAAGATCTCTGCACTACTCAGTAACTCTACACTAACTAACGAGACCCTACCAGCAGTTACAAAAATAAGGTTATAGACTGTCTACAGCAACTACAACAAGAAGGGGTCATTGACAAATCACAATATTACAGGCTCTATCCCCAGGACTCAACACCTGCTTATATGGACTCCCAAAAATCCATAAAGAAGGGATCCTGCTCCGGTCCATTGTCAGCCGCATAAACTCGGTCACTTACAACATTGCCAGGCACATAGCCAATATCCTGGCACAACTGGTGGGCAACACTCCACACCACATCCAAAACTCCATAGACTTTGTGAACAAAGTCAGAGACTTAAAAATGGATCCAGATGAAACCATTGGTATCCTACAACGTGACTTTCTTGTTCACCTGTATTCCAACCATGGAGGCTCTGGCCACAGTAAGAGAGTGGCTCACACAGGACAACTCCTTACACAACCGAACAAATCTCAAACCAGACCACATTTGCCAACTTCTGGATTTGTGCCTGAACACCACATATTTCCATTTTAATGGCACTTTTTACAGACAAAAACCCAGCTGTGCCATGGCTTCACCAGTATCCCTTATTGTGGCAAATCTATACATGGAGGAGGTAGAGGACAAGGCTTTGAACTTCTTCAAAGGAGTAACCCCGAGCCATTGGTTCAGATATGTGGACAACACATGGGTTAAAATCAAATAAAAAAAGATGCAAACTTTTACCGATCATATAAACTCAGTGGACAGAAACATCAAGTTCACCAGTAAAGAAGTCAAGGACAACAGTTTGCCTTTCTTAGACTGTGACGTCCATATGGAGAATGACAGAAGCCTGCAAATTGGGGTATACAGAAAACCCCCTCACACAGATCACTATCTACTGTTTGACTTCCACCACCCCCTGGAACACAAGCTTGGAGTTATCAAAACCCTGGAACACAGAGCTGATAACGTACCCACCAGCTCAAAGTCCCAAGGGGAAGAACACAAGCCCCAGAAAGAAAACCAAAGTGGTTGAGAAAGGATACAAGAGAAACAACATAGTCATCCCATATGTGGCTGGGGTATCAG
Source organism: Echiichthys vipera (assembly GCF_963691815.1). Taxonomy (NCBI): domain Eukaryota; kingdom Metazoa; phylum Chordata; class Actinopteri; order Perciformes; family Trachinidae; genus Echiichthys; species Echiichthys vipera. The sequence continues at coordinate 24,632,651 of NC_139825.1, read as the reverse complement.
AGAAACTCAGATGGATCTTCAACAAACGCTGCATCCCTGTATATTTCAAACCCAGTAACACACTAACACAGAGACAAGTACATCCCAAGGACAGAACACCACACACCCACAAAAGCAATCTGGTTTGTGCTGTCCAATGCAACGAGGAATGCAAAGATTCAAGATTCAAGAAGCTTTATTCATCCCGAGGGAAATTATTGTGCAACAGTTTCCATACAAAGGTGGGGAAGGATCAGAGTGACAATAAGCTAACATAATCAAATCAAAATAAAGCTAACATAAAGTAAATCAAACAATAACTAAGTATGACAGAGTGCAACAGACATTGTGGTTAAGCGTAGGTATATACAATATGCAACAAAACGCACTGTGCAGTTTAGCAGCATATTGAAATAAAATAAGTACAAACTAAATAAGTGATAAGGAGCGATAATTGAAACAGTGTTAAAAATGTAGCAGCATCTCCTAAAGAACTAAGTTACAGTAAAGAACAGAGAAGTGTAGCAGCCTTTCTTACCGAAGTAAGTTAGTTACAGTAAAGTACAGAGAAGTGTAGCAGCCTTTCTTACTGAAGTAAGTTAGTTACAGTAAAGTACAGTGAAGTGTAGCAGCCTTTCTTACTGAAGTAAGTTAGTTACAGTAAAGTACAGTAAAGTGTAGCAGCCTTTCTTACTGAAGTAAGTTAGTTACAGTAAAGTACAGTAAAGTGTAGCAGCATTTCTTAATGAAGTAAGTTTACAATACAACCAAATAAAGTGATGCACTGGTGTTATAAAGTGACAAAGTGACATTTTCTCATTGTCTCCACTGTTCCTTACCTGACCTGGGGGAGATGAATTATACAGTTTGATGGCCACTGGAAGAAAAGACTTCCTCCGGCGTTCAGTGTTACACCGGGGGAGAATGAGTCTATGACTGAAGGTGCTTCTGCTGGAGGTCAGAAGCTGGTAGAGAGGGTGAGAGTTGTTGTCCAGGATGCTGTGCAGTTTAGACAGCATCCTCCTCCTGTAACTTACTTAAGTACGAAATGCTGCTACACTCCACTGTGCCATACTGTCACTTAGTTCTGTAGGACATGCTGCTACATTTTTAACATTTTTAACACTTATAACTTATCGCTCCTTCTCACTTATCTAGTTTGTACTTATTTTATTTCAATCTGCTGCTAAACTGCACGCTGCGTATTGTTGTATATTGTATATACCTACGCTTAACCACGACGTCTGTTGCACTCTGTCACACTTGGTTCATTGCTTGATTTATTGTACGTTGTACGCTTTATTTTGATTTGATTTATGTTTATGCTTATTGTTACTCTGATCCTTTTCCGCCTTTGTATTGAAACTGTTGCAAAATAATTTCCCTCGGGATAAATAAAGCTTCTTGAATCCTGAATCTTGAATCAGACACCACCACCAAAGAGTCCAGTTTGACCCCCAGGACGGAGCCAGCCTTCCTGATGATCTTACTGATTCTCTTGGCGTCTGCTGCCCTCAGTCTGCTGCCTCAGCACACAACAGCAAAGAAGATGGCACTGGCTACCACCGACTGATAGAACATCCTCAGCATGGTGTTACATACATTGAATGACCGGAGCCTCCTCAGGAAATAGAGACGACTCTGGCCCTTCTTGTAAACAGCCTCAGTGTTCTTGGACCAGTCCAGCTTGTTATCCAGGTATACTCCAAGGTATTTGTAATCCTGGGAGTCCACAACGCCCCTGTACTCCTCCTTCTTCCCCTCACTGACACAGCCAACAATTGCAGAATCGTCAGCAAACTTCTGCAGGTGGCAAGACTCAAAGAGGAGCTGAAAGTCTGAGGTGTACAGAGTGAACAGAAAGTGGGAAAGATCAGTTCCCTGTGGAGCTCCAGTGCTGCTGCCACAGTGTCAGACACTCCGTCCTGCAGTCTGACATACTGTGGTCGACCCGTTAAGTAATCCGTAATCCAGGAAACCAGGGGAGGGTCCACCTGCATCCCCGTCAGCTTACATCCCAGCAGAGCAGGCCGGATGGTATTGAACGCACTGGAGAAGTTCATGAACAAGATTCTCACTGTGGTTCCCGGTCTGTCCAGGTGGGCGCAGGCACGGTGGAGCAGGAAGATGATAGCGTCCTCCACACCTAGTCTCGGCTGGTAGGCAAACTGTAGAGGGTCCAGTGATGAGCTGACCAGGGGCCGAAGAAGTGACAGGGCCAGCCTCTCCAGGGACTTCATCAGGTGTGACGTCAGCACCACCGGTCTATATTCTTCGGAGGTGCTGGGACGCACCTTCTTCGGTACTGGTACCAGGCAGGATGTCTTCCACAGCGCAGGGACCTTCTCAAGACTCAGGCTGAGGTTGAAGATGTACTGCAGGACTCCACTCAGCTGGGTCGCACATGCTTTGAGGACCCTCGGCCTGACACGGTCGGGACCTGCTGCCTTGCCTGGGCGGAGTCTGCACAGCTCCTTCCTCACCTGCTCTGCAGTGAAGGTCTGTCTGCTGTGTGCGTTGGTGGGGGTGGAGAAAGGTGATGGCGGCGGGAAGGGGACAGGGAGGGCAAAGTCAGGAAGGAATTGAGGGGGGGGTCACCAGGGCTGGAGGTTTGGAGGTGGAGGGTTGTGGAGGAGCCGTCGGGGGGTGGTCCAGAGCCCTTTTATCAAATCTGTTGAAGAACAGATTCGGCTCATTCGCACGTTCAGTACCACCACCTACTGTCTGGCTACTAGATGGTTTGTAGCCAGTGATACTCCTCTTGCCGCTCCACACGTCCTTTAAATTGTTCTGCTGCAGTTTGTGCTCCAGCTTCCTTCTGTAGGTGTCTTTGCCTTGTTGAATCCTCTCCTTCAGCTCCCTCTGGACCTGCCTCATCTGCTCTCTGTCCCCTTCTCTGAAGGCCCTCTTCTTCTCATTCAGCAGGACCTTGATGTCTCTGGTGACCCACGGCTTGTTATCTGGGAAACAGCATACAGTCACTGTAGGAACAACGCTGTCCACACAGAAATTGATGTACCCTGTTATGCAGTCCGTGAGATCATCAAGGTCCTCTCCATGTAAATCACAGAGCAAATCCCACTCTGTAAGTTCGAAGCAGCCCTGTAAAGCTTCATCAGTCTCCTGTGACCATCTCGTCACAGTCCTGGTGGTCACAGGAAGCCGCTGGACTTGGTGCTTATACAGGGGCTGCAGCTGGATGAGGTTGTGGTCCGATCTTCCAAGAGGAGGAAGGGCAGTGGAGCTGTAAGCCTCCTTAACATTAGCATACAGCAGGTCCAGTATCTTCTTTTCCCTGGTGGGACAGTCCACAAACTGCTTGAAACTAGGGCAGTGTTGCAGCCAGAGTGATGTGGTTGAAGTCCCCAGGTATTGCAATGAATGCGTCTGGGTGCCGTGTCTGAAGGCCCGCGACGACGGTGTGGATGACGTCACTCGTGCACGCCGCGTCTGCAGTCGGAGGAATGTAAACAACCAGGACGTTCACGTGTGAAAACTCCCTCGGCAGATAGTATGGCCGCAGACTCAGGGGCAAGCAGCTAAATGTCCGGGTTGCACACACGCTCCTTTACAGTAACGTGTCCAGGATGACACCACTTGTTGTTAATAAGAATAGCAAGTCCCCCACCTTTCCTCTTGCCACTCTCACGGTGACTCCTGTCTGCCAGAACAGTCTGAAAGTCGTCCACAGTTATGTTAGAGTCTGAGATGTCCTCGTGGAGCCACGTCTCCGTAAAACACAGCACACTGCTCACACGATACATCCACTGAGTCTTCACCAGGCCCGCCAGCTCGTCCATTTTATTAGCCAGCGACCTTACGTTCCCCATGGTGATGGAAGGGAGAGATGGCTTATATCTCCTCTTCTTTTCCAGGTGATTACGTCCAGCCTTACATCCCCTGTGCTTTCTCCTCAGTTCTGTGGGGATTTCAGGCCTTTCCCGCATTAGCGCCGTTGGTGTTAGTGACAACAGCTGTTCACGGGTGTAAACAATTGCCGCATTGTTGCGTCCAGACGGAGACGCGGTCTGCAAAACTGTTCCCAAGAATCTATTATTATATCTATATATATATCTACATTGGAGAAACAAAACAACCACTGCATAAACGCATGGCCCAACACAGGTGTAGGTACTTTAGGTTTAATTGGATCAATAGTGTGACTATCAAATTAAATATTTTAAAAAGAAAATTAATAAAGAAAAATTACTAAAAATGAATAACTTTAATTTATTAAAAACTTCACAAGGAGAACCAATTAAATGTAGGGCCTTGACTCACGTTCAGATTATGAGATTGAGTATTCTCAATAAACTTATCATTAATCAAGTAAATATTAGCTATCACCAATAATTATCAAAGATAATAATAAAAATTACTCTCTTTAAACCAGAGTTCCTCGGGGCACCACCGTCATAGACAGAGTGACAACTAATATAAAAGTCTCATTAAATATATTAAACTCCTCATTAAGGGTTGAACTCCGATAAACGAAATAGTTTAATCAGTTGAAGGATTTAAAAGTTCTTTTCTTAGTAGAGGCTGGCTCATTCATCTTTGTGTTATATTAAATAAACAGACATATGGTGAACAAATTAATAAATGCAACAAACAAAACACACAATAAACTAACTAAAGCTAACAGCAAAGGTGTGTGTGAAACAAAGAGGAGAGGTGTGGGGCTTGGACCCCTGCAGGGATGGTGTGAACATTTAAGTTACACAAAAGCCAGCAAGCTGAAGACCTCAGAAGTTAGAATCAGGTTATAACAAAGTTACAGTTCTATCTAGCCGTTCATACAGTCCTATAACATGTAGTAATGCCCAGTTGGTGATTAGTTTCCAGTCCATGAGATGGGAAAGATATGTTGCGTTACTTGATGCCAGTAGTTGGTCCTTGGGAAGGAAGCTGGTTGAAGAAAGATTCTTGTCTTGGTTGTTGCCTTAGACAAAAGAGGACTCAAATCCCTCTTTGTTCTGCTCAGTTGAGTTGGTAACCGGTTGATGATCCTACTCAATACAGGCCATGTTCAAGGCCTAGGGACAGCGGCAGCTGGTCCCTGGATCCCGCAGGAGAGCTTTGAGTTGAATGCAAGAGGAGAGTCCAAGAAAGAGAGAGAGGAAGTGGGTGTCCTACAGTTTTATAAACACTGATGATGTCATCACCAGTTTGGGGGTCCCTTGAAGGATTCACACCTGGGTGTGACCTGTGGGGGAGAGTGCATGGCAGGCCATTGTTTGTGACCATGCCCTCAGAGACAAAGGCTGCCAGGCTTTGGGCCTAGTCGTTCCTTTGTCTGAGCAGGCCGAGGCCTTCCCATAATCAAACATGAAAGTTCAAGTTAATCCAGAAATGAACAATCATCTTTGGGGTGCCGGTTGCACCTACACAGGAGAGTGAACTCCTCAGGCCTAGACTCTGCTGTCCACTTACATCTCAAGGAGAAAGCCCACTCATTTTATGACAACATTGTCCACATCCTGGACAGAGAGGACACATGATTTGAAAGAGGAGTAAAAGAAACCATCTATGCAAAAGTAGAGATCCATCGCTAAACAGAGGAGGAGGTCTGAGACACCACTTATCTCCAATTTACAATGCTGCCCTTTCATCCCTTCCCAGGAGTTTTTGTCATGAACGGTACAGGGAATAACTCAGAGGAACGGGACCCAAATGCAGACACGGACACAGAGTAAGATGTAAATGAGTGTTTAATCAAAAAAACAATAAATGAACAGTGTCCAGGGAGCGGGTAAAAAAGGAATGAGGTCCAGGTGCAGGTGAAGAAATAACAACGAGGTGATCAGGGGAAAAACACGATCGGGTGGTAGACAAGCAGGCGAGGGTTCAGGCAGGGAAGCAGGATCTCGGGAAACTGGGATAATGATGACCTGGACAAATGAGAACATTCACAGGCTTATTGATAAAAAAAACAGTTGTGGATTACAATTCGGACTAACTGAGTTTCCTTGTTTGCCCTGCCAGCAAGAACTGTGGACACTGTGAGAGACGTTGTGGATCATGGATAAGATCACTGGTTTTCTACAATTTTCATCGGTTTGGCAGCATAGGGGGAATAGCTGGGCCTGGGTATTTTCCCCCTCCTTCTCTTCCTCTACGAAAGGATTTATGGACTGTTCACCAGCTCGGTATATTGGGTTTAATGGATTTTATTTGAAAATTATAAATAATCAAATTTGAAATGTTTTATTTATAATACTCTTATATGAATAATATTAATTTTATATTGATAGATTGCCTTGCTAAATTTAAAGATTAACATTGTTGACATTGAATCAATTACTGTGGTCTCAAAGGAACAACTTGCTAACCTACTACAAAATTGTCCACTGATCAATAAGAGGAAAGCTACCGATAACATGCGTGGCCAGTTCGGTAGCCTGGTTTAGGGCTGTTCAATATGGTGCTTTACCGGAGCAAGCAGGGTAGACGTCTGTGTGAGGGTAGTAAGAAGCCTGGCATTTCTCCTCGCCACCCGCTTAATCAGTCCATCAGTTATCCTTTAACTGTTAAATAGCAGTAAAGCCACAGAGGACTCTAACCCTTTGAATGGAGAGCGGGACCGTGACCACCTGTACAGTCGTGAATACGCGGGATCTAACATGTGGCGACCAACGTGGGGCTCGACGAAAGATTCGTTGAGTGGAACGGAACCCCAACGGAGTGACCAGCCGCTGTTCGTGTGAGATGACCCAAGGAGAAGGCGTGCAGCAGAGAGAAGATCTGCCCGAGCGTCTTGGGAGGCGACTGACTGAGGAACCAGAGTCTCCAGGTGGCCAGCGGGGAAACGCAGAGTCGCCAGCCCGCAGAGCCAAGCAGTCTGCGACTCTTCCCTGCTCGTAGCGCAAAGAGAGGCTTTGAGGGGCAGATGACTCAACAGACAGAGACGAGAGTGGAATATGACAGAAAAAAAGACCTGCTGTCGCTCAGGCACTCAGTCTTTATTTTGTTGTTCAGGTTGTCAGTGATAAAATCGCAGGGTGCTGGTAAAATTTTCTGCAGGAGTGCACTGTAAGATCTGGATATAATTTGCAGCCACTTCAGAAGTTAGGTAGCTTTTTCTGTGTTCTCATAGGGGCCTCCCGCTGATTAAAACTGGTGATTGTAAAAACACCCAATAAGATACTGCCAGGTCCACAACAGAGGGCGCCCCAATGGACAGGCCAAAAGAAATTGCCATGTCCAAGGTGCGCCCTCTGCTGTGGGTCGGATGCATGCAATGTTTTTTAAAAACAAGGCAGTTTAAAAGGTTTAAAAAGTCTCTGGACATTGAGTCTGTGGAGATATCCATGTGTAGATCAAAATCACTTGTTATTAAAATTTTGTTAAAAGTGCTATGAATAATTGATAAAACTTCTGAAATTCACTAATAAAAGAGGTAGAATACTGAGGTGGTCTGTAGGCTGTTATACAGAGAATAGGTGGGCTGCTAAATACATGGTATGGTAATCAAATGTTGAATAGCTTTTAAAAAAGACTTTCTTCATGTTTATAGTGTTCTTTATAATTGAAGCAGTGTCACCCCCTTGTTGAAAATAAAAAGTTAAAATTTGGTGGGGAAATCTCAGTGAGAACAGGTGCATCAGTGCCAGGGGGTGTCAGTAAGGAGAATGCTGTCCAGGTTATTATCTAAAATTACATCATATATAATAAAAGATTTGTTTAAAAGAGAGCGCACATTCAGCAAATCCATTTTAATTAGGGATGCACCGAAATTAAAATTCTTGTCCGAAACCGAAAACCGGAAATGATGAAACCAAGGCCGAAAACCAAACCAAATCAATTACACAAATATGAAAATATTTATTTAGCACTGACATTACAACAATGCACAATATAAAATAGAAATTCTAAATAAAATGTTTAACTTGACCCCACTCATGTACATTAGATAAATAATAATGTACAAGCCTATAGTAACTGGCCTGCTGAAAGATTGTAAAATCAAATATGTTCTCTCATAAAAACACAAAGTGCATTTAAGTCGAGTGCATTATAAAAAATTCTCTGTAGGACTACTACAACAAAGTGCATTCAGAACAAGACTGCAACTGCTGGAAGATAAAACAATATTGTCTCCATAGGCCTACAACATAACAGTGTATCAAAACAAAGATTGTTAACCGTAGGCCTTTAACAACAACAAATGCATCAAGAATTGCAGATGTGCAAAGTGGAAAACAAATTAACACTAAACACTTAAACACTAGACACAAGCCTATTCTACTTCTTCAGGTAAAGTGGCAGGTTTTTCTTGATGAAGAGTAGCTTCTCTGCTTTATCACAGTAAAGTCTGTTCCTCTTCTCATGGAGAATATGAGCTGCAGCACTGAACAGTCTCTCACTGTCAGTGCTTGTGCATGGAGCAGACAAGTACTTGCGTGCCATCTTTGCCGGATCAGGAAAGCAGATTTTGTTATTTCTCCAGTAGGCAAGAGGGTTATCACTTCTGGAGATAGGGACTTCAGACAGATAACCATCTGTTGAGTGGTTGAGCTTGTCCTCTGCCTGACATTTGAGAGAGATAAATAGGGCCAGTGCATAAATAAACATTTTTGTCAAATAAAATAAAAAATGTGTCACAGAAAAATAAAATCATTTGTCATATATAAAGAAAGTCAGAACAGAATAGCCTACCTATTATTTGGTTCACTCTCTTGCAGGATCTAATTGAACATATCAGACAACGAAGGTGCATGCCCCTCATCTGGTGCAGAGAGACATGTCCTTTTTTCTGCGCTCTGCTCTCCTTCTCCTGCGCTGTGCGCTTCTCCGTCTCCAAGCGGGTCTTCTGCATCCATCACGGCCTGGATCATTTCTTGTGCGCACTGCTTTAATCCCACATCCAAGTATTGATCTTTATAACGCGGATCAGATGAATTAAACCCGACTTGGAGAAACTCTTTGCAGACGCACCCCCCTCTCAGATATATATTGAAATACGTTCACACCGCAGACATGTTGTCGCCTATCCAGAAAAGCCTGTGCTAACTGCGTTTTTTGTTTGTGTCATCACAACTTTCTGTTTCGGCCGTGTTGTTTCGGTGATAAAAGTTTTTCGGCCGAAAATTTTCGGTGGCCGAATATTCGGTGCATCCCTAATTTTAATGTCTGTGCTGAATGTGCGCTCATCATGTTTTTCAAGTGTAATGTTAAAAACACAGTTTCATCTAAAAACAGTCCTGGGTTTCATTTGTCTGTGTGTAATGATGGTTTTGATGGTGTGGATATTGTCCTTTGCCACTGGGGTCACTGAGGGAGGGATGTGTATGGTGGAGGTAGGCGGGGGTGAAGGTGAGTGTGAGTGAGGTGCAAAGGCCCTATGTGTGGGTGCAGTGACTCAGGAGGTGGTGGTGGTGCAGGACTGGACAATCAGGTGCAGCTGGCAGAGGCGACTGGTCATGACGGCACCAAAGCGCGATTGGGGAAGCGTGCCGGAAATAATCAGTCGCTTCCCTGTGTCTAGCAGGTGGTCCACCATGGACCTGAAGTCCTGCTTGAGGATCTCGGACTAGCGGTTCTTTAACTCGTTTGTACCGGCCTGCAGGACCAGCATGTAGGCCGAGCTGTGCTGTGAACACAGCTGGAAGACTTGACCTCCCTGACCCGGGCTACAGGGCGGCAGACGGTCTTGCCACTGCGCATCCTCACGTGCCTGACCATTGAGGTCCCGACAACCAGCCCAGAGGGAATGCGCTGTTTCACAGGCTGCCTGGAGGTGTGCCGGCCTGCGGCTGCTCCTAACCGAGACGGAGAGAAGGGATCAGGTTGGATGAGAGGATCCCGGGGGCGAGCTAGAGCACACACCCAGCAGAGGGAAATCCTGCAGGCTTAGGACGACGTCATACCTGTTATCCAGTGGTAGATCCTCCGGAGGAGGGAGAGATAGACGAACCCCATGCCCCTGTTCAGCACAGACCAGGGTTCACTCAGCTTGAGTGGAGTTGAGCTCACCAGAGCTGGAGCCACCGCTCTACCCTCCCTGATGGAGCACTGCCACTCCGCGGGGCGAAGGCAGGAGGTTAGGGATGCGGATGACTTGGGCTTGGCTCTCTAGTGGTGCCAGGGGGACTTGGCGATTGCTGGTGCCGGATATCCAGTGGTGATTGAGCCAGTCCACGGCAGGGTGGCGTTGTCTGCAGTCGTCATGCTCCGACCACCAGCGCCGGAAGCCCAGGATGGGCGACTAGCTTCGCCTGGGTCGTGGCGACGGTGGAGAGATCCAGGAGGATTTTGTCCCTCTCCTTGAGGTCAGTCTTCAGGCCAGAGGCGCTCTCCCTCAGTTTTGAGAGGGCCACCGCCATCATTCCTGCAGCCTGTTTTGGGGATCCATCACCCTTGGACACAGAACCACCACAGGGAGGTGAGTTTGATTCCGGCCCTGGAGCCAAAATAACCAGGGAGTCCTTCTTCACTCCTGGACAAGCAGCCCACTTCACCAGTTGCTTTTAGATCCCACTGAGTTAAAAGTTCTTTAAAAAGTCGCCGTTGTGACTTCCGTGTTTTACTTCTCCTAATAAGAGCCAACCAAAGGCCCGCTTTGGTCCATGTTTTTAAAAATGAAATACAATAAAAGCTGGGCACGAGTGATCCCAAATATAAAAACAAAAAACTGCGTTAAAAACAATATTTTCCAGAGCCGAAGTGGCGGGAAATCCAGTGATGCGCAATGACAGTCACATGAGGAAGATGAAGAAGAATTGAGGGACATTATTAAAAAAGCGAATGTTGCCAAATTCAAAAATGGCTGTGGGGATTTGGGACCTAGGTATATCCATGATAAAGAAGGGTGTGTGCACCCACCAGTCAGACAGTGTTGCTATGTCATAGGGAGAGACTAAAAGCATGTGAATGTTCTCATTTGACCAGGTCATCATTATCCTCAAAGCAATTTCAGTTAAAAGCAACTGCTGCCTGGATCTACTGTGGATCGACGCTGAGTGAGAAAGCTTAATCGCTCAGCGTCGGAGTTGCAGACGTCTGCCCGCTCTTGACTCATACGGAGCTCATTCCTCCTGCTCTTTGCATTCTACGATTTGCTCACAGCAACTGCTTAGAAGGTCTGACCTAATCCAGTTGTTGTCAATACCATTAAAATTTGGATCCAGTTCAGGAAGCAGTATGGCTTGCAAAGGGTCTCGATCCTTGCCCCAGTTTTTGAATAACTATTTGTTTTTCCCTTCCTGCACTGACCCTGCATTCCACATACGGTCAAGGGAAGTGTAGGGTTTTTGGACACTTTGCCCCATACAAAGGTGTTGGCATTGGACCTGCATGGAGGCAATTAACATGCCCTGTGCAAAACCCTCAAGGTATTGGTTAATGACGTTCTTCGTGACCTGTTGAACCGCTCTGCTTTTGTCTACCTGGATGACATTCTTGTTTTTTCCAAGGACGTGTCTGAGCTATCAACCATGTCCGTCAGGTCTTACAGTGCCTACAAGAGAACTGACTTTTTGTGAGTTCCACCTCTCCTCAGTGACTTTCCTTGGCTACATCGTGGAGAGCAGGCAGCTGAAGGAGGATCGGGCTAAGGTCCAAGCTGTGACGGAGTGGCCGGTGCCTTCCAGAAAACAATTACAGCGTTTTCTGGTGTTTGCTAATTTCTACCATCGTTTCATCCGCAACTACAGTCAGGTTGTTTCCCCTATGACCAGATTGACTTCTCCCACTACTCTCTTTGAAACGCTTCTCTTCCGCCCCAGTGTTAGTCCAGCCCGATCCCTCTTGCCAGTTTATCGCGAAGGTGGACGCTTCGGAGGACCTCGGAGTGGGGGCTGTTTTGTCGCAGCGTTCAGAGAAGGAAACCAAGGTTCACCCCTGCGCATTCTTCTCTAAGACACTGTCCCCGGCAGAGAGGAACTACAATGTAGGTAACCGAGAACTGCTGGCGGTCAAGTTGGCCTTAGAGGAGTGGCGACACTGATTGGAGGGAGCAGAGACTCCATTTGTGGTCTGGACTGACCGCAAAAACCTCTCGTACAATCAGACGGCCAAGAGACTGAACTCTCGTCAAGCCCGTTGGGCGTTGTTTTTTGAGTGATTTAACTTTACCTTGACTTACATTCCTGGTAGCAAAAATGTCAAGCTGGATGTCCTGTCCAGGCAGTTTGGACCAGCCGAGGAGGAAGAAGCCGGTCCAGACCACATCCTACCCTCTTCCTGCGTGATGGCCTCTCTCACCTGGGAGATAGAGACAATGGTTAGACAAGCCCAACGCACTAACCCTGACCACGGGCGTCTGTTTGCTCCCGCCAGTGTTCGCTCCCAGGTGCTCCAGTGGGGTCATTCCTCTCGACTCACCTGCCATCCCGGAATCACCAGGACCCTGTCTCTCCTTCATCGTGATTTCTGGTGGAATTCCATGCCGAATGATACCCGGGAGGCCTGCACCGTCTGCGCCAGAGGCAAGGCCTCTCATTGTCCTCCAGCTGGTCTTCTCCGTCCTCTTCCTGTGCCCGGTTGCCCCTGGTCTCAGGGCCTCTCAAGGTAATGACACTATTGTGACCATAGTTGACCGCTGATTTACTTTGTTCCCCTGCCTAAACTGTTATCAGCCATGGAGACGGCATCCCTCCTGGTGGACCATGTTTTCCGACTCCATGGTATCCCTCTGGACATCGTCTTGGACCCGGGTCCTCAGTTGACTTCCCGTGTCTGGAAAGCCTTCTGGCTTTGGGAGCCAGTGTGAATTTGTCATTGGGTTACCACCCACAGTCCAATGGGCAGACAGAGAGGGCCAACCAGGATCTGGAGACTGCCCTTCACTGCGTCTGCGCTCGCAATCCCTCGTCGTGGTCTTCTCAGCTGTCCTGGGTGTAATACTGCCACAACATCCTCACCTGTTCTGCCACAGGTATGTCACCTTTCGAGGCCTCCTTAGGTTACTTACCACCTCTCTTTCCTACCCAGGAGTCTAAGATTGCAGTTCCCTCAGTCCAACATCAACGTCCGTTGGATCTGGAGAGAGGTCCGAGGGGTGTTGCTCTGAACGGCAGAACAGAACCGCAAAATGGCTGATCGCTGTCGCGTCCCGGCCCGGCCCCTAAGTACAGACCTGGTCAAAAGGTTTGGTTGAACTCTCACGACATCCCTCTGAATGTCACCTCCAAGAAGCTCGCTCCCCGTTTCATTGGTCCCTTCGAGGTCGAGGCCGTTCGACTCAAGCTCCCTACATCTCTCATCTCTCCACGTCTCCCAGTTGAAGCCTGTGACCACCAGCACGCTGTGCCCGCCTACCGTCGCCCCCCCCGGAACTGACCGTGAACGCCAGATGGCCATCCACGGTCAGTTCTATCCTGGACGAGCGACGCAGAGGGCGTGGCTTCCAGTACCTGGTCAATTAGGAAGGACATGGTCCTGAGGAGAGGAGTTGGGGCTCCCGGTCTCTGATTCTCGACCCATCTCTCATCAGGGATTTCTACCAGGTTCATCCTGGGAGGCCTGGTGGAGCACCTGGAGGCGCTCGTTGAGGGGGGGTACTGTCAGGATCCTAGTCCTGGTACTCCTTTTGTGCTTGTGTTTGTCTCCCTCTGTCTGTGTTTCCCTGTATGTGTCTCCCCTCTCTGTGTTTGTCTGTTTGAAGACGGGAGGGGTTGTTCATGATCAGCTGAATCAAATCTCACTAATCACCTCCCTAGCAGTATAAGAAGTCGGATGTGGGACACATTCGTCGCCAGATCGTTTCATCACCTACTTGGTATCTTGTTTCGTTCGTTGGCTCCAATTTGTGCTTTGAGAGAGATATTCAGTTCCATGTTTTCGGTGTTTATTGTTTCTTTGTTTCTTTTTGTTTTAGTTACCCGTGATCCTGTTTCCCTGTCTGCATCCCCCTCTGCTTGCCTACCACCCGTTTGTGTTTTTTCCTGTGATCATCTCGTTGTCGTTTGTTTCTTCACCTTCACTGGACTCGCTTTGGAGAGCAGCACCTTCCCCTAGACCCCACTCCTTTTTCCCCTGCTCACTGGACACACTTGTACATAGCTTAGTCATTAAAGACCCCTTAAAACCTGGCCCTGTTTCCGTGTCTGCATTTGGGTTTCTCTGTGTTTCTCCCAGTACTGTTCATGACACTAGGTTCACAAAGCTGGTAGAGACATATCCAAACAGATTGATGGCTGTAATTAAAACTAAAGGTGCCTCCACAAAGTGTTAAATCTTGGGACTCATCACTTTTCCAATCCTGCTATTCTAGTTATTCATTTATTATTAATTTTCAAAAATTTTGAGAAAAAAAAAATTCACTTGCTTGTTTGTAAAGCAAAATGTGTAAATCACGCTGGAAATATATATATTTTTTTAAATATTATAATTTCAGGCTGTACAAAAAATAAAGTGAATATTTCAAAAGGGTATGATGACTTTCTATAGGCACTGTATCTGTTTCTGTTTATTGTTGTTGTGGAATTTGCTTGTTGCAGGTCAAAAAGTGCACCTGAATGCACAATGAAGTCCCGTCAGCGCACTAGCGTTTGTTGTTTGTTTACATAACTCACAGAGAAGGAAGACATGTTTCCACACCGGTGACTTAAGGGAAGCAGGAGGATTTAAAAGTTCTGTTGTTTCTCCGTCATCTCCGATCTCTTACTATAGAGATCATGGCGATAGCTGATAGCTGGTATAGTGACAGGTCTAAGATTTGCTAATATAATACTACTCAGCCTACACTTCTGCTAGGTATAATAATATACACCATACAGAGGAAAAGGCAGGATGATAGCCATTACTGGGGCCGATTTCCCATGTTTAAAAGAAATGATCTGGCCCTAGCACATTGAACATCATTGGCGAGAAGGTTTGTGTAGCCCAGAACTGCTGTGCAATGTAGTTTTACAAACAAATGTTTTGAACCAATGGTTTCTGCTGCGTATATGTCTCCATAACAGAGGGCAGGCAAAGCGCCAGAAATGACTAAGTGTACATCACTGCTGATCAGAGCTCAAGCAGAGCTCTTTTAGGTTTTCAGCTTTTAGGCTAACAGATGATGCACAGGGGTGGATATGTAGAGGGGCATGGATAATGCAGTTTGATCACCAGGATAGCTAAATGTTTGAGCGTCAGTCAAGGAGACTGGCCAAATAATACATTTGCCAGCTATAATAGCTAACTAGAAGTTTGCTGTGTTGAGGACCTAGTAGTAGCCATGCCTGGTGTGAAGCAACCTTTAAGCCAAGACCTATCTTGTGTTTTTCTAGAAGGCTGTATAGCAGGCAGTGCAAGTAGCAAGTCGTCACATTGACTCTGCAGTTTGAGGCAGCCAGTGCTGTTGTGTTCACTCACTGACCAGATTTTAGAAATAAGTAATGTACCTCTATTAGCAGCAGATGCACTTTGAATTCTATTGACCCAAGTGTTCCCTTTGATTCTTTGTTTAAATGACAGTTTGAAGCGCTAGGTTTAATATTACAGATACTGAGTACAGAAATGGTTCAGCTTCTACGTCCCCAAAATAATTTTCTACATCACCTGACAACTAACTCATCATCATCAGTACATATTACCTGCAGAATTCCACTGGGTACAATTTCAGGTCCTGTCTTATTTTTAGAAAAGGATTACATAAAGAAGGCACTGGAGCGCACAGATAGCCAAAATGTACTTAAGCAAAGCAAGGACTACAGCTTCAGCAAGACTGCTTCTTCATCAACGTCATGTAACATAATAGCCTTTAAACAGGCACAAGATTTAAATAGCCTCCTGGGGCTATAATATGGTCTTTAGCTTTGACAAGATGGAGTGGGTAATGCACTTGTGTTTTATACTGCTGAATATTTATATATATTGAATATGAAACCATTCTTATCCTCTACCTCAGTTAAAGGTGTCTTATCCTCACAGCTCACAAAGAATGTGGCTTTTCGCGTTTTAAAAGGTCCCAATCACAAATACAACCCAGCTCCATTCCATTTCACCCTATGATAATTAGAGCACATCTATATTTCTGAACACATAAGATTTTACTGAGTATTTTACTTGACCTAAACGGGCTGCATACAAATTCCTCAAACTGTAGAAGCTTTAAGCTTATTTTGTTGTTGTACTGTGTTTTTGTGAAAATGTTCCTTTTATTGCTTGTGCTCGGTTGGGCAGTGTTGTTGATGTGTGCTTGTAGATTTAATGAGGCATTGCAGGTAATATTGGGCAGCTGTGTTGATATTCTGGACAGTGGTCTCTCCACAGAAGACATGTTGCTCCCTGTACAGTTCAAGCTTATATATTATATAAGCTTGTATACTATCGTAGTCTGATGGTGGTGGAAGCAATTGCCTTCATCACTGGAGTCCAGTGATGAAGGCAATTGCTTCCACCAGTGACTTGACTATATTGAATGAAATAGAACAGACATTTTTAATCTTTGAGTGTACATTAGATTATTTTTATAAACCAACCGATCACTTAGTGTTTTTTTAAACTTAATGGAGATAACTGAATATTGGTCATGTTTTTTGGAAACATTTCGTAAGACTTGAGTAATATTCTGTAACATTTTTAACATGACTTTTTCTTGATATTTTTGAACCAGCCAGCTAATCAGGGTCACCACTATCAGAAGGAAATGAACCCCCTCCTGCAATCAAACCCCAGGTAAGTATGCATATGCCACACAATGGGTAGCATAAATACTTTGCTGAGCTCCAAAGTTGTAAATTTATAATAAATTGTACTCCAGTTTTACATTTCTATCTCCAGAAACCTAACTTATTTGGGTACTGGGTCTTTTAGTAACAATGTCATGTATTGTACATCATGGCACATGTAGTGCATGAGAGAAAATTACCTTAGATGGATAGTCTGTATTTGTATTTGATTCCTTTGATTCCATGTACATAGCCTCAACCTGAAATGTATAATCAGATGATAACCAGTGGCCAC
The DNA here is from genome assembly GCF_963691815.1 of Echiichthys vipera. Classification (NCBI taxonomy): domain Eukaryota; kingdom Metazoa; phylum Chordata; class Actinopteri; order Perciformes; family Trachinidae; genus Echiichthys; species Echiichthys vipera. Next base: position 24,615,779 of record NC_139825.1, on the reverse strand, counting down.
AGAATTGAGGCTTAATACTGTTAGACGGATGTGCAAACTGGGGCTTTTCTCTCTCACACTTGAAAGAATTGAAGGTGTGCTGTAGTTTTTCTCTTCCTTAACTGCTGTTGTCATTTTCACAAGTCGCCCACAGATTTCTGGATGTGAATGCTGGAAGCAATTAGGATATTTTTAGTATTAATCATTCATACATGACATTCAAATATGGCACTGTTTCAAATGTTTTCATGCATTTTGAGCTTTTATATACTTTTATACATTCAAGAAGAAACTTTCAAAATTTCATGCATTCTGGGTATTGCTAAACTTTCAAATCCCATTAAAACTTTAAAAAGCATTCAACATAGTTTCGCTATAATGGAAGTCATTTAGAAATCCCTTCAAACCCACTCATCTTCAACCTCTTCCAAATCATTCATACATTCACATAGAAACTCCATTCAAACACACTTGGGACTTTCTCACATTAATTCAACATTTTCTTATATTTCATACTTTTTACACAATCACAGTTCAAGTTTCATGCAATTTTCAGAGTGTAAATGAAAAAGCGAAAAACTCACCAGCAGATTATTCATACTGGCAGTGATGTAAATTAGCGACACTTGTTCCATAAATGGTTTGAAATTTGTGCATTCTGGGATATTATTGAGCAGTGTCTGGTTGTCTGTCTGAGGTCAGTTGCTATGTAGCCTGAGCTACTTTAAGCTATTTTATTGAGTCTCTTTAGCAAAGTTGAATTTGAGTTCCCTCTGGTAGTTAATTGTGTAGTGTATACTTTTTATTGTGAAAGGTAAGAACAGAAGGAGTGGATCTGGTAGTCAATGTCTTTGTCAAGTTTGAAGGAGTCATAAAGTTTGTGATTTGGTAGAGAACTACTATGTTGTTGTCATATGATCCTCATAAATATACAACACACATACAGTATATTCGCAGTGCGAAAGCTCAGAAAATTGACCTTTTATCCGGAAAATAAAATGATGTTGCATTTACTCCTGATGTTTAAAGGCCTTTAGAGATTTCTCTTCAACTTGCTCTAATTCCCACAATTTCATCCTTTATAGATCACTTCAAAACGTAGGATTTTTTTCAAACAATGTAGCTATGAAAGCCAACAGGCTTACACACATAGTGATTTGAAACATAAAGTGACAGGAGTGACAGCCAACAACTGCATTGACACCTATATTACGACTATATTATATCACTATATTAACTGAGAGAATTTTCAGTGGGAAAGCAGAAACAGGGACTTTTCTAACCTGCTCTAATTCTCACATTTTTGACGCTACATACACAAATTTAACACAGTGTGTTCAGCAGGGGTTTCCAATCTCTTACTGTTTAAAATTCAAACAATAGGAGTTGAAATCTTTGAGGAGCAGGAGTATAATGGCCAAGCCAGACTGCACGTGTCAGCAGCGCATGTGGGTCGCTGAACCTGTCGCATCCATGTTAACAGGTTAAAGCAGCCACACTGCCCGCCTGAGCAGCATGGCTTGGCCGCTTGTTAGCTGCGAATCAGCGAGAGAATAGAGTTCTTAACTATTTTTACGCGACACGTGAGCAGCTTGCAGCAAAAACAGACAGGGAATTAACTCTTGACAGTCATTTTGACATCATAACAGCACTGTCACTACAGTTTTGATGTGTATATATGTAGAATATGCCACAGACATGAACAAAATGTAGATATTTCTACTTAACTTCAAACTTTTGGTTAGGCGTACATTATGGGCATGAATTAGTTTTAAAAGTGAGTAGTTCAGTTTAGCATAATCTTTTTAAACCATACCATATTCAACATATTTTATTCTCCAGAATGTGTACTCTAACTTATTACTGTGTTTGTTAGATTCATCACTAGAAACTTTTTATCTTCTAGATAATAAATGTTAGTCTGAGAGTTTTTAGTTTAAGTCCTTAAAAATCAAATGCAAGGGTTATACTGACTATTTAGAACTGGCTTTCAGCAGTCATGCAAGGAGAAATTCATCATTGATGAAGCAAAGGCCAACTTCTGCATGGCAGGAGCTTCAGTAGTTCATAATGCAAAGCAGCCAGGAGACATTTTTCACCTCATTTTAACTGCCTAAATGTTAAAACCAGAGTAAAGTTCTAACCTCAAAAAGAAAAAATATTGATGGATAGGCTTATATTACTGGAGGAGGCAGCATAATTTATAACTGTTGAATTTCGGAAAGTGCATCCAATATCAACTTCAGGCATACACTTACATTACTGGTTAACAAAGTGAAATAAGAGAGCTAGGTACACCAAAAAGGTAAATTACTTCATCTGAAAATATACTCTTTGTGTAGAGCATTGTTATGTAGCACTGGAAGAGAATCTGAGAATGGATTTTTTTTTTAAATAGGTCAAATGGGCTTTGTAGTTTTCAAGAGTAGATGAAATAGAATTATGTACAGGGTAACCCTAATTGACATTTCAGTCAGATCAGAAATGTTCATGCGAGGGAAATAGCTCAGACTTAAGACATGAGTCAAATAGCTCTCGGTGGCAGGTTTAATATTTTGAGGACGAGGTAGAAGAAACTCTTCAATACTATCGTTAATAATACAATATCACACATTACCATCTGGGCAGTTTCTGAAGGCTTACATGCACTATAGATCTATCTTGAGAGCCGACCAGGCATGTATGAGTGGATCCCTTGGGTCCCTTCGGAGGGTTCTGGAGACCCTGCATCACCCCACTGAGCCCTCTGAATGGACGTACATAACCATGCGGCATGTTGCAAAACAAGACAAAGGGATTGCCTCATAGGTCCGCTACTCAAATTATGCAACCACCTCCTGTCTAACACTTTTGATTTATTGATGAAAAGCGCGGTAGCCTGTTGTGTAGACATGTGTAGACTCTCATGTATTTAGATATTTTCATACTTCTTACATGTTTTGGGAGCTGGTTAAATATTCAGTGAGGTTATGCTGTTTGATTGAATGTCCACTGAAATGAATATTACTTTTGCCAGCTACCTCAAACATACTCCCTTACTTATCTCACACAGCACTACAGCATCCGCAGCTGTACTACTGAAATAAGACTTTGAAGCCAGCCTTGATTTACATATCGGAAGAGCAGCTGCACAGGATTTGTCGTTTTCGCTCCTTTTCTTTTAGGCATTGCATTCTGAGACACCCTTACAGTGAATTCTATCATGCCATTATTTGAGCATCTTGGCATCACTGCAAGGCTTCCTCGCTGTTGAGAGCTACAGTTTTCTTGACAGCTGAAATGCTCCTGTTGCTGTGCTTAATGTTGCCAGAGCTTTTCTAGCATTTTTTAACATGTTTCTTTGCTTGTGATAGTTGCCTATACCCTTGGCATACCAAATGAGAAACCACAAATCAGGTTGTCACAAAGACTGTGAGTAGCAATTCAATTGTTTTTACAATAAAGACAATTGTTGAATTTGGTACAATTGCAGTGATGTCAGACAAACAGAATTTAGAAAACTTAATTTCATTATACTTCACTGCTGTGCAAAAACACTGTGCACTCACTCAAATTAAATCAAACTAATTTATTCCCTATCACAGGTTCTTCCGTATCTGGATTATAATGACTTGAAGATCTGAGAATTTAATCACATTGCCAAGTTCCTTTTAACAATTTGAAGTCCAATTTGCAGCTCTGTAGCAAAGACCTTTGTCCTTGAAAATTGCTTCCATTAGCTTTTGTACTATGCTTCTGCCTATCACACAGTCAAAGGGGTGTTAGACTGGCGTAAGCGCCTTTGTTAGAAAGAAAAATCTGAGCCTCAATAGAGATAATGCACTTGATCACTTTAAATGCATGAGGTTAGAAATGAAGAAATCTCTGATTCAGGCTTAAATGCATGGAAAGATGAGATATAAATGAAATGGCCTGTATGTAGGTGTTAATCCTTGTATTGCTTTTTTTATTTTCATCAGACAAATTCAATCTATGTAACTCAGTGCTTGAACAGATATGTGTTGGCCTATTTCAGATGTTTTTTAATTGAAAGTTGTGCGTTTTACTTTTAAGCTTTGACCAGTAGCTCTATAGTTTGCTCTTTTGGTCAGTTGGACTGTCCACACAAATTTCAACACTTTTTGGCGGCCACAGTTTTAACCCTTGGAGGCTGAAATTTGTCAAGAAGGTCAAGTGGATGTGTGTAAAGGTGTGTGCTTGTGCTCATGCCAGTTAGCTAAAATGGGGCTTTGGTATTGTGAGTGACCTATCGCAAAAAGGTACATAAATTCCAATTGGATTTACAGACTTTCTGGATAGAAAAGGGCACAAGCCCTGAGCTATCCATCAGGCTTAAGAACAACTACTACTACTACTACCGACTTTCTGAAAAGATTGATCACAACCCAAAGGTAGATGAAATGTTCATACCAACTGATGAAAAGTGTAAGGTGTAGCAGTGAGAGTGGTAGGAGTGAGAGTATTGTTTGGGAGGATATGTGAATACACAGTTCAAGCATGCATGTGCCTGAATCGTCGCAGCTATTGCAAATTTGCACAAGTTACTATTCCATATAGCTGTTCCCATATCCTTTATTTGACATAATATCAAAAGTTATTTGAGGTATCGTTGTTGTTTTTAGAATCTGTACTTCACTGGTGCAGTTAGTTTAAGATACCTTATTTATGTGTCTTTACTGTGATAATGACATGAAGGATTCATTGGCATCCATTAAAACCAAAATATTTTTAAGTCTACAACAATAGTTAATCAGAGATGATACTAGAAATGTAAATGTTTTAAACATGGCCTGATGAAAAAATTACTTTATCACAATTTTAGTTAGTGAACATACTAGAATGTGGTCAGTGAACGTACTTCATTATCAGAGAGAGTGACATTATCAATCATTGATAATGAATGCTTGAGTTGTCTGCTGTCAGCTAAATGTTGTACAGAAGAAGATTATAGAACCTCATTAAATGTTATATGATGTGCACTTAGGAGATATCCAGAGGCAAAAGATGTAAATGGATAATTGTGCAACTGATGTATAGCCTAAAATGATTATGAATTCTGTTTAAGAAATTAATCTTGCAGTGCTTCCAAGTAATAATTCATCTTGTGGCCTTTTTTCTTCCCCTCTAATCTGTTGCTCCATACTAAAAGAGCAATGTTGCACTTTTCTGGAAAATGATTGATGTATGATTGTAGCCTTTGTAGCTCTCAGATGGGGAAGATAAACTCATTTCAAGAGAAAGGAAGTCCTGCTCTCTCAGACACAGACAAGGTTAAGACCCCTACTCTGGGCAAGAATGTGGACACTTGGAATTCGCAGCTTGAGTCAGAATCTAATAAATGATCCTTCAGGTAAAACTGTGAGGCGGCGAGGCTAAGTGTGCGGGAGAAGTGGCTCAAGGACAATGGAGGCTTAGATGGGCTTTTGAGAGCACACGATGATAGGACTTCATTGTTAAAATGTCATATGAAGGCAATTTGATGTGCACTGTACAGTAGGATGGTGTGTGTAATGGCATGTGTTGCCATGACTGTGTGCTTTTATGGTGTTTTCCCTAGGGAGTGGATGGATGTGCTCAGCCCTCCCATTATGCCTGCCAGCCAGCAGAGAAGGTCAGGAAACACATGGAATGATTTGAAAGATGTAATCGGAGGTACGATAACCTTAACGTTGTTCCTTTTGCCCCCAGACTTCATTTTATGTCCTTTACAATCAGGCAGGCAGCAAACAATACAATACCTTAACATTAACCACACTAATTGCGCAAATGCATAGACCTAATGGAAACATTCACTGGTGTCAAATCGTCCACCCAAAGATTGCACTCAACCTGGCGGGAAAGCATGTGAAACTGTATTTAATTAAGGGTGAAACCCCATGAGAGTGAAGCTCCCTGTCCTCCACATAACTTCATAGGTCAAAAGAGACAGGCTCATTACAGGTCTGTGCCCCCAAGACACATCGACAAGGTTAATTGATGAAACCTTTTCAGTTTACAACATCATTTTTAAACCTCTTACACAATGTGTCTCATAATTAGTTTTCATTATCGTCACCGAAGTTCTGATAAGATAAAATGTTCCTCCTGGAGCATTCCATAACCTTTTTAGCATTTAACTGCCTGTCAATTTAACAGCTAAATTCTCACACTTGAAAGTAGTGGGGATTACAGGGAATCTCTTTACAGCTTCATAATAGGTACAGGGACTGGTGTCTTGGGTCCTGATTGATGAGGGAAAAAATGGCAGCAACAGAAAACTTTCCAATCCACCCCAGTCTGAAGGTCACTTTACCATCCGCACTTCTCATTTCATTCCAGTAACAGCTGACAGAGTAGGCCCTTAATCATATCTGGCATGGTTATGCTACTGTACATGTAATTTATAATATATGTTTTACATTTATCTATTTTTTATCTGTGCAAACCTAAAAGTCCCGTATTGTAGAAAGTGATGTTTTTTTTTAATTATTATTATTAAAAAGCACGTTGAGGTGCTAATAAATGAATCCGCAGCACAGATGGGGAAGACCTTAAACATTAAATTAATTATCATTAATAATCATTAATCTTCTTGCATTCTTACAGGACGGGATAAGTCAGTGAATGAAGAGATGGAGGACGAGTATTTGAATCTGCTCTATGATCCTTGCCTGAACTGCTATTTTGATCCAAAGACGGGGAAGTACTATGAGCTAGCTTGATTTAAAGCTCAAGATACTCCAAATTACGTTAATAAATCAGATGTTATTGACACTGGATGAATGGCTTCATCATTTTAGGTCTATCTTGTTGATCAGCAATGAATACCCCATTCACAAAAACCTTCATATGTTGCTGCTTTTGTTTTTGAGCAACAAACTGGAGCTTTGTGTCTCTGTAAGTAGTCATGTTAATGTGTAAGGGAGTCGGACTCAATAAATCAGATACATGCTTTTGACAAGACATTGAGTTGGTGCCGATTCAGTATCTAATGGTAGAAATAATCTTTTCTTGGCTAGAAAATAAATATGTAAGCCTTTAAAAGAACATCCTGCTTCTTTTTGCTAAGAATAGTTCTGATATTTAAATAGTATGATACTATAGGTAATCTTGTTCTTTATCAGAACTTGTGAAAAGAATATGTATGAAATATGTTGATTTGTGTATAAATTGCTTAGATTGAATGTGTGGATTGTAATTCAAGTGTCCTCGTAAGGCTAGCTGCACAACTTGTACTTTAACAGCCCAACAAGCAACACTATTAAAGATGCTTGATTTGAATATACTTGAAGTGTTGAATTTACAATTATCCCTTGCTGTAATAACTGGATTCACAGTTGTTGTTGTTTTTAATGTAACCAGCAGTAACAACAGACGAGGAGCTCATGGGACTGGCAGGTTTTTTTATCGGTCTTGCCAAAACACTGATCACACCTGATGAGCTGCTGATACGAGATTGATTCATCATTTTAAGCCTGAGTGAGATTAATTGTCTCTTCAGCGTGACAGGAAAAATAAATGAAATTTAAAGAAGAGAAAGCTTATATCCATTCATCACATTGTGATTCCGAGTAGCTTTAATCAAAAACTTCACTGGCCGAGCCAGCATACTCGGCCCGGGTCAGAGGGCTCACTTTTTTTTTTGTCTGATATATGGACAGTTTACACAATTATGAGCTTTTAGAGAAATGTTCATTATTTGTGAAAGCAGTGTTGTACACTATGCATTTTTAGTTTTTATGAGTTTTGGCCCTCAGGCACACTGATTTATGTTGTGCTATGGTGGAACAACCTCCCTACACTGACATCAGGACAGCAGAAAGCCAACGCTTATTCCACCACAAACTGAAAACTCACCTTTTCAGACTGCACCTTGGCCCATGCATCAATAAAAATATTGAAAGAAAAGAAACACTTTCTCTGTCTTGTTTCTAAAGTTGCGCACTTGAAGCAGCTTTTACTGATTAGATGATTTTTTATTTTTGTATTTGCATGATTCTTGCGATTTGTGGCTGGTATCTTAATGGATGAATGCACCAATTGTAAGTTAATTTGGATAAAAGTGTCAGCTAAGTATAAAGTATAAAGGCCAGACCCCAATCGCACATCTGATGGGTTAGACAATTATGATCCAGTGAGAAAAATCAATCAGGTGGCCTTCAGCAAATCAAAACAGTGACAAGGACTGCATTTAATCACAAAATAATTGGAGAAAAACACTTGAAGTAAACAACACACTGTTTTTTTCCACTCACAGGAGCTATGACTTGTCAAATCAAGACCTTGTGCATAGAAATCAACTATTTAGAGACCAAATAAAACATTTGAACCTATGCCACCATAAACATGGTCTAGAAATTGTACCTTGAGGAGTACACATGCTGTATTCAAGCACCTGTCATATGTTACACAGTCTTGCACTTAACAAGATATTTGTGCTTCATCTTATGTATGAGCCAGGAATTTTGCCAAAGGGATCATCCACTGAAATGGGCTCCTGTTTCTGAAAATCAAAAGAAGTCGAACTTGATGCTTAAGTGTCTTTGGCAACTTGAAAAGTATTTTGTGCAGCAGAAACTTCAAGCCTGAAAGCCACGCGATACGCAGCCCTCATGACACTTTCTGAAAGGGGGAGTGGAAATTGAGCGTCTCAACAGGTGAGAGCAACCCGGAAGTAAACAACCATGGCCGTTTGGCCCAGCGCAGTCAGGCAGAAAACGTTTGTATTGAATAATTCAATTGTCCCCCACCAGTTTAGGGCTTGATTTTAGTTAAACAGGACATACTGTTGTGAGCTTTAATGTCCCGTGATGAAAGTATGTTAAACAGGCTCTAAAGTCGCAAGGATGTCAACACAACAGGTAAATAAGTCTGTGAAGACGTGGCGGTTAGATCCGTGAAATTGCTGCTGCAATGGTCGTTGTTTTGCAGACATACCTCAGAAAATGCCAAAATACATACAAATAATTAAAATGATCGTGGTGTCAGAAGCCCACAGTGTGTCCATTATGTTAAACGTGAAGCTTGATGACATACAGTAGTCAAGGAGAAATACGGCGACGCTTTTCTTATTTAGTTTTTCGAAGAATCAAACGTAGGCTGGCGTTTTTTTTTATTAAATGGATGCATTTCAGAGAAGGAAAAATAGGCTACACTTAATGTGATAGGGTCTCTTGTTTATTGCACCATTGAAGCACCTGTCATATGTATCTATGGGTTCATGCGAGGTAACAAAAGTATCATACTTCAAAAGAAAGCAGATCTACAGTCAGATTTTTAGCACAGATTAAACATCAGCTGTGTTGAATTGTGCTCTTTGTTTATCTTTATTGATTGATTATCCTATTTTGTGTGCCAAGAACTTTTTTTTACCGTGGTATCAAAAGAGGTATCAAGTTGTGTTTTTTTTACACTAGTCTTGTGTCAAAGTTTAAATTCTGGTATCCATGACAACCTTAGTGTCTAGGTACGTTCTGCAGCTACAGATCAGGCACTGAAGGGTGTCTTTCAACTGCAATTTACAGAAATATAAAGTATCATAAGGGAAGGACACTGACCAAAAACGTGTTAATATAACAATATAATGTGGATATGTTACAAGTGTTGATATCTCATCAAAGTTTCATAATTGTCATATCTGGCACCTCCTCACATGTGTGATTAATTGTGAATCATAGCATTTGGGCTGTGTGAATCCTAATTGTCACTACAAAGACTAAAGTCATCTACTCCTACCTATGATCTCATGCATAGCACTTTCTTTAGATATTGGCTGGTGATCATAGTTCTGATGTGAGTTATCATTTATTGTCACAATTGTTTTCCTGCTTGGTCTGTGATTCACACCCCTGCTGTTGAGCTTTTGGGTCGAACACCAGTGTGATACACACAAACACACACACACACTGCTCAGCTGTCATATTCTGCAAGTTTTTCTTTTCTTTCTTTTTTTATCTGAGCCACACATCATGAACTGAGCTGTAAGGTTTATGGTCTCTTTAACTACCACACTGTTGCATCTTATTGGATTCATTTGTCTTTTTAGGCCCGCTTAAGGCTTCACCCCGGGATAATTGCATCCGTGATCTTTGTCTCTGCAGCGGCAATAGTTGCTGCTGTATTGATCATCCGAAAATACTGCTTCCCAGTCAAGTAAGCAGACTTTGGTAATGAGCTTAAATTATATTATTTGCAGTAAAAAAGGAAATCATCATCCCTGTCTGTCACGTAACTTTATTTCAGTGAGGCAACATACAGATACTCTCAGCTGAGGAGGATGGAGGATGAGGGTTCGGCAGTGACAGAGGGGGGAGGTGACAGGGGGCCCCCCTCTGTGGGAGATGAGTCAGATGAGGTCAGTGCATCATGGCTTCCCTGACTGTAGCTCTCATACGCCCCACAATACAGGCAGACACAGCTGTAACTTTCCTCATCACTTCACATGTCATTTTGTAATTCTCTCTTTTTCCTTGTGACAGGATCTTCTGGAATAAATCTCAAGATGTGGATGTTTCTGGACTGACTAAAATAGAGTTTACTGTGGGTGAATTGCATGCTTTAGGGCTGCAGCTGATGGTTATTTTCTAAAAGATTAATCATTTGCTCCACACAACTTCAGAAAAATAAACCATCACAATTTCCACCACCCATGGTCATGTCATCAGAAGTATTGTTTTGTTCAAACAGCAGTGCAAAACCTCCAAATCTTGAGTTTGATATATTTTGAGTCGAGGAATATAGCAATAAATACTCATATTTTAGAAACTGTAACCACGATCAAATCAGCTCCAAAATACCTTATTTAAATTTCTGATGACTGACCAATTGATTAATCAGCTAGTGTAGTGTGGTTTATGTTTCTGGATTTGTGCACATTGTCTGAGTGTTATTTCTTTATGCTTAATGTGAAATGTTGTGTTTAATCTGTATTATTACTGACACTGAAGATGTCACGTGTCAATGATGGTTAAAGTTCTTACACAGTTTGTGAAAACAGTTGTATAATTTATTTTGTGACTATGGACGAGTTTCTTAAATCTGACAAAATAAATATATGCCATAGACATATATACAGGTATATACATACAAACACACATATATATATATATATATATTAGGGGTGATCCCGAATATTCGACGATTCGCTCCGAGGAGCCTGATTCAACTGCCAATCTCACAGTCGAATCGTCGCAAAATGTGGTTATGAAATAAGGAATTATTCCATTCTGGCTCTGTGGGTGCTGAATGTCTGATTTTACATATAGATGCTTGGTTTCTCCCAAAAAACCATGATGAATAGCCTATTTGGGTATGAATATAAGCCTATTAATGAATGAGGAATTAAAATGTATGTTATGTATGACCGTTTAGGGCTTCCGTAGAAATAACTCACGCTTTTAATCTGTTTCCTTTGTGTGCGGAATTAACCCCCTCCCCCTCTTAGACTAAATTGTTCTATCCAGGATCCTGCACCGTCAGAGCGCATCTTGGCTGGGCTTTAAATCTATCTGTGCGCCAGAAGTACAACAGTCTGCTACTGTTTGACCATCAGCATAATTTAATTTGAATATTTGCCCATTTGTTGTTTTTCATTATAGACGTTCAATCCGACACAGTCTGACACAGCACCGTGAAAGTGAAACTACAGCTCTAAATATACCGTCAGCTATTGTCAAAGAAAGACACAAACAAAACACATTTATGTTCCAACAACAAATACTTTTAATAAGATGCTCCTATCAGAAATCATATCTCTCAGTAACCCTCTGCCTGACACGCGTGACCGTGCAGCGCTGGACTCACGTGCAACCGCCGCTGTCTGCTTCAAGTCCATGGCTCACCAGCCTGGATCAGAGGGTTTTTCAAGAGCAAAAAATAAATAAATTATTTGACGATTAGTCGACTATAGGCAAGACGTGATATATCAGATTCGATTATAAAAAAAAGTCAGGGACACCCCTAATATATATACACACACACATAAATATATAGGCTTTTCGGGGAAATGTAGGATTGAGTGTTTTCAGGACTAAAAGTGAGGATACTGTATCTTGGCCTCTGCTGCAGTCCCCCAGCTTTATGGACGTGCAATACTGTCACAGCTGTCAAAATCCAGTTGTTATTAAAGAGGAGCTGATAATATGCTATACTGACAGCAATAAGCCTATGGAGCAGTTGTAAATAATATGGGACTTCATTTGCCCTGCGTTTCACCTCTCAGATAACTTTTTTTTGGAAGTAACTTTTCTGCCCTCCTCACAGAAACCAAACCCATACGCCCCTTGATCAAATGCCTTCTGTTTATGTGAAAAGCAGACTAGCACTGCTGATCCCACAGAGAATCAACACTTCTCTCTCCAAATCTTTCACGATTTCACTGGTCATATAAAATAAAAGTCAGTTAACTTAAGAATAAAAATGTATGATTCATTTTGTCTTGATAAAATCCCCAGAATCTAATGAATTAAAATGTTACTGCTATTATTTGCAAATTAATACACGCAAGATTAAAGATTGACGAGGTAAAAACAAAAGTCAAAAACATTCCTCCAACCCATCCGCGACCACATCGGTTATTCATGCCTACCCTCCAATACTGCCCATTGGAGCCTTTCTTACATTAGCGCCCCTACTCGTGGCAGCAGATTGACACATTCTCACATGTACGGACGCAGTTTTAAACATGTCGTTAATGTTGTGGAAAGTTTGCCGTTGGGTTAGGTTTAGATAACAAACCTACTTGGCTAGATTTCGGAGAAGACTTGTGTTAAAATAAGTCTGTTACGTTACTCAACCTATATACATTACATGATTTTCAAGTTAATTTACATACATGAGTTAAAATAAGTTAACGTTGACGAACAGCTGTCTCCTCGGTGAAAGTCCTGTGTTTGTTTGACCCGCCATCCATCCACCCTGACCTTGTCCCTTTGCAGACTTTTTTGCTCCTTATACTACGTCACCTGACTTCCTCCTTTGCCCTCATCATAATTAGTATGCTGGAAGTCTATAGCCACCACTATAAACATAAATTTGAGTCGTGATGAACTGCTAGTATAGAAACGATCTATGGGGGTGTTTTTGGGGGAGGAAAGAAGGAGCTGTACTCACTGAACATTAATATAGAAAACTAATATTTAATATGTATTTATATAGTGGAGTAATGTAGTCCTGAGAATTAAGAGTCACTCTCCCTGTGTGTGTTGTAATCCGAGTTTCTCAGAGTGAGTGCCTTGTACAGATGTTGTGCATCAGTATCAGTCTTGGATCCCGCTAATAGTTTGACTACACGTGATTGGTAAATACAACTCAGACAACAAATGGAAACTAGACCGTTTCTGCTACACAAATGTACCGTTGCCTACAGATTCTACTTTCACATGCAGAATTTGCTCATAGAGATTACGTCAGTATCTGACGCAGAAGGCTGCGACAAGGGGTCTATAATCGGCGTGGAGAAGTATTTCAAGTAAAGCATGTTCATATACCTCCAATTGATTTGTTTGTTGTAGCATTATTTCGCGGGTAATGTTATACATGCAGTTCATTGGCAGTTGTTGCATTATAGAGAATAGAGACCTTTGCATTCATTCAGTATCATTATCCAGCAGTTATGAAATAAGCAGTTGCTACAAAGCATCACATGGAGCTTTGACATTTCAGATATTTCAAACACCGTAATTGACTTGCAGCAACACTGCCAGTTGGCCAGTACCCTTTGAAATATATTTCCCTTTTCATGCTCACATTAACCCAGTTAAAGTAAATTTGCTGTAGAGTTCAGAGTCCACTGATTCTTTAATGGCTCCTAGGAAGAGTGATTGCATGATGTTTTCTTTTAATAGCCACATTTGCCACAAAGTCAAAGAAAGCACAAATCTAGAGAGTCAAGACTGAACATTACCGGATGGTGGTGACAGCTCAGACGTATTAATCATTGATAAGAAAATTATTTCACTATGGTGTCTCTTTTGATGTGTGCTTGTTTGTTTGATCAACAAATTAAGCAGAGGAATATGTTGCCATCAGTCCACTTATGGGTTTATTATCTTTGTTTATGTTATTGTAGATTTTGCAAACATCTAATGAAAGGGTTGCTCTAAAGTTACTGATGATGGGATAAAAGATGTCAATGATGACTACGGTGTATACCTTTATATCGTGGGTCTACATTTGAAAAATATGTTGCTTATTAAATATATTCATCCTGTGGACCGGCTGAGGTGTTGGGTTGTCTTGTTCTGTAAAACTCATGAACCTGCATTATACACTCCTTTCTCTCTCCTTTCTGAAGAGCATCTGTACTTTATCAGAAAGGAAATAATTTCTTTTCTTATTCCTTTCTATGTGGACAGGCATATTCTTTACAAAAAAGGAACAAACATGTTCTTTTTTCTTTCTAAGATGTTCACTAGTCAAGATTCTCTGAGTGCATCATGTTCCCTCTTATCAGTTACAAGTGGTACACATAGACCCTCTGCTGGTCCTCTTTAGTATTACACCATATTAGGAATCAAGGCGTTAAGATGCTGCAAAATTATATGTAAACCCTGTCAACACTAACAGCCCTACAAGACCACTAAAAACAAGTGAGTCACTGACAAGGTTTGGATGGATGACAGAATGGAAAATATTTCATGGCATTCAATGTATCCAGTGGTGTGAAGTACTTGAGTATTTCCATTGTATGCGTTTAGTTACTAGTTTAGTTTAGTTACTTTACAAATTCAGATTATTAATCCAAAATGTGTCAAAATCAATTCATGAATTATAAAATATTATATATTAAACTACCCAGCAGCATATAAAATGATAAGTGTAGACGGAAATGTTTACCCTATAATTTTAATGTCTTTAAAAGCTGTTTTCTCTGATCCGAAAATCTCCAAATCTCAGCAGCTCTTACACACACCAGAGTTTCCAGCTGCATTCCTATCTATGCTCTGAAGATTTTTACAGAGGGGTTTGTTCATATATCATTCATAGCCTGATTTATACAACATTTATTCCTAAAAACATGGCAAAATTGATTTTTTTTTTTCAGGCGGTTGGCAGTATTTTTTAGGATTTATGGAGTGATAACATGCAAAATCCCTTCTGTAACAACCTTTTTTGTTCTAAGATGGGCCATATACTTTTTTTTTTTGGTACATTAAGTACACTCTGATGCAAATTTAATTAAAGAGATACTCTGTCTCTTTTAACCCAGGTCTGTGGCATGGGGATGTGGGCATTGTGTTCAGATGAATGGTGTTTTGCCTGTCTCTGTAGCAAAAATGGGTAAAATGGGTATGTATCCCCTTAAGTAAGAGTTTAAATGCAGGACTTTGATTTGTAAATATTTCTACACTGTGGCATTTTTACTTTTACTTAAATAAAAGATCTGACTACTTCTGACACCACTGTTTCCAAGCAACATCTAATGTTAATGCACATTTACTGTTGATCTCAAATTTGGCCTTTTGTTCTCTCGGTATACTTGAGTTATCATAAGCTGGACCGACTGGGCAGCCCCATACCTTTAGGGGCCCCAAAGGCCCTGTGTTCATTGTGAGGCAATTTGTTTGATTAATTGAGATAAACTCAAATTTAAAGGGGTTTAAGATGAAATAATCTTGAGCCTGTTTTAATACTTTACTATTTCAGTTAGTTTTATGCTAATGTGGTGCACTGACACTTATATTTAATACATTTTATGTTGGCTGTTTCTGTAATTTGTCAGCCTTCTGTATATGTGTGGTTCATTTGTCAAAATACAGCCACGCAGAGGCTTTAATTCCCTGATCAGCTACCCAACTGTTTCTTCATGGATAAATTATGACCTTATTATGATCCAGCGACAGTAACTTTGATAGCAGTCATAACATCAGTACATTACTGCCATTACTGCAGGGAAATGCTATATTAGTTTGGAGGGCCTCGAGGCAGGTGAAAGCTCGGACTCAGCTACAGTTCAAGGATCAGCAGGACAAATGTTTACTGACACAAGGGCTTGGCCTCTGGGGTGACCACGCCTTTCACTATTTGAACGTTAGCGAATCTTGTGCCAAGAGTGTTGTTTATGCATCAAAAATATAGACTTTAATGCCTTATGTCTTGACACGTGCAACATAGACTACATTTATGTTGTGTTTTTTTAAATAACCGACTCCCTCTTGACCAGAATTCCATTGGAAAACAAGATTTAATCTATGTGACATTAACCTGTATAAACACAGGTAAAATAAGGGTAACATGCTGTTTTTAGTTTCTTTTTAGATTCTTCATGCTTTCCTTTTAGTGAGAGTTTGACTTTTTTTTAATCCTCCATGGCTTTTTTTGTATGTCAGCAGTTTTACAGATAACTCCAGACATCAAATGGGATTAACATACAAATAGAAAACTGAATTCATTATTCACGATTCGTTACACTTTTTTTTGACGTACGCATCCAATTTGAAATATGAAGCTTGTGGCCTTTTTTTCTCCTCTTTATGTCATTCCCTCTCCAGGTTTCAGGTTCTGGTTTGCACACCAGCTAAAGACAATCTGCTGTTTCCAAAGCTGTATTGTCCACCACAAACAGTATCTGTTACAGGTGGATACTGTCACATGTATGACTCTGTAAAAGAGAGAAACTTGATAATCTAGTTCACAGTGGGTGTGTTTGTGTGTATATATATATATATATATATATATAATACCACATCCTGGTTTGTAGCACAAGAAGGAGGAGAGCTGACACCTTTTTTTTTTTTTTTTTTTTTTTGCATATCCAAACACGCAAGTCCCACAAGACATGGTTGTAGGAATTAGCAGATGACACCAAAGCTCTGCTGTTTCTACGATACTTCTTATTGACAGGAAATACTTGAAGTGCATTTCAAAGGTTTAGTGCTTCCTTTTAGGAGCTGAAAAGCTTATTGCAGATATGAGATATCGAGGTGAGATTTAACTTTCTTTCAAAAACATTTTAGTCGTTTTGATTTTATGTGTGCCAATCTATTAACTCTTTGTGGTCGACAGCTGTTTTGCACCTCGCTACTGTAATTGTTGTCCTCCTAATAACCTTGGGAATGGCCATCAATTCATTTGATGTGCAGAAGAAAGCAAGAAATATTCTTGGTGAGCTCATTACTATTTTTTCCATCATAAATCATGAGCTCCTGTCCAACATTATTTTTTTTCACATTTTAATAATACGGCCCTCATTCTTTTATTTTAGGGTTTAATGACGAAGATGAAATAAAACCAACATTCAAAACAGGTAAATTCAGTCTTTCTAACATTACATGACTTCTACGTTATCTCTATGTGTGACTTCCTGCAAGATCAGTACTGCTTTTCTATCTGCATTTTCAGTCACAACTGCACCCAAGCCAAAGTGCAGCCTCTCCAGAGTCTGTCCCCCTGAACATTTTGCTTTACACATCCGCAGTGGAGCAGCTAATGTTGTCGGACCAAAGATCTGCTTTGATGGTAAAATGTGTGTGTTTTATATGGTGGTACCTGAATTAACTAAGGATAGAAATGTTTACTGTTGTTTACTTAACTGTGTGAAACTCAACCTTATTGGTATCTCAACAGCATTATGAGTCACGTGTTGAATAATGTGGGACCAGGACTGAACATTGTGGTGATAAATGGTGAGTGGAAATACAGATTTTTTTTCTGTTTACTGTAATTAATTTTAGACTTCCTTTAAAAGATTCACATTTGCTAATAGATTTGAGGCCCTTTAATTAGTCGTTCTGGAGCTTTCAGTCAAACTACATGATCTTCATGAGCAGATGAAATCTGGGAGGAAGTTGTTAAAGTGCTAATGAAAGCAAACATTTCAAAAGTCACTTTCATAAAACATCACAACACTTCAATCCTGGCTTCTCTCCATTTGCTCCCTATTCGATTTAGAATTGATTTAAAGTTTTTACTGGGACTGGCTCCAAGCTGTATAGTGAAAAAGTTGACCCCAGGCAGTTCGTAGCCTCAGATCTTCAGACGATGCCCTTCCAAAGTCGAGGCTTAAATCTAAAGGAGGCCGTGCCTTTGACAACAAGTCTGGAACAACCTGCCTGAGGAGATAAGACTTGCTGAATCAGTGAACTCTTTTAAATCATTTTTACAGACTTTCTTTTATATGACGTCCTCTTTTTATGTTTTTTTATCACCTTTATTTCTTTTATTTGTATTTATTCATTGTTTTTATATTACTCTTCCTCTCTACAATGTTTTGAATCTTTTGTCTTTTGTATTTTGTCCTGATTTAGTTTGGCCTTACTGTTTGGCTTTTCTGTTGTTATATCCTGCTTTTGCTCTGCTTTGTCTGTCAAAGCACTGCTTTTAAAGGTGCTGGCCAATATAAATAAAGTTATTATTATCATATCATATGATCAAAAGCTCCAGAATAGTTGAGGCACTTTGCATAAGTCAATCTTGTTTTGTTCGGTTTGTGTGTGTTTTTTTTCCACCTCAGGTGAAAATGGAATTGTGGAAAAATTTGGCTACCTTAATATGAAAGATGGAAGTAAGAGCTTATTTTTTTAATGTTTTTAATTTCAATCTTGTTTTCAATTTAAAGTTAACTGAAACCTCATAATGATGTTTTTTGTTTTGTTTTGTTTTTCTTTCAAATGACTCTAACGAAAGATGCTGAAGACATCCTGGCGTACCTGAAGGAGATAAAACCTGGAATGATTGTGTTGGTGGCCTCATTTGATGATGTGACCAAAAAGTAAGTCTCAATCTCAACAATTCAACAGATAAAACCATTTCTGTCACACAACCTGACCCTTCTCTACTACTTTTTGGCAGAATGACAAATGAAATGAGGGAGGTGTTCATCGGAATGGGAAGCACTTTGATCAAGTCTGTGAAACACAGAGACGGCTGGGTGTTTGCTGGGAGATCAGGGACTGAAAACAAAAGCCTCTTTGAGAAGGTTAGTGAGCCTGTTCTATTTGTGTCAGAAAAGAACATCTATTTTAAAATTTGCTAGAAGTAAAAGAAAAAAAAACAAGATAATTGATGGCAAAACAAATGTCTTCTGCCCTGATCACCTATCAGCAAGCTGTTAATGAGCAGAAGACCAACATTTATGAAGGATGGCCAGAGATGGTGGAAGTGGGCGGCTGTTTCCCAAGGATCCTACCTGACGGACAAAGGCTTTTATGATGAAAAGAAGAATATGACTTATATGAGACTTCCCTGTAAAAAAATAATGCCTCGCCGATTGGTTTTACACTCCTCCTGAAACTCAGAACTTTTTCATTTTTCATGGCATGAATTCAATAAGGGGCTGGAAACATTCCTCAGATATTCTGCTCCATATTGACTTGATAGCATCCCGCAGTCGCAGCAGATTTGTTGGCTGCACATCCATGATGCAAATCTCCTGTTCCACCCAAGCTCCAACCACAGCGACTTCCTGGTTGATCCAATACCGAAGTACCAAAAATTGCAGTTTGCCGAGTGGCCACTAGGGGCAGGTTTCATAATAGAGCAATTTCTCACTGACCCCCATGTTAAACAGGCAGTTTTAACAGCATAATTAAACCAATTTAAGGCCTGATATAAAAAACATTCTAGTCTGTATTTTTAGGTCATATCTCCATGACAACACTGAGGGTGGGGGTGAATATTTTTGCACCAGGCTAGTTTTTATTTTATTGGAGGTTAAATTTTATGAATGACAGCAAGCAGCTGGCCCTCATTTCTCCTCGGATATATATGTCAGCCAGATGGACGTATGTCCCCCGACGTTGGGGGAGGGACATACGTCCTCCTGTAGGCAAGTACGATTGTATCAAGTTGAGAGAACGGACCTCGATGGTGAGGCTACGTCCAGTTTTTATACAGTCTATGGTTCCACCACATTTGTTCAGGCAGATGGTTTTATTACACATAACCATCTGAGAAGGTGTCATTGTAAACTGTTTGGGAAAAGGGCAGGAACTTTCAGAAAGTATGTTGTGAAAGCCCCTGCCCTTTCAGGTCTATATTCCTAGCTGCCTTGAGTTGCTGCCACTTAATTGGCTGATTTTCTTTCGAGTTTATGAGCAGTTAAACAGGTGTACCTGATAGAGTGGTTGGTTGGTATAACAATATACATTGCATGTCTGTTCCTCCTGGAAGATCTCTAGCTGATCTCTCTGTCGCTCTTCCTGGAGCCTCCTTGAGTTTTCCCCCATCCTACATCAAGGGTTTAAGAATTTTGTATGGATTGTGAGTTTGTCATTTGGGATTCTGGGCTATATAAATAAAATTGACTGGACTTGACTTGACATGTTAATTGTAATAGAATATGCCAACAGTTTGGTCGCTCTGGGATAAAGGAACAATACTTTTCTGGGTGGAGGATTATTTGTGCTTACAGTTTATCTCGTATTTCTCACTTTGTTCTTTACGTTCAATGGAAGCACATTTGACTTGTGAAATATTGGATAACTTGACCTTAACAATTTTACAAAGTGCTTACGAAAGAAAAGTAAATAGGACAATAAAATTAGAATAATGCCAAAGGACATGAGCATAGAGAAAGTAGAGAATAATAACAGCAAGGGTAAAAAAAAAAAAAAAAGTTTGGGAACAACAGGTTTCATTATTTACATTGCAGTGTACTTTCTATGCAGTACTTGATTTCATGATCTTAGTCACTAACTTTCCATCACTGCTGTACTGTACACTAAATATTTTTCCAGGACTTCTGTCCTGTTCTGTAGGGTTTGTCTTCCTCTTGGTTGCTTCTTCTCTGAGATAATCATCATTGGTCAAAAACACCGAACGGGTTCCTCTCTCTGATGTCCTTGGCTGCTGGGATAGAGAGCGAGAGAGAGAGAGAGAGAGAGAGAGAGAGAGAGAGAGAGAGAGAGAGAGAGTGTAAGCTCAAGTTATTATTGAAACTCTGTCCACTGAAAGTCTAGGAGGTGTTTGTGCAGAAACCTGGATTCACACTGAGGACATGGGTGTCACCCATGGAAAGAAGGTAAATTAGTTGATTTTTATTCTTCATTGTCTTTGGTCTTTCTCTGTGAGACATAACAAAAATCATTACTTGAGTCGTGTTAAGATAATCCTGCAGAAGCATCCATGTGGTAAAAATACTTCCTTGGCATGCATTGTGTGTTGGAGAAGATTAAGAGACTGGAAGATAATGAAAAACCAAATGTTACAGCATGTTTTGTGTTGTAAATGATACATAAAGTGTGTACTCTTGATCACATTTAAGCTTTTTTTTGGCAGGACCTAATAGTTTTCCTGTAGTAGATTTATCTATCACTGTTATATCTACCTTTTATTTCCCCAAAACAACGAATACTTGAACCAAACACAGGTCTTTATCCAATAAATAAAAAAGCCTTGCCAACACTGGAGAGTGGGCCTTGGAGAGTGTTTACCCCGTCATGTCCAATTAATTCTTCCCTGCACCATATTCACTGTCTGAGCATTAGCCAAACAGCATGACTCTTCCCTCAGCAGCAGAGTTGTCATCATTTTGTTTGAACTTTATTTGAATATTGAATGCATTTCTTCTGCTACTACATTTGTTTTGGGTTTGAAAATGCCCAGACATGCTGCAGCTGAATTGCAACTAATGCCAAGTCTACAACAAACATTATGTAACATGCACGGATTGATAGTCTGCCACTAGTTTTTCTACATTCAAATATTCCTCACATTCTTCACAATAAATCAACAACAGAACAGAAATAATCACTGCAGCAGTCTAGTCTAATTCTTGCCTCTACTATTAATTCTGCTCAAACTCCAGCAAATACGAATCTCAGTGGGAATTAAACTGTGTTTTTTTTTCATCGTGGTCATTAATGAGGTGGCAGTCCTCCACCTCACCAGTGAGGGTACTCGCTTCACTGGACATGTGGAACTAGAGCTGTCACTTCATTTGTCTGTCAGTATCATAATACGGCTTTGTGTTGCTCAAGCTTCCATCTGTGTGAAACTGCATTGGTGACGGGACTGAGAGATTTCTATCTATTTGGAGAGCTATTGTGTGTCTAAACTATTTCTAAACACTAAAAAAAACAATATATATAATAGGGTTATGTTGTTAATATTCCATTTGACATGTCGTTGACTTTGTCTCTTGACAGAGAGATCTCCAACATTATCCAGAGACACACCTGAACTGGTCTGGTGAGAGATTATTTATAATTGTTATCATAAAGAGGCGGGGGTAGCAGGATAGGTGAATCTGTTCTATAACCTAAAGCACAGGTGTTCACAGTAGTATTTGTTGAAGAAGCATTGATATTGATTCTAACTGTCATTAAAGAGTAAAAGGGTCAGCCACAACATGTTTAGTCGATATATTGCTACGTGGCTGTCAATAAACCATTTGCCTATGACATTCAACATTCAAGTCTGTAAAAAGTCTTTAAAGCAAGACTATGGACATTGAAACAAAACACAAAACTTTTAGTGGCTAATAATTGCTAATGTTAGCAAACCTCTCGCAAATATTGCTCCTGTGTTCTGCGGGGTGAAATTACTATTTTTGTCAATGGAGCCTTTAACAAGAACATAGATAACGGCTTCAGTTCAGTCTGACGTCAAGGTCAAATATTGTGAATATGGTGTACTCTTAAGCTGATATGGATTTTTCTTTAAGCAAGCCTTTTTAGGTAGCTAAAATACATTTTGCTGTTGCCCCCACCCACAGCAGTACATCGCTTTGCTTCCGTGTTGGGACTCCTACGATAAGAAGGCCTACAGTGCCTCATACAGTACAACCCCCCTTCAAAAAAATCTAAAATATCTCTTTTAGTAAAATATCTTAATCCTACTTCCACCACTGACAATTGGGCTTTGCTGGACTTGAACCAGCCACCCTCTGGTCCCTAAGCCATGTCCCTACATATACATCTTGACAGTCAAATAACTTTGTTGTTCACAAAAGATTGCCAGGTCACTAGTCTGTTTTGACAACACTCACTTCAGCTGCACTTCTGTTCATGTAGCTTCTTCATATGAATGTACACCAGGGTTCCCAGGTCATTTCAAGTCTATTTGAGGCTGCACTTTGTGATATCAGATTCTGCACTAAAGTCATGTCATCCGTATACTTCCAGAGGTCTTAATATCAGGGAGAGTTCTGTAAATACCTTCATAGAAGTGTGAGTGTTCCTCCACGTGTTAATGTGGCATGTTCTCAGTTAACTGGGGCTTAGAAAGAAGCTAGTTTAAGTCAGACGAATAAGCATCATGTATACCACCACTCCACCACATGCCGCATGAGTATGATAAGAGTGTTCCAAGATAATAATTATCTTGACCTTGAAGTTTATATCGACCTTAAAGATATAATTTTGGCTAAATTGTAAGCTCGGGGTCCACTTATTGGACACTTTCTGGAGCATTCAGCTGCATCTGATTGATTGCAATTGATACAAACAGGGGGTTATGGGTGGTTGTCATAACCACTGTCTCTGTTCTAATATGATCTCTCAGATGTGGGTTGCGTCCTTTATCTTAACTGCAGAATCACTGAAAGCTGCTATATAGTATGTGTTTATAATACTGAAACTTTAGCAGAAAACCTCAGATAAAGTTGCAAGCTTAAATGATATTCGTAGGAAAATATATACTGTAAATATGTTTTTTTGTTTATTCATTTTCTCAGTAATGCAGACAAACCAAATTGAACACCAAGAACGATACTCAGAGCTTCAGGCTCAATCTCCGGCCTATCTACAGAGTGAGGAGGAGAGCTGTAATCTCATCAGACCCCAAAAACCTCTCAATCCTTTAACAGCCTCCAAGAGTCATCAGGAGCTCCACAAAGAACTGCAGATGAACCACAAGAGGTTGGAACAGACCCACATATACTCGTAAACACTCACTTTACTTTCAGTGTTTATATGAGTCATAAAGTCCTTTGGTGTGTCTGCTAGGAGAGTGTCTCAAGAAGGAAAGAATGAACTCCAGAGGGCTTTAGAAAAGAGGAGATGGCAACAAAGGATGAAGGCGAGCAGGGATCAGGAGGAGGCAAAGACAAACAGATCGCCACTTCATCAGGAACTGTTGAAGAGACAGCAGAGGCTAGAAAAGGTTTGCTACAAAGAGACACCCCCCTCCCCCCTTTTCACACAAGATGACATCACAGCTGACTAACAAATCATAGTACTGGTTGACAAAGTGACACGCTACAGGCAAAAATGAGGCTATTTTGCTTCCATAATTCTGTCAAACTTTTGGTAAGAAAACAATCAAATACACATTCAGGTTTTTTTATATTACACCAAACTGTTAGCGTTAGATAATGCATCATCTGCATATTAAAAGAAAACGTTTTAGAAAACATCTCTGAAAAAAATATTAAAACAGTAATCAACTGTGGAAATGTTTTCATGGCAGTATCTATTAAAAATGTTTACCCTATTCACCTGCAGTGTCTTTCAAAATGAGTTTTTTTCTCACTCTGAGCCAGAAATCCATTTCAGCAGCACTTATAAACAAACTTTTTTTTACAGAGTAGTTTGTTCATACATAATTCATAACCTCGTATTTTGTCCCTTTAAAAAAACATGTTGAAAATGGATTTTATTTGGCTGTTGACAACATTTTCTGATTTATTTAGTGATGAAAAGAGATCAAAGAAAACAAACAGCCCTCTGTAAATAACCTTTGACTCTAAATTGTAAACAAAATTAAAGAAATTTGAACCTGGCTTTAACCAATTTAAGGATTTATTTTCTTGGAATGTATGCAAATTAGGGCATACATAATTTGCTTATTTAAACATTAAATTTCAGAAAACTTGTAAAAAAAAAAACAACAACAATTGCCTTAATGCAAGTAGTAAACTGGGGAAGTTTAATTGTGATTATCTATTAGTTCCATTTTTTACCCAATTTGCCAGTTGTGTCTCCGCTTAACGGTTCTGAGTCATATAAAAATGCTATTATTTCTTCACAGATGATTGATGTCGTGTTGTTCTGAAGTCAGCCAGTAGAGGGCAGTGTGTACATGGTTTGCACTGCAAAGGCCATATATATATTTATGGAATATATATTTATTTACATGTATATTGCATGGATTATTTTCCATGTGATGGCTAAGATTATGAAATAATTTTTTAGTTAGTTGAGACATTGACAATTTCACTCAGAATCAACTCATCTGTTTTGATCAACAATCCATCTTCAAGTGGTAATTGTGTAAATTGCAGACAATTGTACTTACTCTTTTTCACATGTAAGCCAAAGAATGTGAAATACTGAAATATCTTTATTAAATTCTCAATCAAGAATCAAGCCAAAGCTAATGAAAAAAACTGTATATTGACAACATGGCTAAGAATTTGGACGGTCTTGTTTGCAAACAGTGACACAATATCTTGTGATTCTGATGACAATGGGATATTTATTAACAAATATTTAAGTGAGAGGCTTTGCAGGTACTCCGTTGTGACGTGCTGTGAGTTATTTTGAGAAAAGCACAATTCGAAGTTCTAGAAATGTACCAAAGAAACTGTAAAACTTTTATTTTAGGGAATTAGCTCCAAGCTGAGAAATTCGTAAAATATTTGTGAAGATTGTGCTTGTTAACTGGGGCCTCACATATGAACTTCAATTTTTTTTCAATTCTCTACAGCTGGAGAGAGACAAAGGACAACAGGGAGAGGGGCCAGAGTTCCTCAGAGTAAAAGAGACGCTTAGAAGAACTGCAGTGTTGGATGCAGGAGGAAAAAACGTGTGACAGTTGTGATTTGTCATTGTATGTGCATGTTTTGTGTTGAGGTCAGCACAATGGACCGTTTGGAATAAGTGATTGGGTTGAGAGGCTGATCTTCCCTATTACACCTTAGGATAATAGCAAATAGATGATGCCGAACAGCATTCATGATGAACACAAGCGAGACATCTGGCTGCAGATCATCCCAGGGATTAACTTAGCAAAGGTGCACAAGAGGTACTAAAAGAGTAGTCAGTTTTTTTTCATTTTAGAAATCAAAGTGCACATGGATAGAAAAATAAATTAGTAATTCATCTTGGGTAAAGTCCTTAAGTCTACATGGCTGAATTAGACTACTGGATGATGATGTAGATGTACCATGATAACAGCTGAAAAGTGGTGGTTTTCTCACACTATGCAAACAGAATTTTGCATAGTACATAATATAAACACAAACACAAACATAATATGTGTCAATAGTTCATGTAATTTTAATGTGTCTGTAATGATATGTCTCGTTACGGTTTCTATAATTCTCAACAAGACACACATTTTTCTAGTTTTTTATGTTGTCAGTATAATATGGAGTCACAAAGTGTTATTGATGAACCACGTGTTTTAGGAGTATTCGCTTTCCCCTGCAAGTCAATGTGTTATACAGCCACGTTAGCTACTGTATGTTTGGGAAAAATGTTCGGGAGTGTAGTATCACCAGTGTATTGAACAATCAGGCATTAGTCTGATGTCAACTCACATGTAATTCCAAGATGACTAATAATAAAATCTTTGTTTGCCCCTCAATAATATTTACATTTAATAGATATTCAACAACATGAAATGGATACGTTGAAATATTTTCTTGTGACAAATTCTCCCAAACACCAGTTTCTTGTGAATATTTATTTGATTGTGAATGACAGGAAATGAAGACTTTGACAGCACGTTTTTAAATTACAGCTGGGTAATAAAATGGTTTTAGTGTGGTCATACCTTGGTTTTAACAATGGGTGTATCTGGCTATCATTAGACTGATATTTATGGCAATTAGGGAACATAAACTGTGAGGGTAAATAATGAGGGTACTTTTAAAGGGTTCTACATCTCTATAGGGACAGCCATCAACACTAAGCAACACAATCCATAATATTAGTTTATTATTGCGAGGCTATAATTTACAGAGCTGCTGTTTGGGTTTCATTGCATTGTACATGTTCATTGTTTCCAATGATTTCTTTGAAATCACTGGTTTTGCATATTGCTCAGTCAGTTTGTCAATAGAAGGATTATGTAGTGGTAAAATAATTGGCATTCACATTTTCAAATTCATCATCAGTTTGTATATGTTTGGAACACAATGTTTTACTCGTACATCTAAAAGTAAACTTATTGTATAATGACAGAACACACGATGCATAGACAGGGAAGTTTTATTTAGTTTCCTGCAATTGTATCTTTGTGGGTACAAATCATTGTATTTTCTTACATCTTGTTCAATAACCCATGATGCATTGCATCCATACATTTGTAGCTCAAAACAGCTTTTACAAAAAAGGATATACAATATATACTTATATTTATATATATATATATATATATAATATACACGTGTTTCTTTATGCATTTAGATGTGTTTATAACGGGTAAAACAAGCTTTAAAAAAACACAGCAAAGTGGAAATAAATTCCAGGTAAAGTTCAATATAAGGTCATTACCAAACAAAGAATAGCCAGGTTATCAAAGTAATCAACACTGGCTATCTTACAGTTAACATGAAGCCCTTCACACACAGTTTGCATATTTTGCACAATTAAAATCCAGAGTGATTGCCTTCTTTTATTGTACTATACACCTGTAAATATCACTGACATATCGAGGGAACTGGTTTTATGTGGGCTACAAAAGTTTTTATCTATCTCTACAGCTAAGTAATAATATGACACTGTGTCATTGTGACATACCTTAAATCAACAATGGTATGGTATAATTAATTAATCTGGATAAAAGTATTTTCAGGGAGGCTATTTTTTAACATTAAATATCGTCCCAAAACATGGCCACCAGTCATCTGAGGCGTTTATATATGAGATGGCAACATATCTGAATCAACAGTAAAACGTCACCACTTCACTGTATGGCTTTAGTAGCGTAGTTCATCTACCAAGGAGGACAAAGTTACAGCTTGCAAACTAAAGGCTTGCCTACAGGTGATGCTTCCAGCACTGTGATATTTATTTTACTGCGGCTGGCACCTGTGTAAAATTAGGATATGTATATATTTTTTCTGCTTGTGCCTGGGTATTAGAGAGGAATAAACAGATTCCACATAAGCATCGCCAAGAAAACAGACTGAAAAAAAAATACTTGAGTTGTAAATAAACCATAGTACAAGAGAAATGTCACTCAGGTAGAAACTTGGCCATCATAGTCAATGCAAATGATAAATCCACTGTGCTGTGTTGTACTTTGTCAACAACATTACTTCTGGTGTTACTCACTTCACATTATATAGCTCAAAATTACAGTATTACGTCATTTTTTCAATACAACAGAGTAATAATAATCATGTGTGTTTATACTAATTGATCATCATTCATGTAAACATATTTACCAGGTCATGCAAACAGTAGACCAAAACTTCTTCCACTAGAGGTGCACAGCACAGAGCAGGCGGAGCACCCAGACTGAGATCCCTCCGGCTCTGTATAAGACTCAGAGACTAACAGCAGGCAGGAATAGACACGAGCGAAAATGAGCAGAATATTAATATGATCGTTTTCAGTGGATTCTCGATATAATCGCGCCTTCAATATAACTCCTCCTAACGTAACGTGAGCCCACGAAGGAACGTCCAAATTCCTGTGATTTAGACATTCTGGGATCTCAGTTTGAGCCTCGGTTAACAAAACAGCCATAAAACAAAACAAAACAAAACCAAAGTCTTCTTTTTGAGATTCATACAATTCAATGTTTTCCCAAACAGAAGCATGCAGACGCTCCAGGTCAGAACCGTTCTTCACGAACCCAGTCTGAGCCAGAATATAGAGTCCATAACCCCCAGAATCACCCTCCACTTTTCTGAAAAAGGATTGAACCAAAAATACTTCTAGCACAGAAACACCTAATATGAGAAAAAAGACAGAGTGATCACACAGAACAAATGGACGAGTGGCATCGGAAGTGACTGGGCCGAGTCACATAGGTGGGAAAGAGGTATACAGACATGCAGGAGTAGCTTTCAGTATTTCCCTCTGGAAATCATTCCCCTCTTCTTTGTGTGCCCTGTCTGACCAGGTTTTGTGAGAAGGCTGCCAGTAATGTAGAGTGTGTGAGTCAGATGGATGTAGACAGGCCATACTTGTGATAAGACATAGATGTGACGGATAATGTGAGAACAAAAATAATGGAGAAGACTGCCTTTAGGCCTCTGACTCTTCTTTGATTAAGACTCCATTTGTTTTTCTTTTGGACAAAGACTTACAGCATGTTTCTCCGCACTGTGACACTGACCTGCTAGCTGTGGATGCACTCTGGTGGACACTGTCTGACAACTACTCTGCATTCCTGGCCAGACTGGGCGGACGGGCTCTGAGCGGACGGGCTCTGGGCGCTCCAGGATACGATGTCACCATGACAACGGGAGGTTGTGCTCAGACACGACTGGCTGGCCTACAGCAGTAGGTGCAGCTTCTCAGACTGTCCCGATCTGTGCTGCCCTCGTTGCTTCCACGGCGACCGTCCTCATAGTGGGACACTGGAGATTAAGCAAAACAACAGAAACATATGAAGTAAAAGGGAAATTCTGGTATTTTTCAACTAGGGTGTTATTATCACAATTATTCCCATAATTGTGGCCATTCTAAATTGGACCTGCAACGATTTCATTCTTGATTAATCTACCTTTTATTTTTGGGATTATTCAATCAAACCTGTGGTGGGTAAAAATCCATAATAATCTGTCAACATGTTATGTATATATATATACATATATATATATATATATATATATATATATATATATATATATATATATATATATGTGTGTGTGTGTGTGTGTTCTGAGAGAAAACTTGACTTCTGCACCTCCTCTTGGCTCTATTTTAGGCTTTGATGGGAGACTTTAGCCAATAAAGCCTTTTTTGTTTTATTTTGAGTTTGGATTTTTATATACTGCAGTTTTAATCTATAAAACGTCAGAAAATAGTAAAAGAAAAAAATGTCCATCACAGTTTCTTAAAGTCCATGGTAATGCCTTTCATTGGCTTGTTTTGTCATCCACTATGAACTGATAACTTACAGCTCTCCTCCTCCCCATTTCCCAAATCGTCTTCCTCCTCCTCCTCCTCCTCTTCTTCCTCTTCCTCTTCCTCTGGGAGCAGATGTCCATGGCAAGGACTGGTGGGAGTAATTTGACTGGGTCCCTCGAGACTAGTGCCCAGCTGCAACTTCCGCATGTGGCGCACCACCGCTGTTGCATTAAATGCTTGCTATATGAAAAGAGAGACAGAGGAAGGAAAAAACCCATCTGTGTCTGACAGATACTAAGGGAGAAAAACAGCAAAGGAGTACAAAATGTGCTCCTGCCAATCTAAATGCTGCTCTTTGAGCAGGCCAAGGCACTGACCTTCCATTTACTTTTGGCAAAGTTCTTCTTGATTTGAGCGCTGACAGATTCGTGGATATTCTTGTCCAGGGCTGTGTCTCCGCAGATCCTGCAAAGTCAGCACGATATGGAGAATTTACAGGCAGTGGAGGCACCAGACTAGGGCTTACAGACAACCACACCACACAAACACACACACACACACACACACACACACACACACACACACACACACACATACACACCCTCTTATCTTAAGGCATTAAGGCCACTTTAAGGATATTCTGCAACCAACACCATTGCTTACTTTAATGGTTTACAATATGAATAAAATTCAGTTTTTTTCAATTAACTAATTGCCAAAAAGATTTCAGCCTTACAAACCCTATCCAAAGGGATGAGTGTGAGTTTACATAATGATCAAATTAAAGTTTTTTTTTTTTTACTTTCTCACCATGGATGCTGGAGGGCCTGCTCACATGTATATCTCTTCAAAGGGTCTTTCTCCATCAGGTGACAGATGAAGTCTTTGGCTGCAAACAAAAATAAAGTTCATGGTGTAATAGTCCACTCGGATGTGTTCGTATTCACCGTTGAACCTGATGTACATATTTATAGTAATTGGTAGTACCTGAATCTGAGATGTCATCCCAGTATGGAGAGTCAAATTCATACTCTGCTTTCAGGATCTGCTCAAATAGCTTGGCATCATTTTCATCATAAAAAGGAGGATATCCACATAACCTGAAGGAGCGATGTATATATTCAGTAATAGAAAACTATCACTTTACATCATTCTCAGTGACGAACGAGCTCAGACTTACAGAATATAAGAAATAACTCCTATGGACCAGCAGTCAACTGCTTTGCTGTAAGGCTTCTGAGCGAGCACCTCTGGAGCTGTGAAACACACACACACACACACACACACACACACACACACACACACACACACACACACACACACACACACACACACACACACACACACACACACACACACACACACACACACACAACACACACACACACACACACACACACACACAGCAGACATTCAGAGCAGCAATGGGGAATTCAAGTAATCTTGACCTTTGGGTAATACCATGTGTTCTGGTAGGTCAGTTTTAACAGGTAGAGAGCACTTGTGAAACACCTGCAATAGACTCAGGAGTGGGTGAAAGAGCCTCTCACAACGCAATGAATAAAGAGGTGATATCAGTTGAAAAAGCAAGTGTTAAGTGCACACGAAAGAGAGGGGGGAGGGGAAGAGAGCCTGGCTGACCAGCGAAATAAATGCCTTACCCACATATCCAGGAGTACCGCAGGCTGTGGACATGACACTGCCCGCTCCCTCGATCTTTGACAGTCCAAAGTCACTGATCATAATTTTAGAGTCCTCATCCATACTGTAATACAACAGATTCTCTGGCTGCAAAGACGAGAAGAGCGATAAAAGGGGAGGATTTTCAAACGTGAGAAAAACAGAAAGCCAGATTGAGCTGTTATATTTTGTCTTC
Source organism: Echiichthys vipera (assembly GCF_963691815.1). Classification (NCBI taxonomy): domain Eukaryota; kingdom Metazoa; phylum Chordata; class Actinopteri; order Perciformes; family Trachinidae; genus Echiichthys; species Echiichthys vipera. The sequence continues at coordinate 24,584,033 of NC_139825.1, read as the reverse complement.
CCTGAGCAACGATACCTTCAAGTCTCTGTGGACAATCCCCATATCGTGGAGATATTTGACTGCGTCCAAGATCTGGTGGATGAGTTGGCTGGCATCCCTCTCTGTGTAGAAGCCTTTCTCCACAATCCTGTCAAACAACTCACCTCCAGATACCCTGCCAGGTGAGAATCATAGAAAACAACTAAGCCGCGCTAGTTTTTGTATTGAATTTGGGCTCATGCTGTGCAGCCAAATATTGTTCAAACCACAGAACTTTGTTTTAAATTCTGTATACATAAGTTACCAACTATGTCAGGCTGGATTTTAAACGAATTGTGTATAAAATAGTTTAGTTTGAGTATTTCAATTGATACAGACTTTATGATACATGTCATGTGATATATATAAATCAATATGATACTAGAATGTGGAAAACATGATCCTGATCTTGAACAGGAATACTGTGTCTTAACTGAACTGTTAATGTAATTACTTAAAATATTTAAAAAGTCACAAATTCTCAGATCACAAGGCGTTTTGTTTTGTCTGACAAACAGTACAAACCCCCAAATGATTAATCAATTTTAAATTTAAACTGAATCTTTAGAGTAATAATGCATGCTAATTGCACACCTTCAGTAATATAACTGGCCCTTGTGTAAAATAAAGAGGAAGAAGAACTCACAGCTGCATGACAAGATATAGGTGGGATGTGCTTTCAAAGATGTCCTCCAGCGTAACAATATTAGGGTGCTTGATTCTGAGAAAGAAAAATGGACAAAACAGGTAACTTAGAATATGTTGCATATTCAATTGAGCCATTTTTTTCTCATGCTTACTGTAAGTTGGTCACCAGATGGCATTGTTGCTGCATAATTCAAGTTTAGAGCTGTCTGTTCTCACTTTTCTATGCAAAGCCCAGCAGTGAATTAGGATGAAAACTGTTTGCCCTCCTCGTCCCTTTCAGATCAAACCGCTTTGGATACAGTAAGAACCTAATGCTGAGAACAATAATGACCAGTATTATGCTGCTGGAATATAACAAAAAACAGCTTTAGAAATTATGGCTATATTGTTTGAAAGAATAACAAATACTATTCTCTCACACACAAAAAAAAATGAAGATAGAACTGGATCGTTAACCGACCAACAGACAATTGAGCATCTCTCTTGGCTCACAAGTCATGTTGAGAGCATATGAACCACCATCGCTGTAACACATCAGCAGCTGAGATGTGTGATATGTGTTAGAAACAGAGAATCCCTCTGTATTTTTTCACATGAACTTTCTTCACGTCTCTCGCTCTTGTGACTCTCTAATCTATTTAATGATGACTTTAAGTATTGAGCTGAACTCCACTCCTCCCATTCTACCATATCTCTCTTACCCTACCCCCCTCTCTGCTTCTCCACCCTCTATGTCTCTTTCTCTTTCTTCAGTACACTGCTGCGGGGAACTCCACACCACCTCTGCCTCTGTGTGCTGTTGCCATGGCAACAGGGACACTAAAAATAGGTCTATCTTCATTACTCCTGACATTTCCGGTGCACAATCCTACTGTTTCTACTGACACCATGCATTTAGTCACCCATTCAATTGACCCCCTGCATATATTTTGCATCTGAATGCATTGTTGGAATGCATTCCAAGTGCTGGACACAAACCACCAGCTGACGCGAGGAGCTGAGGTGACCTCACCTGTGTAGTACCGCAATCTCATTTTCTATATTGTTCTCTTTGCCTTCCAACGCTTTCTTGGGGATGCACTTGATGGCCACCAGCCTCTGGGTCCTCTTCTCCTCTGCTAGAACCACCTCTGAGAAAGCTCCCCTGAAACACAGGCAATGAAATCACACACACACACACACACACACACACACACACACACACACACACACGTGCACACACAGATGCACACGTTAGAGAATGAAGGAGAAATGTGTACTGTAGGAGTGTGGGGGTAAATAGACAAGATAGGAGAGCTAACGTATGTGTGTGTGTGTGTGTGTGAGTGTGTGTGTGTGTGTGTGTGTGTGTGTGTGTGTGTGTGTGTGTGTGTGTGTGTGTGTGTGTGTGTGTGTGTGTGTGTGTGTGTGTGTGTGTGTGTGTGTGTGTGTGTGTGTGTGTGTGTGTGTGTGTGTGTGTGAGAGAGAGAGAGTGGGAGAGCGAGAGAGAGAGAGGAAGAGAGAGAGAGAGAGTGGCATTGAGATGAATAATTCAAAATAGTGACATTACTCAGAGTTTTGGGGCCAAGAAAATTCTCATGAGGTGAAGCAACAGTCACATACATACATTTATAGTAATATTACTTGCTTCAAAAAAAAGAAACTTTTTTTATTCTATTCAATAATAGATAAAGTAAATGCTGTTTCTGAGGGAGACTAGTCTGCATTATGGAGAATAGAGTGTATTTACACAGTCTTCCCACATGAGTGTGGGAGGGAGCTCAAGAGGAGGCCTGAACACACAAACATTGTTAGCAACCACAGGGATCCTTTACATGCGTGTGAAACAGCACCGTCATGCAATACACAATGGGAGTTCAATGTTCCTGTTTATAGCAGCTATTCCCTCTTCTTTTCCATCTGTCACACTATGACGCATGTGAGGGATTTTTACCTCACTTACTGTAAGTGTGCAACCTTAAATAAAAGGATACATGCTCCACAGCTCTGTTGAAAACAACAAACATGCAAATCTCTCTCACTTTCTGTTTATTCATGCTTCTAATGGTTATTAGCAATGAATTACAGAGCAGAATAGTTATTGTGCAACCCTAAAAGTGCACCTCCTCCCATCATGTCATAATAAATACCCAGTGTGGATCTGTGATAATCCTTGAGATGGCTTTCTACCATGGCCATCTTGTGTTCAACGAACCAGTGCAGCAGAAATGTCTGCATTGTAAAGCTGATGCACATGATGAGAGACGATTCTCACACACATCTACCGTTTCATTTTTCTAAAAGTCCTTAAAATAATCTCAGTGCAAAATCACATAACGCTCCAATTTGCATCGACCCATAAAAGCATTTTAATGTTTTTAAGCCTGCAGAGTTTACAGCCATGGTTTCCTCAGAGGGTCAGGAGCATCAATTACTGATCTATTTAGTGTCATTGGCTGTTTAAAATAGAAGGTTCAATGGGCCAAGACAGGGAGACAAACAGATAGAGGTTGTGATTGACATGTGAATTTATAGTGGGAAATAAAAACAATCTGTTTCTGTAAAAAAGCTTTGTTAGTTACAGGGCTTCAACTACTTATTATTTAAATTAATTTCTATTAAAGGAACAGTTTGAGGTGACTACATAGTATAAAAAATCTGTTTAAATATATGCTATATTTAGAATATTTTCACTGCTTTACCCTGCCTTCAAACAGCCCTTTGTGAGGGGTGTGGTATACATCTATGCTCTCTTCAAAGCCACCAGACTCCTTAGACAAAAACATGATTTTACCCAGAACTCTGGAGTTGCTTGTTTACGAGTTGCTGCCCTGATTGGTTAGTTTGTTTATGTTATTGTGACTTGACTTGACTATGTGTCGTATTTTAAAGGGTTATTTCGGGTTCACCAAAGTCACCCATATTTTAGGCGGCTACGTTTAGCTGTTGCCCCCTACATATTTTAGCCTCCTTGTCAGGACTGCCGCCTGCTTCTCCAAACTGTGGGAGTGCTGACTGCCGTCTACCGATCCATGCTTTATCTATGCTGCTCCCAAAAGGAAAAAATTGGGCACACACTTATGTGCTGTTGCTGTGAGACACATTGTAATTTAGCACCCAGTTGGTAATTTCTACTTGGAGACGTAGTAGGGGTGGGCTCTCCTGGGGTTTGGGAAGAGGAACAACAGAAAGAGGAAGACAGGAAGCTACTGTAGCTGTTAATCTGAACTGTATGGTTACAGTTACAGCTAATGTGCAAGTCTGATCATTAGACAAGACT